>NC_020496.1:35010087-35040918 GCF_000184155.1 Fragaria vesca subsp. vesca | reverse complement strand
ACATATATGCACAAGTAACCTCTCCATTATATTGACAACAAGAACTAACCGACGTTAAAATAATCTCTATAAACGACACCATAACCATAACACACCCCATGACACAACCCCAAACCTACCAAAACCCTAAACCCTCACTCAAAGAGGAGGCCAAAACCCTGGCTCAAAGAGGAGGGACAACTAACCAACCGAAAACAAAACCAATAAAAAATCTAAAAATAAAACCAAAAAAACCCTAGACCTAGACCCAGACCCAGAAAGGGCCCAGGCCGAAACCATACCCACTGGACCAAAGAGCAAGCATCCAAAGACGCGGCCCAAAAAACAACCTGGATGAGCACCGATTGCCGATCGTCGCCCGACATCAACCTCGATCGCCACCAAAGAAGCCCCATCACAACGCATGGAGTCGACCATCTTCCACAAGGAACTGCAACAAAGGGCAAAGGAAAACCAACCCAGATTGTGACCAACCCAGATTGTGAGATTCAATCCGAGTAGATCTTCCCCGCCCCACCGTCTCGTCATTCTAGTTCATCAACGCAGCCTTGCTCCTCAACAATCGATATTCATGGCGGACTAGCCTGTTCAGCAACCAATAGACCTCGTCGCCGCTGCTCCACTCGGACACCTTCCTTTAATATATGAATCTTTCGGTCCACCACCACCAACCAGCAAGCCGCAGCCACGCAATGACCATTCAACAACTCTCGTCCGACGACGGCGTCAATTGACGTGTCGTCGGACGGAAAGAAAACCTCAGAGTTGAAACCTTGGAACCCTTTGTTTTGCGGAGTGAAAGAAAACCCCAGCGCAATATTCACTTTCTCTTTTCCTTTTCTATTTGTTGTTATTTATCATTAGCAGACCGAAATGATGTGTTTAATTTAAGAATTTTTATCCAATTGTTTTCTCATTATTGGTGTCGATAAAGTGAATATTGCGCTGGGGTTTTCTTTTGCTCTGTCAAATAAGGGGTTCTAGGGTTTCAACTGAGGTTTTCTTTTGAGAAAATGATCTCCCACTACCACAAAGAGTAACATATCACATAAAACCCACATTTCAAAAGATTTAGGCAAAAAAAGACATGAGCCAAGACCCATAACCAAATAATAGATGACCTAATCAAAAATTTAAATGTAAAATAACGATAATACTTCGTTTTCCAACAAAATTACACTTTATGTCACTCCCTAAGTTTTCTCTCCATCCCGATCTGATCTCTCTCTCTCTCTCTCTCTCTCTCTCTCTGAGATCTACCGCAAAGTCCAACCGAGTGATAACGTAGTTCTCCTCAGTGACATCGACGACGTCCTCCGATTTCTCCCTCAATAACATCGACGATAACAGTAGCAGAGACTAGGTTGTGGTGGTGGCTCATGATTCAAAACGATGGTTGATATTTCTTTTCTATTGACATCATTGCAATACTGTATTTTAGTATTTTATTGTGTTTTGATATGTGCTAATTGTAACAAGTTCAATAGTAGCAACATCATTCCAATCGGTAGTAGCAACATCATTGTAACAGCTTTAGTAGTAGCATCATCATAACAGCTTCAGCAGTAGAAGCAATATTTCAATCGCCAGTAGCAACAACATTCCAATCGGTAGTAGCAACATCATTGTAACAACTTCAGTAGTAACAACATCATTCCAATCGACAGTAGCTAAAAACTTCCAATTGGTAATAGCAGCAACAACATTCCAATCGACAGGAGCATCAACATTCCAGTTGGCAGTAGCAACAACATTCCAATCAATAGTAGCAGCAACATTCCAATCGGCAGTAGCAACAACATTCCAACAAGTGCAATAACAATTAAACCAAGACATGACAAAGTCTGATCTAATTTGTCTAATGTCAATTTGGTAAATTAAATCATAACAAATGACAAGCAAGTAGAAAACAATTCGTCCTTATTTGTTAAAAAAATTTCTTTAGTAGTTTAAAAACAATGTAAATGGATGTATTTGTGTTTCAAATTTTTTTTTAGAAGGGGTATATGTAGTTTGTTAAAAGAAAGAGATTCAATAGGGATGCCGGATCTAAGGCTAATCCTTTGTTTTATTAAAAAGAAAAAAAGAAATTCGTCTAAACGGTATCTCAACTTTGACTTTTTATAAATTTTGGTATATCAACTTTCAGAAATATTAGATTAGTACTCCAAGTTTAAATCCCGACCAAACATCGGTACCTATAGTCGTTAAGTGAGTAACGGCGTCTGCTGCATAGCATGTTTTCATAGCATATTTTCAAGGGTACTTTTGTCCTCGTTTTGTTTATCTTCTTCAAAGTTTATACTCTCTTTTGCAAGCTTTCTGATCCAACTCCATTCCGTTTGTTGTTATCGAGAAAAAACTCAATTTCATTTGTTTCTTCTGCCAAATGACTTCATAAAAGCTGAATAGAAAACCTGACATAAATATAGTCGGGGAGCAAGATATTGTAGAAACAAACGATATATTATAGTCAGTGCAGATGGAGATGGCTTTTGACTCGACCGGAGGGTTATGGAAGGAGCATATACTCACCGGAAATCGGGATTTTCTTAGTACCCCTCAAGGAGATGGCTAAGAAACCAGAACTTGATAATTTGGAAGACTAGCATTTTTGCCGATTTGGGTTTGGGGTTGGGGACTTGGGGTTGAGGTTGGGATATGATCTCTGGGAGGGTAATAATTTAAGGGGTTTTATATTTGAATTGGGATGAAAAATAATCCAGAAAAGAATAGACTTCAAGATACAGTAGGTGTTTGGGTTTGAGGCTGGGTTTTGGGGTTGTTGAAAGAACATACAGACAATTTGACCAAAAAAAAAACAAACAGAACACGGAGATGAATTGCAGCCTAGATACAATAAAAAAAAATAATATAAAAAATGGATTAAGACATGAATGACAAAATCACCTTTCAAATAAGTCACGTTGTTAACATCGTTACTGATTTAACGACTATAGATACCGATGTTTGATCAGGATCCAAACTTGAAGTACCAATATGATATTTTTGAAAGTTGATATACCAAAGCTTATAAGGAGCCAAAGTTGAGATATCGTTCAGATGAATTTCTCAAAGAAAAAATTGAAGAAACATATCAGAAAGAGAACAATCCAGCCCAGACTT
The DNA here is from genome assembly GCF_000184155.1 of Fragaria vesca subsp. vesca. Classification (NCBI taxonomy): domain Eukaryota; kingdom Viridiplantae; phylum Streptophyta; class Magnoliopsida; order Rosales; family Rosaceae; genus Fragaria; species Fragaria vesca. The sequence goes on along the minus strand of NC_020496.1, from coordinate 35,037,792 downwards.
ACTCCCCTCCTTATTCCTAATTTAAACGGGAACCGTAATCCTACATTCCTACATCAAGACCGAAATGCTAGAATTCCAAACTGAACACGGAAATCCTATATTCTTCTAAACCTTTAGTACCCCAACACTTCACTCTCAAATATTTCCAATTATAACAATAGCAACAAAACCAGATACCATGAATCAGTGGTGTTTCTCGAGACAAGCATTGGAACTCCACTCTCCATCGCGGAGTTATGACCTCTCTGAGCAAAGAGTCACAGTTGTGCTCACATACTGCTCCTATCTTCGCCAGCTCGGCTCCAAGCTCAGACTTCATCACCTCACCATAGTCAAGGCCACCATGTTCTGCCACCGCTTCTTCGCACGTCAATCTTTCGCCAAGAACGACTGGTACACCGTCGCTACTGCCTGCATTTTCCTCGCCGGCAAAGTGGAGGATTCCCAGCGCCGTCTGAAGGACGTGGTGAATGTGGCATTTGGTAATGAGATCCAGCATCACATCGTCAACCAGATGGTGCGCTCGACTATCAATCCTCTTGATATGAGAGAAAGAGATGAGTTCTGCAGAGAAAAAGGGCGTGTTTTTAAAGACCAAAAGAGAAAATTGATCATAGCTGCGAAGAGACTTGTGCTAAAAACAATGCAGTTCGATCTCGACGTGCAGCTTCCTTACAAGACTCTGATTGCTGCTCTCAGGAGATTGAGTGAAGAAAAAATAACTGGTTTAGGCTCCCTGAGGTTACAAATGTAGCATGGAGTCTTGTGGAGGAGTTGCTAAGAACATTGTTGTGCTTGCAGTACAAGCCACAGTACATTGCAGTTGGTTCAGTCGCTGTGGCTGCTTCCATTCTGAAATTGAAACTTCCTGCAAGTGATAAGTGGCTAGAGGGGCTAGATGTTTCGCCCAAAGAGTTGAACGATCGCGAGGTCATTCAGAAGATACAAAGCAAGCTCTGCAGAGTAAAAACCAAGGAAGTCATAGGCTCTGTCAGTTCATGTTAACATGCCATTAACTGAGGACATATTCTTTTTGAAGTTGGATAATATCTGGATCTTCCCGTTGTTCCATCCGGCAAATGCAATCGTATTCTATTCTAAGTTCCTAAATAGTGAATAGTGTCTGGGCAGATTTTAACATAATTTACAGCTACAATCTTTCCATATAGGTGTTAATGTGTAATAATGGGGTGTAGAGTAAAGACTAAAGATACCTCGACACATTCAAGAGCTCATGGTGGAATCAGGTAGGATGACACTTTCCCATATACAAGTTTCCATGCCCACTTGAAACTGACATGGAATGAGCCAAACTAGTTTCCGGTGTGGAAGAAACAATATTTTACCTATTAGTTATACTGTATAGCTTATACAGCAGGAGCCAGCAGCCAGGCATCAACAAACCCTCGTATTATCTTGCCTCTGAGGTTAGCCATGGCATCATCATGCTGCCATCCCATCAGCCAGTTCACTATCTGGAATAACATCTCTGTTCTTGTCATCCATGGCTTCTGGAGGTTTAACATAGCTAACGTTCTGGAATAGTATGTAGAGAACATGGAGAGATCGGCTGGCCAGTCTACCAGAAGGGCTGGTTAGATTATTCCAAACATACTCAGAAATGTGTTCTCGCATATAATTTCACTGTATTGCCAACTATGTAGATTCTCTTGACATTTCCTTTGTTAGCTACTCATCGAGTGTCATACTTACCAGAGGCTCCACTGCAGGCTCCAGCTTATGAATTTATGATATTCAGTCAATATGGTCATCTTTCCCCAACTCTGCAGCTATTCCTGTGTTGTAACCATAACTCAACTTTCTCGAAATAGTATGTCGAGAGCATGGAGAAATCAGCCATTGCTCAGAAGGGATGCTTGGATTCTTGTGAAGCAATCTGTACCAGCACATGATTTCAAAGTATACTGGTTGAAGCAGATTCTCTAGACATTTCTTCTTTGCTAGCTGCTCATCGAGTGTCCTTACCAGAGGCTCCATCTTATGAATTTATATTTAGTGAACAACCATGGCTCATCTATCATCAACTCTAAACAATCTAACTAGCTTCTTTGTAAAAAGTCCAGAGACCAGACCATTGACATCCTTTCAAAAATAGAAGGGAGTAAACCAAGCATTGCACATCACAATTTGAAAAGGTTGAGGTCATTCTCAACAGAGGAACAAAAAGCATCATTCTTTTTCTACACTGCTTCTTGGGGCGAGACCAAATTGAGACAATTAAAACCAATGTAACAATCTTTCTATATTTCTCAAAAGTACTCGATACATATTTAACAAGATGGAGCATATCCTCTTTACAAATTGACAGGGTTCTCTTGTATTATCTTACCTCGGAGCAATTATCAGAGCCTACAGGTTCTCTCAAACAGCTAGATATTGCTGTTACAGCTGCTTCAATTGATACATCTTCCCCCTGTTCCATTCAGCAGATAAAATCATACTCTTTTCTAAGAAACTGTGCACAATGCAATGCCATAACTCATAAAAAAAATATAACTACAAGGGATGATAAAACTTCACCTTCTCTTTCCAATAAAACATATTCCCATACTTCCCAGCCAGACGACTCCAAAAGCTACGTGGAACATCTAGATCAATCAAAGCTCCCACATTGAAGTTTAGTATATTGCCTGCTCAAAAACCATCAGCATAAATGATCTATTTCAGAGGTAGTAAAATAAGCACACATAACATTTGCATGTATGAATCATTACCAAAAGTGGGATCAGCAACAAAGACAATAGTTCTATCATCCACTTGCCAGAAATCTTTGATCGCCAAACCTACACAATATGGAAACATTGTAACAATCTCACCCAAAAACCGTAAAACAAAGCGAAATGTCACTACCAAACTCCGTATTAATTAACACTATGCACACCTGGTGTGTCAGGGTAGTTCTGAGCAAGAACCCTCAACTTGAATCCAGTATCCTTCTCTATATTAGCAATCTCTTGAGCTAGCCTTTTCTCCTGAAAATTCACATACATTATTATACTATACAATATACATAAAGCTTAATTCTTGAATTTCATACCATTACTCAAACATAAAACAATAGTACACGGTTCATATAATTAAGCGCACCTGGCCATCAGAGAGGAAGCCAGCTACATCAATGACAGGACTGAACTCTTTTGGAAGCAATTCTGGCTTGTTTACCCCGACTAATGCATGAGCAGCTCCAACGCCTACAGAAACGAAAAGGGTTCTAACATTTTCAGCATGCTAATATTTGATCTTGCATGCAACTGAAGAAAAACGAGAAGACTTGCCTGAGAGAGATAATCCGAGTGTGAGAGCTCCGGAGAGCGCGAAACTCAAAGATTTGGAGCGAAATTTCGAAATCCAGTCGTTGCTGGATTTGGATGGAGTTAGAGTTGAAGAGAGATTTGACGAGGATGTAATGGTTGAGGTTGTTTGGGAAGTGGAAGATGAACACGGAGGAAGGAGAAATGCCATTGTTTCCTGGCTTTGGCAGCTGCAAAAATGGTTCTCAGGATAATGAAATGTTTTGGATAAGGGGATATAATTGGATATATTTCTGTTTATCTCTCAATTTCTTATACTTATATAATATATAATTATTGAAATTGTGTAATTTTTCTAGGTCGACAAATTTCACTTGTGTCATTCACCCCTAAGGGAGCAGCTCTGCTATTCTCCTAATTTATTTTTTCTGAGGTTGAACTTCAGAGACTCCAAGTGAAGAGTGTTAATTCATGATATAAGTCACGTATGATGTGTTATATACTCAACTTTAAAAAGTCATTGACGGAAAACTGATAGAAATATCGCCGTGAACTACTTCCGGAGGTTCAAGTATCCTATTGGTCACTTTCGGTTGTTCCCATTTTTTTTTTTTCCAGTGTAAAAGAGTTCAAATATGCTAAAATGTTCTTGTTAAAATGTTGTGAGCATTAAGCCTAAAGTTCAATGGATAAAACTGCTATTACCAATTAATTCCCAGTATGAAGGAAAAGATCTTCAGAGAGTAAATGAGGTACACACAAGGATAAAATATGCTATCATTCAAGTGAGATCCACACAACGTCTTAGAGATGGTAATTGGATGTATGTCATAGATATTTTTGTACTGTAAATTTTTTCCTGCAAAGGAATGATTTGAAGAAACTAGGACCGGAATCTGTAAAGGCTTGCTTGGCAGAAATTAGGAGTCAAGTTGAGAAAGCTACAAGCCAATAGCTCTGCTATATTAGACTCCTTGAATAACAATCAATTCAAAGTAAGAGTTCCTGTAGGCTGCCAAACTCAGTGGCACAACCAAGCCTGAAGACTCAAATGACACTGGAAAGCCTTCTCCAAAATAACAATACCATTTCAAGAACACAACTTTAACTTGAGGATCACAAGACCACACGATTTACCAAGACTTCTGATACTAACATTTAAAGCAATGAAAGAAGCTGAGTCCTGTTGCAGCTCAGCTAGTAAAGTTCTCCAAGAAAAATAGCCTAACAGAATCTAGAAATCAAGACTGTTTGCACACCTCATATTTTTCATACCATTAGCCAACTTATGAAACTACCAGGATTCATTCTAACAGTAGGAGAATAGATACGCATTCTTGCCTTCTGATGAACACAAATTTAGTGTTGTCGGTGACAATAATGTTTCGCTGAGTATTACATGATATAAATAAATTCATGAATCAACAGTGTAAAACCAACCAATCAACATCTCAAATTTGCAGTTGATTTAATGTCAAATTGTTAAAACAGCAGAAATAGCTGATATTAGCAAGGAAAACATCAGACATAAAATTCAAAGACAACTGAAAATGATCAGATTAGATTTAAGCTTTCCAGTACAACAAAAGCATGAAAAACCATACCACCTTCAGTCTACAACAGTTTCAGCTCAGCAAAATGACATAACAGTGAAAATACCATAAACAAGATCATCCCCAGAAACAGCTAAGGGAAATAAATCGGCCAGTTGAGATAGTAGGCATCTCTGTCCTCCCTGTCCATGCACTCATTCCACTGCAACAAAACAAAAATGTCATCAAACCTATCGATCAATTTCACCAGCAATATAAACCCACCAAAATCCTCAATGTCTTGCACAACAAACACCAATAAAGATTGAACCTTTAAGTCGCAAACACCCGAATCACATAACATACCATAAACTTATAGGGCTGCTTTTTCTTCTTTGCCCTCCTCCAGTGATGCTGCTCAAACAGCATTGCCTTGTCATGCCAACTGCAACCGTTTCAAATGACCCAAAACACTAAATCAACACAATCCCAAACTGGGTATCACCCAACTCAAATAATTGACCTAAATCACAAACTGGGCACACATCCAAAAACTCAAAACTCAAACTCAAAAAAAAGAAAAAGAAAAAAAAGACACATACTTGAACTGATGGTTGAGCTGCCAAATGTAGGGATTGAACAAGGTCATCACAGAGAAGGCAGCCGACCCGATCCATATGTTCACGAACCTCTCCGGGTCGGCGTGTGGGACCCCCGGGTCTCCTCTATACGCATTCCCAAAGTACTTCTCCATTTTCCACCTTCCCTTATCTTCTTCAACCTCTCCGATGACTACAAGGGTCACCCTTTATATGGACTTTTTATTGGGCCGGGTCGGTGATACCAGCCCCAAAAGCCCATTTACCCTCCGTCCTAGTTTAGTGAAAAGCCTCTATAAAACAAACCCAAGACCCCGACCTTCTGCATCAACCCCTCTCTCTCTCTCTCTCTCTTCTTCGTTCCCAAATCTCTCATTCCCATTTTGAATTTCGATCTCGCTAGGGATTTACCCGATTTCAATTTTTCAAATTTCGTAAATTCCCTCCATATACCTAACCTTCTCTCTTCCCCCATCTCCAAAACCCTAACCCTAGATTTTTTCGACATTCTTTGTTAGGGTTCCTCGTCGTTTTCTTCCAATCTGGTTCGTTACTCTGCTCGATTCATGTTTCGGAGTCTTCGAATTGCAGAAAGACTCCGGAAATTTCAGTCTTTTCGACCCAATTTGTAAAACAAACCGGACCCGGTTCGGGTTCCCGGGTTTTCTAGGGTTTTGTTACTCTCTCTCTCTCCGTCCTCTGGTTATATGATTCTGTTGGAGAGGACGTGGGAGAAGGAGGGGAGATGCGCGCGTGGCGGCGGTGACGGGTTTTCGGGTTACGATGCGGGTTCAAGAAGAGGCTGAATTTGATATGAGGGTTTGAATATGAGCCATGGAGATGCGGAAAGTAGCAGAGTGAATGAATCCGGTAGCGGCGAGGACGACGCGCCCAGAAGAGCACAGCAGCTGTCAGGTGGAGGAGGTGATGAGTTTGGGCGGGCGGTCTCGAAGGTTGCGGTGGCGCAGATATGCGAGGGGGTCGGGTTTCTTGGCTGCAAGGAGTCGGCTTTGGACTCGCTCGCCGACATTGCCATCAGATACCTCCGTGACTTAGGGAAGATGGCGAATTACTATGCTAACTTGGCCGGTAGGACTGAATCTAATGTGTTTGATGTTGTTAGAGGGTTGGAAGATTTGGAGGCTTCGCAAGGGTTTTCGGGTGCAGCGGAGGTGAGGCATTGTCTTGCGGGGTCCGGGACGATGAAGGGGCTTGTTCAGTATGTGGGGACTGCGGAGGAGATTCCGTTTGCTCAGTCATTGCCGCGGTTTCCGGTGGTGAAGGATCGGAGGTTGATTCTGAGTTTTGAGCGGATGGGGGAGGCTCCGCCTGGGAAGCATTTGCCAAATTGGTTGCCGGCTTTCCCTGATCCGCATACTTACATTCACTCGCCAATGTGGAATGAGAGGAAGACGGATCCTCGGGAAGATAAGATTGAGCAAGCCAGGCAGCGGAGAAAGGCTGAGAGGTCTTTGTTGAGTCTGCAGCAGAGGTTGCTTTGCAATGGTTCAGCTCCAGGTTTAGCTTCACCCTCTGCCCCAGTCTCAGTGGTGGGTAATGATGGGAAGGGATTGAAATTACAAGGGGGTGAAAGTAATCCCTTCCTTGAACCACCCCTCCAGCCGGGTGAGAAAGATGTTTCTCCAGTTGTGTTACCATCAAAGTTTTCAGAAGTTTTGGCCAAAGGGAACAGTTCTTCAGTTTTAGAAGCATTTGCCCCTGCCATCCAAGCGGTGAAAAATGGGGTATGGATGGATGGAGAGGGAGATGTAGAGGAAGAGAGTAAGCTACTTCCGAATTCAAGGCCCCCTGTTCATTTAAAATTCAGACCTGTGAAGAAATTTCTTGGCGAATCATCGGATTTGAGTCTCCAAAAGAAGGGTTCAGGGAGACCAGCAAATTGGGTTTTGCGAGATGAAGAGAGGGACGAAAAGAAGAGGAGAGCTGAGTTTATTCTTAGACAATCCATGCAAAACCCTCAGGAGCTCAATCAGGCATAGTTGACCCATCATTTGCTGGACGCTCTGCCACATAGGATGTGGCATGAGCAGTAGGGCTGTCAGACCTCAGTGTGAGTAGAGGAGGGGATGGTGGCTATTGATGCTCAGAGTAGAAGAGTAGCAGTGGGGCTGTGGACCTTCAAATTAGAGGAGGACTGGGGCTATTGATTCTGAGAGTAGAAGAGGATTGTACTGTGTTGTTCTAGTATGGATAATGAGACGTAGTGACTAGTTGTAGTCAGTCCCACTCTAACATTTTTTTTAGATATGTGGATGTTGCTTTCTTTCCATTACATGTTAGTCTTTTGCTCTTTTGGCCAGCACTTGAAATTGTGTCACATTGAATGAATTCTATTATTCTTGAGTTTATACAGCAACAGTCATTGCCTTTTGATGCAATATATCTCTTTTAGATATCCCACTGCAATTCTGAATAGAAAGAGCTGGAAAAGCAAGTAGTTCAAATTACTGTAAATGACTAGGCCATAGTAACAGATTAAGTGAACAGGTATCCAATGGTTAGAAGCTACATAGGTAAACGCAAAATACAGCAACATACTCCAAGGAAACAAAAACAAGTAGTGAAGTAGTGTTCATGATTTTCCAGATGCTGTCAAATGCAGTATTGTGCCACATGTTGCCATTCTTCGCTCTGAAGGCCAGAAAAACTAAAAACTGTGTTCTGCTTGAATTAATTGAAGACCTTAATGCTTCAGCTTCAAATCCATCTCCAGGGGAAATACTTTGCCACGATGGTTGAAGACCATAAAGTCTAGGTTTGCCGGTAGAGCAACAATCCTGCAATTCAGAAAAATAGGGTCGTCACTTGTACAGCATTTGAAAGTCACACTTCAAACTTCAAGTACAGAAAATGTTTAACAAATGGCAGCAACTGAGATTTCGCATCACCAAAACCAGGCTTTTGCAAATCTTACAAACGTAAATCATAAAAACAGCTGGTAAATTGCTAGTAAAGAGTGTACACTAGTCACATCTATGAATATGCAGCAATGCTGATGCTTGTTTAGTCTTTACTAATGCATTTAAATTACTTTTATGGAAGGTATGACCATATTTCATATGAAGCAATGCTGATACCTACTACAGTGCAGTATATCCAATTTCATATGAAATATACTGCAGTGTTGAATATGCAGCAATGCTGATAGCTAATACAGGCAGTATATTCATTTTTCAAATTTTTAAGCAGCACCTGTCCATGCAAGAATGGGCTACAGAGTCTACAATACATGAAACATAGTATATGAAACATTGTACCTCATAACCAAATAAACTCGGAGTCTTTAAAAGTTTAAATTAGAAGCCCATGTCAGTATGTTTATAGCTTGCTGAGAGCTATTATGACAGCTGACATGTACATTAAGGGAAAGCCCTTTTGCTCTCTCCCTCTTTTTGGGTCTGAATTCAAGTATTTTCTCTTTTTGGTCTCTATCATTGTAAGGAATTACTCACTCAATCATTCTACGTCACTTTGAAATCTTTCAGTACTTGAAATTCAATTGAACTTTGTTAGCATGTTATGTCTTTCCTAAAACTCCTTTCAGAATACAGACATAATGTTTCAGTCCAACATTATGAAGATCAAGTCTAAGCAATAGCACAATTGTCAAGATAACTATAATGGTGAACCATGTGCTACATCATTACCAGAACTATCACACACCCCCTTGTACTTGAAAAAGGAGAAACAGTTAAGAAAAGGTTTCTTTTTGGTTTGGTAGGATGTGCTATACACCTTCACAACAGCATGTCATCAATAACCCACGCTTGTTCTACCAATATGCCCAAAAAGTAGTATACGAACAAATTTACCCAAACTATATTCTCTCCTCTTATATCACTCAACCAAACACATGAAAAATCTATAACCGACACCTATCACACAAGAGTTAGAATCTAGGAGTTGTAAAACAGCAATGTGCAAAACTTAGTCACATTAACATCTATTATGTCATCAGTCTTCCCAACTCAAACAACAGCAGAAAAATAACACAAGCTCAAGTGCATATCACAACAAACTACCACATATTCGATTCAACTGCAAAAAAATCCAATGACACCATCAACAAGACATAACTAATCATCGATATCGGAGACTCAAAACAAACTTAAGACACATACCTATTCTCTTCAGAATGGGGATGTATCGACAGAAACGTGCCCGGAACAGTAAGTCCTGCCCACAAACTCAACACTAGCCCTACCAGCAATTCCGCCACCACCTGTAATTCCCCAGTAAATCCAATTTTCAGATACACAAAACAGTAAAAAAAAAAAATTAACCATTAAAATATTCACTCTCAATCTTACAGTAAACGGAGGCCCTGAAAATTCCTCCTCCATAATCTTCAACAATCCCCTATCTGCAATCCAAATCAAAACCAAATCTCAGAAACGATCCAGCAATCAAATCACTACGAAACCCTAGAATCACAATTCAATGGCTTACACTGAACAGTTGAGTAGGCGGCATGAGAGAGAATCAGAACCCCGAAGATGCCAACCAGGAACCCCAAGCTGAAACCCATTTTTTAAGCTCCGATCTCCGGCCAGCTAGAGCTCTCCGGTAATCGGACTCTACGACGTCGTTTACGATATGAGCCGAATTGACTCCTCTTCAAATTCTGACTGATCGAGCAGCTTTGTGCGTTTGTGTTATAGGGGCCGCCCTTATAAACGACGTGGCGTTTAGTTTGAAACTACATGTCGTTTTTACCGTCATCTCCCCTGTTTAAAACCTCAAGCCAGATAAGAGCAGAACAAAACCAGTTGGGTTTTAGAGGTCTGATACATGGGTCTACTTGTGAACCTTGTTCACCTCCACTCAACTCTCTCTTTCTTCAACTCTCATGCATTTTCTGGCATTGCTTACAAACCTCACAGTGTTGAATATCCCAAAGTAAATGTAACATTTAAATGTAAGGTAAGAGTGGAGTAATGCTAGTTTTACTGGATGAATTTCATGTTTTTCTCGTTTATTTGTAGGAGTTTTTATTTATTTGAACTGGGTTTGTGCTCTTCTAGGCTTATGGAGGAGAATTGGAGGCCTTGCCACACTTGCAGACTCTAAAGAAATTTCCAAAGGAGGAGCTTGTTGAAAAAGTTGTCCTGGTCAGATTTGACTCTGCCCTTTTGCTTCAGGAACAAGAGTCCAGTGCTGTTTTTACCATTAAGTATCTACAGCAGTCCGGGGCTAAAGTAGTTCTTGTTAGTGATTGGAGTGCTAAAACTAATCCGAAAGTGTTTGCTGCACAGTCTGTTGCAGGTATATAATGCTTTTTGCTAATTATTATTTTCAGCTTGTTACTAGCATTGTTGATACGAAAACGATGATTAATGACAGCGGATTTCATGATATGATCAAAAATTCTATAAGAAACCGATATAATACTATATGTTGTTAACTGATCTAGTGCTTAGTGGCTTGATATTTCAGATTTGTTGTCATCGGTTATTGACTACAAAGTTGTTCCTGTAAAATGCATTTCTCATAACATGGCATCAAAGAGAGAAGGCTTTGAAAAATCTGATATTGTTCTCCTTGAGAATCTTGCTGATTTTAAAGGGGAAGTTGCAAACTGTTCAAAATTTGCTCAAGTATTGTCATCCGGAGTAGATATTTTTGTCAATGACTACTTTTCCCGGTCTCATAAGATTCTTGCATCGACCTGTGGAGTTGCTCGTTTCTGTTATGCTTGTTTAGCTGGTTTTCACTTTGAGGAGAGCCTATATCACCTCAGAAGGCTTGCAGAAACCAGTACAAAACCTTATGCAGCAATTGTATGTTAGACTGCTTATTTATGAGTTCTAATTTTTTTTTGGACGGTCATACCGTACACTTACAAGTTTTATTATCTTCGGCAATGCAGATTGGAGGCAGTAATCTCTTCAATAAAGCAGCTGCTTTGCATACCTTAGCTTCCACATGTGATGGGTTAGTGTTTGTAGGAATGATGGCATTCCAAATAATGCATGCATTACAGGTATCTGTTCCCTTGAATTTGGTGGAACAGGGAACACTTAAAGAAGCTTTAGATATAATCCAGTTTGCACACAATAGAAATGTACAGATCCTATATCCAAAAGACTTTTGGTGCAAGAATGATCATCATCCGAAGCAATTGGAGATATTTCCTGGACATGCCATTCCGGATGGTGAGACTGCATTTGATTGAACAAAATATGATGCCATTCATGTATGAATTGAGTATGTCATTAACCACTCTTTTTCTTATTTTTGTTAACATTTACAATAGTTTCAAGTTCTGATGCTCTAGATGTGTGTTACACTGCCGTCGACTCATAATGAAAACAAATATTCAAACCAAGTTTTTGATTCAACTGTTTCCCTCGTTTAGGTTGGGTACCTGTTGATATTGGGCCTGTATCGCTAGATGAAATAAACTCTATTCTCGCTAAATGCAAGGTAAGTTTAGATACTTCTGAAGTATTCCTTAAAAAAAATAGTTGAAGTATTCTTTTACAGATGAAAAGTTATCTTTTATTTGTTAAATATCAATCACATTAAATCTTGAGGTGACAGCATAGAGAAGTTCAGTTTTAAGGTATAGAATTCAGTCAATTCACTTAGTATGCATAACAGTGTGTTGCAATAATATCTCTAAAGTCTAAGTCTACCAGGCTTCATGCAGCTCTGGAGACTGTCTATCAGTCTTAAAAGTCATAACCACTTGGTTAAAGTTTCATTTTGATGTCATCTGTATTTTCTTTCATGATTGCTTTATGTTCTCTTTTGTGTTGAACATCAACGTATCCCTAGTTGCTGGCTGTGTCATGGACATGTGATCAGATCTTCCTTGTATTTTCATTGAACTGCAGAAAGTTACCTGGATTGGTCCAGTGAAATTTCATATGATCAGCCGCACAAAAGGAGCTTCTAAAGTGGCTCAAATGCTTAATCAACTAAGTCGAGGCGACATGAACATAACTGTCGTCGGGAATATGGCATGTGAAGCAATGGTGAAGGAATCAGATTCCATCTTTCACTTCAATATGATTGAGAATGCTTCAGTTGTATGGGAGTTTCTCAAAGGAAGAAAACTTCCGGGCATCATGGCTTTAGATATGGTAAGTTTTACCTTTTCCTTTAATAAAATTCAGTATTTTAACAACAAGCTTAAAAGAGGATTCAGTTGGGACTATTAATGGAACAAAGTTGAAAGTAATGCATCCCATCATGGGTGGAAAAACCATCTGCTAGTCTATTTTCCATAACAGTATTGCTATATTTGTTCATGTGGATTGTTTAGAATGTTAGACCTTCGTTGTGATGATTGTTCCTTAACAAACCACCGGACTGCAAATCTTAGAATTTTGCCTCATCATGATGGCAGTATGTGTTCCTACCATTAGGCTATTAACTCATTACACTTAGCTTAGATAGACATCTAGGTAATGAGGAGCTGTGCATAAAAATATTATTTCTTCTTAAAGAACCGAAGACATCAATCATCCATTCGCTTCAAGATAGTAGAGGTACAACATGTCCAGCATTGCATCCTGCTGACTAAAAATGAATCAAATTTATTAAAAATAGTCCTTCAGTGCAGGCCTACCCTTTTGATATTGACTGGAAGGCTGCCTATTCAGATCCAGCTCAACCTTTGGTAGTTGACATTGGAAGTGGTATAATTTCATCTTCTTTCCCCTTGGTTTTCACTTTTCACTCAATAATATATATATATATATATAAATATATATAAATTAAGTAACATGAGGGTTATATATTCTCACAACAAGCTAAAAGGATGTAGAAGTGACATAAACTTACGATTGGGAGAAGCAGATTCCAAGGCTGTTTTGCTGAAGTAGTTGTATAATTTTGGAAAATTCTTTACCGTTTAATCATTAATTTTCTTTTTCTTTTCTTTTTGGGTCTAGGAGTTATAGTAGCTTCGTGTTCTTTCCTAACTCCATATAAAAAATTGACAGGTAATGGAATGTTTGTTTTTGGGATGGCTAAAACAAGGAAGGATTTGAATTTTCTCGGATTGGAGATTAATAAAAAGGTCTCCGGGATTTGGAAATTTTGTATCCTATATGCTTGAATTCCTAATATTTAACTGATAGTACATTTTAATCTCTTTTTCAGCTGGTAAAACGTTGCCTGGATTCCACTCACTGGTGTGGTATAAGAAATGGGTAAGGTTGTGCCTTAACCCTTTCAAAATTTATGGCCATGTGGATTTCCTGGTCTAACCTCCTCTGCATAACTTTAATCTGACTTGCATTTCTCTACCGCGTGCATGTCTGAGTAGCATGTAGCATAAATTTGTGTTCATTACTGTGAGTTATAATTTGAATGGAACCCAGCTGGTATGTCTGTGTCTGTATGTTGTTGAATTTGAGGTTGGAAAGTAGGAGTTGAAGTGTTTCCATGGAATTGAGCAAGGTTCTAAAAAACGCTAGGCGCTAGTCGGGCGGACAGCCAGCGCCTAGCGCCTAAAGGATTAATCAGGCGCCTAGGCGGTTTATTATTTTCTATATTTTTTATTTATTTAATTAAATAATTATATAAATAAAATTTATAAAAGCATTATTATGTTCTAAAATAGAAAAATACTTCAAAAATAGATAAAATGTTCAACAACAATGTTCTTAGAAATTATAAAAAAAAACAAATAGTGAAAGAAACAAATTAGATTCTTGCTAGCCTATGCCTCAAATTCTTCTTCTCCATATCCCTCTTGCACTTCTTCTGTGTCGGTCTCAAACTCAAAGTCTATTTCATCTTCTTCCTCTTCATCCGATAGGTTAAAAATAAAAATAAAAAAATAATAATAATCGGGCCGCCCAGCCCGCCTAGGCGGCCCTAGGCAGCGTTTTTTAGAACCATGGAATTGAGCGTGTTGAAAATTTGGTTCTGGCTTCATCATCTGATCCATGTTTACTTGTTTTTGTCTACATTAGGTACTTCATTGCAACAAACGCAACTTCAACATTCCGCTCCATTGTTTCCAGTTACCCTGGAAAGCTAGTACTTGTGTCAATTCAGGTTGGGATTTCTTTTATGTCTATTATAGTATTATTAACTTTCGGGCGGATGCTTGTTCTCTTAAGTATCTTGTTGAAAATTTGAAATAGCCGTGCCTGTTAGACATATCGATTATAGTTAATAAGCTACAAGTACATGTCCATTTAATTTCATGCATGATGAAGATGTAATGTGATTTGGAAATAGATCATAAACCAGATTGCTTTCTATTCAGACTTTTTTTATGGCACATTATCTTCTCTATAATTAGTTTCATCAGTTCCAGACAATATCCTTTAAGAGAATGACCTGATGTCACATATCATTGTTGTAGGCTGAGAACGATGCGAAAAAAAAAAACATAGGATTATTAATTTTGTTCAATTGTTCTCCATCAGTTGCTTGAAATGACAAGCACTTTGTTTGATGTAACAAATTAAACGCCTTTTCGTTTCCTTATAATTCCATCTTCCGTGCCTTCGAATAAGCGTCCCTGATTTGAGCATGGGTCCGAATAGCGGGTTTTGGGGATTTTTGGGTTTCAACAATAGAAACTATTTGATAAGTATTTTTCCTCCCGTTTAGTGTCCAAATCCTGATTTCAACGAACCAGAACATCGATGGAGAATGCTGCAAAGGTCACTAGTTGAAGCTGTTGCTGATCTCCTTACATCTGATGGAAAGGTAAGACTACTTTGCAGTGAAGCTCCATAAGAACTCTGTAATCACTTTTTTTCACCTCTTCACCCTCAAAACCAACCACGGTTAGTGATGACACCATATATACTCTATGATGCAATGTTAAGAGTTTGCCTACATAAATCTAGAAAAAAACTATACATGTTAGCCGCATGACAATTCTTATTCTCATTTGCTAGGTGTTTCTGCAATCTGATATAGAGGCTGTCTCTGTGAGAATGAAAGAACAGTTTCTGACACACAGCAAAGGCAAACTTACTATTGTGCATGAACAAAGGTATGCCACAGATAATGAAGGGTGGCTTAAGGAAAATCCATTTGGAGTTCGATCAGATTGGGAACAACATGTCTTAGACCGTGGGGACCCTATGTACAGATTAATGCTTTGTAAATCAGCCTCAAGTGAATGAAGTTACTGCAGCAGCCAATGGATGAGCTGGCTACACCTTATGCTGGAACTAATTGGATATCTTAAGTATAAGTGGTCTAGGATCCTTTCTTGATGGCATCGATTTGTTTCTCCAAGCTGTGGTGTCTTGTAACGGTAATGGATGTGAGTCGCTGTCTTTTTCGGATCTTTTTAAACTATATATGGTAGCACTAGCTAGTTCCAGATTCCTGGCTTGCACTTCACCTAATAAATGGGTGAGAATGTTTTTAGGTTGTCTTGTGGTATAAGTGTGTAACATTGTTTTAGGTTGAGTTTATTGAAAAATTCATTAAACTTTATATGCTGAACAAATATGCAAACTGCAGGGTTCAAGACAAAGTAAGAAAAATGATGGTGGATGGATGGAAGCAATTGGGGAAGCAGACACTGTTTCAATAGAACAAGGACTGAATATGTTTGAGAATGCAACCACATGATTAAGTTTGATCCCCTCCTGGTGTCTGTAGAGCAAAGGAAGCGTAGCACAAGCTCCATAGCTATCTGATGTTTCTATCTGCATTATTTTGATCATTGTTATGAAATGTTGTAACGTGTCCATAACAATTTTGGCTGCATATAATGTAAATCCTTGAGCCTCAGAACAATATGATTCATTTTTCATTAGTCTACTCCTTCAATTCCTACTGTCATGAAATCCCTCTGAAATTTGAATGCTAAAGTAGCCTGCATAGGCATGTGTGCAATTAAAGGTTTAGCAACAAAATCAGAAGGGATTCCTTGACCAAGTCTATAAACCTTGTTTGATATAATTAAAGCTTTTCTGTAGGAAGAGATGCCCTCTTTCTTTTGACATTTTGCTTTTCTATACGAACACAAACACATGATAGAATAGAGAGGTTCTTTCTTTAAAGGTAAAATATGCTTCCTTTCTCAGAGATGCTACTATGATTACCTGCACTGCATGTGCCAAGTCCCACTGCTGGACTTGTTTAAGCAACATTGCCTTCATTGTAGGCAATTCATCCTTTGGTTGAAGTATCCATTGATAAAGTTAAGAGGTATCAGTCTTCATCATGTGAAGTAACATATTCACCCACCCTATTGATGTTGTAAAAATGAGACTTTAATATGAATTCATGATACATGATTAAATTTAATTGCATAACTTTCTCATGAAAGAGACTTCTGTTAATCCTTATGCTTTGTTGAAATCATCATTCAAACTACAGTGAAGTTTTCGTATTTGAAAGATATTAACCTGATCGAGCTTTTTCAGTATGACCTTATACAATCTGTATCAATACAGTGATATTTTACAGCGTTCTAGAGTATTAAAACTTCAGAGTCAGAAGCTGTTAGATTAGTCATTGTTTGCGGTGTGTGTGACATAATAAGGTAATCTCACTGTTTTTGGTTCTAAAATATTGAGTTGAGGCCGTTAGATTAGCTAATGTCCTCAACAATAAACTAATCTAACGACTCTGATACACTTTAACACCCGGGTGATCGAGTTACTTAGTATTACCTATTGGAATCAACAGGAGTACAGAAGGATGAGTTTTTACAGATTACAACTGTCAAAACAAAGCCATGACACATCACATACATTCAAAGTTGTAAAAAATTAGGTCACGTTCGAGTAACCCCCAGATGTTCATGTCCATGTGTCTCAAACACCCAGAAAACCCAGTTGGTGATATCGTCCCAATAAATTAAATTAAATCCTAAATTTTTCGACCCCCCTCTTCTTTTTCCTTAGAGTAAAAGAAAATTAAAATAAAAATAAAAATCGTTTCTTTTCTGGGCTTAAACGTCTGTCGGAAAATTCAGTCTGCATTTTCATCGATCGCCGGCGAAGCTCGTTCCTTCTGTTCCTGGGTTCTTTGGATTCTCCCAAGTCTTCTTCAGGTAGTTATCGGTGTAAATTTTCCAGATTCATGGTTATTTGATTGAGGGAGCTTTAGTTGATTCTAAACGTTTGCGTAGCTCGAAACCCTAACCATCGTTTTTGGGTCTTTCGAAATTCGAAGGAATTGAAATTAGGGGAAATTTGTTGAGTGCTTCGTTCTGTAATTTTTTTTTTTAGTTTAAGTTTTTTTGGGATGAAGGTAATTTTAGAACTGTGTTGAAAGAGTTGAGTTCATGTTGTGATTTGGAATTCTGGACCTGTAGAACGAGTTTTTGCGGAAGAGAATTTGGCTTTTTCCAGAATTTACTTGGATACCAAGAAGGTTTTTTTGTGTGTGTGTGTGTGTGTGTTCATGAGTGAAATTTAATTGCTTGATTTGATGCTGAATTAGAATGATGAATATGCCAATGTAGGCTATTTTTCTCTGAATTGGATGATGATATGATACCGGGGTTTGCGATTATGATGTGAATCCTAGTATTCGTGGTCTGTATGGGTCGATAGATTTGTGTTTCTAGTATTCATGGCCTATCTGAGTCCTGTTTGTAAGGATTTGGATTCGGCATTATGAAATTACCCAGACTAGGGAAATTTATAACCGAGAGGATTTCAGATTTGTATTTCATATGCAAATGGCTCTGAAATGCAACCTTATTGGCATTATGAAAGTTTAGTAATGTTTGGATATAGCTGAATTTGTGATGCATGAATTGTGAGGGTTTGTGAAGATAAGTGATTAGGTTGCTGTTTGTTAGAGGTTTAACTTTTCTCTGTTTACTGCCCTGATATTTCCATGAGAAGCTTAACTCAAAGCAATCCAATTTGCAGCAAGTTCAAGTCAACTCGAACCAGAACATGAGCATGTAGATTTTGGGTTTGACAGAATCATGGGCTCTGAGGCACACCCGCGTCGAGAGAGTATTTTGGTTCAGGAGAGAGATCCTGCTTTAGGCCTATCTACTTCAAATCATGTTGCCGTGCAGCAGCCTGGTGTGTTATTGCAATAAATTTTGAATTTCATTTTACTTATATTGATTTATGATGGTTAAGTGACCTTCCAAGGTGCAACTTTGCATTATCTAATTGTTGTGACTCTGCAGTTAAAAAACCAACCCGGCAATGGGCTGCTTGGACACATGAAGAAGAGCAAAGTTTCTTTGCAGCACTACGACAGGTTGGCAAGGTATGCCATTGTCCTTTCGTATCTTGGCAATAGAGTATTTCAGCAGATATGGATCTCTAACTTCCTGTATCTGGATTGCAGAATTTTGAAAAAATCACTCGTCGTGTTCAAAGTAAAAATAAAGATCAGGTATTTACTAAAACAATTACTTTTGACTGTTTTCATCCAGTGGTTCATGAAGTCTTCATCATCCTGATTTTGATTATCTATTTTATGTGCATGTCTTTCCTTCCATGCTTTGCAGGTCAGGCATTATTACTATCGTCTCGTGAGGCGTATGAACAAGCTGCTGGGTCCAGGATTATATTTGGATTCCAAAAATTCTAAAGATACTAATGCTGCTATGCTTAGATGGTAAGATTAATTATTTAACAGGTTCATTTAGTTAGTATATGTTCTTCGATTTTAGAGATTGAAGATGGATTTTAATTTTATCAGTCAAATTGGGCGTTTGGGGGCATTTGACCTTTAAAATCTTCTGTGGAGAGCTGATGTTAGTATAGGGCTTACAGTTTGAGAATTATCAGGTTTTCTTGACATGTATGAACAGAAAAGATTTGCCGTTACATATAGGTCATACTGTATGAGTTCTTGTCTTTGGATAAAATTGTGCATATGTTTCTTCTAATTGTGTGATATTGTTACAGGTGGTCATTGCTGGAAAAGTACAGCTGTAAAGCATCAAAGCTTCACTTGAAGCCGCGACGATTTAAGATTTTTATGGAAGCATTGGTTAGTACATAGCACTATTTTTGATCCATGAATATGTTCATAGATTTATTACTGGTAGAGTAAAATTTTGCTCACCTACAGTAAACCTTGATGCACTGTCACCTCTCCACTCATCATGTGTGATGTACTTTTAGCTTCTTTAAGAATTTAATCACACCTATTAAGCATGGTTATCCATCAGAAGGTATGTGACACATGATGGAGAAGTGGTGAGAAAAATTGGATTCTATATTAGTGATACATTTTGCTTATGCTGGACCAACTAACATGTTTTTCTTATAAAGGAACACCAACTCCTGAAAGACCGGAAGAAGACTGTCAGGAAACGGCCTTCTCAGGGGGAAAACTGCCCTCCTGAGGCTCCCAGCACTGTCCCAAATCAGAATAGACCATCTGAACATGACCGTCCAGTTAAACTTATTCTTGTTGACAGTCACAATATCCAGAAATCAGGACCTGGAAAAGCATCATTAAAGCGCAGTGGAGTAGGTGTTAATCGTGGCAACAAAGGAGATGCAAGTACCGTGAAACCTGCAAGACAACGACGTAAACCAAGTAATCTTTCTGTTTGTCTACCTACTTCATAGATACTCTATGGTCACTTTCTCTCTTCAGTTGTTAGGATATCTGGCCCTCACATTTTGATCAAATTATGGGGGTCATTGGTTGCATTCACAGTCTTCTTGCTAGAGTTCAAAACTATATTCCTTTTAATTGAAATTCATTAAAATGCTATGATAGGTATTGCTTCTTGATTCAGATACAATTGGTAGTATAAAGTACTTTCTGAAACATTTACTTCTCAAACACAGCAGTAGTACCTCATTTTTAATCTATGCAAAACTAGTATGCTCACACACTCACCTTAATGACCTTATTGTGTAAACTGTAATTATTTAGCAGGTATTGTTCCTTCAACAGTAGCATATAAAAAATGGGAGAAGGCTGCAATTGCTGGGGTGTCTTTGGTTGCAGATGCTGCTGAGCACTTGGAGAGAACAATCGAGAAAGAGGTTGGACAAGACCAAAGCAGTGCAGGTGAATCATTTCCTACATAGTTTTTCTGTTTCCTATGTTTATAAATAGACAAGATACAAAGAGACACAGTTGTGAATTATTTCTAAATCGTGTTGTTTTGTCCATTGCATTTCCAGAGAGAAATAGTGCTGTTCCAGTTGGAAATTTTCTGCCTCCTATGCCCGATTTTTCACAAAACATTTATGCTGAGAACAACATACACAACTCTATGAAACTTAAACTCCAGTTGTTTCCTATTGATGATAGTACTAGAAGAGCCTTGGAAATGGTGAGTAGCAACATTACTTATATTTTCAAGTTCAGTTGGAATAAAGTTTACCGCTCATGTAAACAACTTGGCTTTCTAATTCGTCGCAGGATAAACATAATCCTCACTTGGAACTTACACTTCCTACTCGGAAAAAGATATCCTCAGTTATGGAACACCTAAATCGCAAGTGGGGGAGTTCAAGTGTGGCTTCAGGAGAGCTAATGCTTTTCCCTAATAGTGTCCAGCAGGATAGTCCGACAGGCTATCTGAGATGGACGCAAGACTCAAATGTCAGTGCTGGAGATGTGTATTCGATGATTGGAAGCCCTCCAGTTTTCCGTTTAAGGTTCCTAATTTTTATTTCTTTTTAGCCTTCATATCGCATGACATTAAATCATTATGTAATCACTGAGTTGGAATATCTCCTTTGCAGATATGGTTGGTTCTCCAGTACTGAGCTAGGATCTGTTTTATCGCAAGCACCTGTAGCACCTTTCAGGATTCTAGGTGAGCATGATAATGTGGAGAAGATGAAGGACCCTGTAATGGAATCAACACCAACTTCTCCACCATCAGCTAGTAATCAATGTGGAGACATCCACAATGACCTCTTAACCTCAGTGACAAAGAATCATTCTCTTGATCAGACTTCAGATGGTGAACCCAATCAGAAGAATAACCTTGTGGGAGACCCTACAAAAAGTACATCATGGCATGAAAAGGTTGCAGGTGATCAGGGTATCTTAAGACATCAAGGAGAAGTGGTAATTCAACCTCTGTCCCGTTCTTTAAATGTTAATCATCACTGTCAGCTGACTCAGCTCATAGCCATACATATTTTCAGCCAGTACACTTATACACAGAAGTGAACTTCTAATTATGCGTTTTGTGCTAGAAGCCTAGAAATGCATTACAAGAATTTTTTCGTGTAAACATTTAACTTATCTGTTTTTTTTCTGATCATTTATTTTGTTTTCATATACCTAGGATGGCCTGAGATTACATAAGGGCACTGCCCTATCAGCCAAAGAGTGGGCTGATAGCCTCACCAACATTAGTGTTGGAGATCTTCTTACTGGGGTGACTCATGATTTAGATGCCAACTGCATTGATCAAACTCTCACTGGAAGGTCCCAGTGTCTTCCTCAGATCCCATTTAGCTGTGATTCATTTGATGCTGCGATTGCCGCTCATATTTCTAGACAGAAGAACAAGATGGAATGTGAGCCTCCTATGGTATCCCATGTATCTTCCATCTGGGATGCTGAAGAAACATGTGATGCCTTTGTGTTTCAAAAGAATTCAGCTTTCCATCAACAGTCTGGGATTGCTCTTCCTGGGGACTGCAAACAGATTGCTAGTACAAGCTCAGCAGGCTGTGATCGTATGGTGGAGGTATCATTTCATTATATTTTCTTTTCTGGTGGGCATAACATTTCTATTTCTCAAATAATCATAGTAGCTGGAAGATAGGAATACTAAATAAGTAACAACACAACTTTCCTGCAGGACTTACCTGTTGTAGAGACGCCAATTAATGATCCTCAAGGAGATCCTATGGATGAGTGTCAGTCTGATCCACATATCCTAGGAAATTCAGTGAAAGATTTCAACGCTTTAGCAGATATATACTGGGTATGTTTCTTTTCCAGATTTTTTTTTACTTTTTTGAAGCTCCATGACCCTCCTAGGACTTGGTGAGTTCTCCTCAAAGCTGCCCCTCTTGTTTCGTCAAGAAGCAGCGTCAGTTCGCTGAAGCGAAATTCATTTATGTGTTCCTCAACTGAAAGCCTGTCAACAAGGACTAAAGGAATTTTTAAATTTTAGTTATAGTATATGCATGCATTTTTCAGCTATTTTTAAGATATGTCTGATTTTCGTTTTCCTCTTGTGTACAGCCTGAATCATTAGGTCCATTAGATCTGGATCTACCATCATCTAAATACCATAATGAAGATTTAATTCTGAATGATAGTCTCAGTGGGTTAAACCGCCTTATTGCCAGCAGTCTGGATGCATTTCAAAATTGCTCTTTCTTTGGTTCTAACAAGAAAGAACCAACGCCATCAGTTGAGGCTCGAGAAACTATTTCCTTCTCAGATTTTAAAATTGGCAATGGAATTTGATGTCTGCAGAAGCTAATAATAGGGATTAGATTTTCTTCATGTTGGGGCTTCAATTGGAGTTCAGTGACTATAACATTTTCTCAGTTTAGCTCTGACTTGAGGATCGCATGCCGAAGGTGTCCATGCTAGCCCAAACGAAATTTTAGCTGGGTGTACATCTCTCAGATCAAAGGACTTAAATTTGTACAAAATAGACATGAAATCACTCGAGTTCTCTGCTCGCCTTTTTGTTTGTTTTTCTTTTGTAAATTGTATCTCAGTCCTCAGAGCTGAAGTATGACCTCTGCGACATGCCTAGATGAAATTGCTAATGTTATCTGTACATTCTTTCCATCCTCATTGTTTGTTCACTTTGTTCTGTACCTTATGTTGTCGATTTTGTTTTGAATTTTCAGACGCTTTCCTGGTTACATTTTTCGAAAACAGTGATCGTTATTGAAGGCTTTTCCTTGAAAAATTCGGATTTTCAATTTTACTGACTTCAATGGTTTACTGTTCTTTAAAAAAAAAAAAACCTGTTCTATATGTTGTAAGAAGCCATATGACCAGAATAGGATGGAACAACCTGATTGATTTCTAAAATTATGAGATGTTTAATTGGACTTCATATGCATCAGAATAGAGTACATATTTTGGGTTGAACGTCAGTTTTAGGATTGAAAGCCGCATCCCTCTTTGTGGCCAAAAGTTTATCAGAGGCTTGATAGATTGAATGATGAGTTTTTGGTATATTTCACATTCCCTCTTTTATTTGGACGAACCATTTCCTCCCCAAAATGACATACAAAACGATGAGAATACGAGGATGGTGAAGCAGAAATACATTGTGTCAATGTGGAAGCCTAATTTGTGTCGGTTTTATTAAACCTCACGTCTGAGACTCGTTATTACAGAAAACCACATATAACTGAAACATACAAGAATTTCTCATACTTAACTCTCAAATTCGTGTTTGAATTTTGGCTTTTACATCGTTAATGAATTGGCATAAACTCTGTTGTGATGACCCATTTGCAGACAAAGCATCCTCTAATGTCTGCTTTGCCTTCTTGATCTCCTTCTGCAATATTCCATCACCCAAATTTCCATTCATCAGACGATTGACCTTGTGTGCTACCTCCAACCTTGCGATTGGCTTCCTATCACAAAGATTGAGACCAATCCTCCAATCATCAACCACTAGTTTCCTATTAGTAAATTGGTCAGTTGAAATAGGAAAACACAGCATTGGTACACCAAACCACATACTTTCCAGTATGGAATTCCATCCACAATGAGTTAAGAACCCTCCTATTGCTGGATTTGAGAGCACCTCAATCTGAGAACACCAAGGCACCATTAACCCTCTATCACTAATCTGGTCTTCGAATCCAAAGGGAACAATGTACCCTTCTTCCTCATAGCTTATAGTGTCAGGGCGTAGCACCCAAATGAAACTCACTTTACTAAGCAAAAGCCCCTGAGCTATTTCTTCAAACTCATTCTTAGTAACTTGACAATAGCTACCAAATGAAACATACAAGACTGAACCTTGAGGCTTGGTTTTGAGCCATTGTGTACAGTCAATCTCGGACATCAGATTAGTAGCCACAACACTCTTAGTGGGTTCAGTAGGGAAGACAGGGCCAATTGCATATGTAGGTTGCTTGTCTTGCAAGGTTGAAAGAGATTCTGCTTCCAGCTCTTGAACTGTATTGCACAGTATAAAATCTGCCCTCTTAGCTTCGCGGAACGCCTTCTTCACGATTCGCAGCATTGGATCTGAGGTATTAGTAATGTGTAGGTGTGACGTCAAGTCCTTTGGTTCAATAGCCTGCACACCAGGTATGTAATCTATGGTGTCCTCACAATTATCTGATAAATCAACCAACAAAAAACAGTCATGTAATAAGTACATACTTGATTAATGATCTCTTACCAGGTAGTTTGTACCTAACACGTTACGATTATCAGACAGTTCATTTCACACATTCACACAAGAACATGTTTCTCGAATCTCGAACATACTAAATGTAGGTTACACTTCAGTTAAAAATCTACAGTAAATGCATGATATTGAGATTCACCAAGCTTGGACAACATAACATGTTTCTCAAATGGAACATAAGCAAAATTTAAGGAGAGAGCAACATACCATGACAACCAAAATGACCATGTTTTACGAGCAGGTCCAAATGGTAGTAAATGTTTAGGACTAGAGCCGGTTCAGTCCAGAAGGAGATGTTGATAAGGTTGTGCTTGTTGGCTATCATTGCTGTCCATGTGTGGAAGGTGTCAGCAATCAAACAATTGATTGAGGGGTCAGATTGTACTAAATCTCCAACAAGTTCATCAATATGGGCAGGGAAGACATGGATAGCACCCTCAAGAGACTGGTCAAGGTTCTGAAACCGATTGAAGGACAGTGGGAAACCATCACTCACTGTTCTATAGCGTATGTCAAGGCCGGTCTCACGCGCCGCCGCGAAGATGTCATCTTGCTCTTGCTCTTGTGCAGTGTTATTGAGTTTGGATTTGGTTATCTGGTGATGAAAGTATTCAGTGTTGACAAAAGTGATGGTGAAGCCATTTGATGCAAGCTTCATGGCCAAATGGGTGAAGGGGTTGACATGGCCTTGGAGAGAAAGAGGTACCATGATTGCATGAGGCTTTGGGTGATTGGTCTCCATGGTTATAAGTGTTTGCTCTGTGTGTTGTGTGAGGAACTGAGGATTGAGCAAAGAGGGCAGAGACTGAAATCTCACCCACCCTCCTATATTGTATCTAAAATTATATTAATTAGGTACTTTAGATAGCTTTGTCTTCTTGGTCCCACTAGGCGTGCCACTTTTGTAAACACGAATAATCTGCGACAAATACAAGAACAACACGTGTATAAAAAGAATATAATTTTATTAATATGAATGCGGGTTACAACTCTTTGTGAATCCTCTTATTCGACCTCCTAGTTTGGGTTTTACTCAAGGGTGCCAAAGCACTTGTTCTTGAGATGAGATTGGTCACAAGAAATTTAGTCAAGTGACGTGTGTTTGGGATTTGGATTTGGGTTTGGTGAGGAACTAGCTATTTGGGGGTTTGGTAGTTCTTCACAAAGTGTTTTGAGACTTCTGAACTTTCGGGAGTAATTTATTCTCTCTTGTCGGAAGTCCTCCTCTTGATATGAGAGGAGGTATTTATAGTGTCGACACCATTTCATTTATGGTAGGTTTTGAAGACACCACTTTAATTGTCATTCCTTAACAGTAATAACAAAATCAATAAATTTTAAATTGATTAATTCAATTATTATTGTTAACATAAATAAATAAATCAATCTTAATTGATTAATTTAATTACAACTGATAAGGTATAACTAATTTGATTAAATATCTACTTTCCATTCCGATGACCAATTTAATTTGATTGACGTTCGATCAACGGCTGACATTTAACATTTGCTTTCAGACGAGATTCGACGATTTAGTTGTTGACTGACCATTTGCGTGTCGCCATGTGGCATCTCCGAAGACTTTTCAACTTTGCCAACTCACGAGCCACGTATGTAATTTGTCGGGCCCACTTGTTGTTTGACAATTCAACAATTATTATTTATCGTTAAATTTTATATGTCTGCAGGCAACAAAATGCCGCCCCTTATGTGGAAAAGTATTCCACTGAGATATGACTAATAGTCAGAGACTCGCATATGGAAGTTTGGAACCATATACAAAGCAAGTGAAGATGAAAAGAACCCAACAAAAACTGATAATGAGCTTTCATTCTCAAGGCTGTGTAAAAGACTAAAAGCTCATAGCAAGAATGAAAAGAGCTAGGCTGTGCATAAGTCTCACTGATATTTCGAAGCTCACATAGGCCAGAGAGAAAAGGACATGTAACTTGCAAAATAGTCCTCTGGAGTCTGGACCACCGTACGTAGCTACCATTCACGAAGGAGAAGAGTCACCTGGGCTACGAGCTAGCCGGTGAGTACCATTCATTCAACGATAGCAATTTTTTTTTTTAGGAAAAATTTCAGTTTACTCCTTGAACTTTAAGTCTAAAATTAATCTGATATCTTATCTTTTTTTTTTTAATCAGTTTCATCCCTAAATTTTCAAATGACATAAATCTTAACTAAAATAACCCTGATTACGGTTTTTTCTCAATTACAGCCTTTATTACACCTTAAAATTACAACCTCTGTTACACCCCAAAAGCATAAAACTAAGGATCAAAAACTTAATCATTTTACTCTCTCTCTTTTCCAAGTCATCACAATGTCTCACTCCCTCCACCTCCTCACCCCAACCGCCTTAACCTTCCCCAATCCCAAACCCCACTCCTCCTTATTCCTCGCTCCCTTCTCCGCTCCCAACCGCCGCCCTCCTACCGCCTTCCCTTCCCTCTCCGTCAAAGCCTCCGCCGCCGGTTCCGATCAAACCCCCTCCGTCCTCGTCTCCGCCAACGGCACCTCCTCAGACGTCGTCCTCTCCCCTTCTCCCGACTACTCCTCCACCGCTATCGAGGTCGACGCCGTCACCGAGGCCGAGCTCAGGGAGAACGGATTCCGCTGCACGCACGGCACCAAGCTCATCTGCACCATCGACCCCGCCTCCGCAGGGTCCGACCAGCTCGAGGCGCTAGCCGCCGCCGGCATGAACGTCGTGAGGCTCAACAGGATGGTGAGTTATGGACTTTTAGTGTCAGAGCTTTCGGTTCTACTCTTCCGGAGCGCACCATCAATGTCAACTATGAAGGTTTCGCTGAAGGTAGTTAAAGCAGTGATCTTTGAATCTCGAGTGTTTTTGGACTTGTTGTTTTTTACTTGCAGTGATTGATTTGTTGAGTGTGAATAATGGTGCAGATGTGAAAGTGGGAGATGAGCTACTTGTGGACAGTGGAATGGTGAGGTTTAGGTGGTTGAGAAGCTAGGCCCTGATGTCAAGTGTAAGTATACTGATCCCAGACTGTTGCTGCCCC
>NC_020496.1:34997427-35009633 GCF_000184155.1 Fragaria vesca subsp. vesca | reverse complement strand
TTTANGTTTTTTGGGGGTGTAATGGAGACTGTAATTGAGGGAAAACCGTAACAAGGACTATTTTAATCATTTTGGTCGAGATTGATGTTATTTTAAAAGTTTAGGGATGAAACTGATTATAAAAAAATGAGGTATCGGACTGATTTTAGACCTAAAATTCAGAGGAGTAAACTGAAATTTTTCCTTCTTTTGTCGTGTATCAAGTTGTGTAATGTCACACATCCAAGTAAAAAATGGTATCTAGCTGTTGACATGTAACCATTGTTTCCTTCTTGTATTTAGAGTTCTCAGGTTTGAAATACAAGTAGTCGACTCGAACAATATATTTTTTTTTTCAGCTGACTATATGTATAGCAAAATATAAATGGTTTTTCATTTTCATGTATGTCGGTTCTGAGTTAATTAGGACGTGTAATGAATTATTGGCTAGCTATTTAACTTTATATATTATGACCGTTTCTCATTGGTTGTCCACGGATTCTATTATCAAAAAGCGTATCCACTGCTTCTCGTACCAATTTCTCCTTACACACATAACTCTTTTATAGAAATCTCATTGGAAGTGAAATCAGTAGGAAGATTAGTGGCAATGTCAAGCTGACACAAATTCATTTCTATATCTTGCGCTCTTATTTCCTTCTTTTCTTCATAAACATGAAAAGAACTAAAATCAAATGGACAATAAGGTAAACTAGCAAAGAATATAGCAAAATTAACAATCAAATCGTAGCATATCCACTATTTTCAGCAGGTTACGATTTGGTTATCTGTTGATGAATGTATTCGATGGTGAAGCCATTTGATGCAAGCTTCATGGTCAAAATGGATGAGACTTAACATGATTGCACGAGGCTTTAGTTGATATTGGCCGAGATTAACATGATTGCACGAGGCTTTAGGTAATTGGCCAAGATTAACATGATTGCATGTTGCTTTAGGTGATTGGCCGATACATGGTTGTGAAGGCGTTCGATCTATTTGAAGAAGGACGGCGCACAACTGGTCCTGATGAAATGACATCTACCCCGGCCTTCTTTGGTATATGCTATATATGTCTGTATAACTAGTAGGAAGATAATAGGCAAAGTCAGCAAGCCAACCTCCATCCCTAGTCTTATTCCCCTTTGTTGAATAAATCTTACAGCTAGTATTAGCAAGGAGTAGTCACAAGCATATATGGAACCCATAAAGGGAGTGATCGAAGATGAAAAGAACTGATCAACAGAAACTTAATGAACTTCCCAGCAGGCTGTGTAGCACCATTATGAGGCTGCTATATACATCAAGGAAACACAAGGATTTGCAATCACATCATTGAGTTCATCCCTCCACGTACATGGTCTGGAGAGTCTGGACCATTGTACGCCGCTAGCTACCCTTCATAATGAAGGATAGAGCCGGCCCTGGGGCGGTCAAGGTGGCGCCGCCGCACAGGGCCCCCGGCCGGCAAGGGGTCTTTTTTTTTTGTCCAGCGGAAGTTTATATATATATATATAATAATTTATCTTTGTTAACAAACTGGGTGTCTGATTGAGTTGGTTTAAGGGGCGTTTTTGTTTGATGCGGCAAGCAGGTCAGTAGTTCGAGCGAGACCCTCTGCGTGAAATTTAAAAAAAAAACCTATTCAATTATTGATCACCTCGGTTTGATCGCTGTTCCTCCGCCTCTCTACTCTTTGTTTCCTCCTGGTACTCATACTTCCTATCTTCATCTTCAAATTTCCCAACTCCTATCTCTTAATTGGCTTTATTTATACACTCAAACTCTCTTGTTCTATTCCCTAAAGGTATTCTTTTGATTTCCTACAATTTTATACATAAATTAAATATACACACAATAAATTTAACAACTTGTTCCTTGTATTGGTTTGTAAATTTAGAAAGGCCCCAATTTTTTTTTCGCACCGGGTCCTTCAAAACATTCGACCGGCCCTGACGAAGGAGAGGGCTTAATATCTTTGATTCTGCATACATTTATGGTAGTTACATCTAAATCAAAATTTTACCTGAATCAATTTGTTTTTACGGCTTTTCATTTTCATGGATTTAACCATTCCAGGAAGGTTTCAATCAGTGCAGTGGCATGTACTTGTTGAATTGTTCAGAGTTATAGTGCAATCATGCATCCAAAAAACTACGAAACATGATCATGACATCTTGACATCGACAGATCGATTGATGATAGACAGACATAAGCATAAGCAACTTCATATTACTGATAATTGAGCAAGCTTTATTAGCTAATAACATGGCATATATCCTAGTAATCTTTCACTGATTGCATGATTTAGATTATAAAATCCTGATAGTATGGATTAAATAACACAGTAACACTGTGACTTTGCACCTGTGGACTTGTTTGACTGGAACCACGAAAGCACATCGTAAAGCATCCAGTGGATTACAGAATTACCTCTTCCTTTGTCTTTTTAGAACAGTGACAGGTTAAGCTACGCACCTGGAGCAATATGGCCGATCGATCAAGCCAAGTTCTAGGCAAAATCACCAGAAAGTTATTTCTATAAGTAGTTAACCATAGGAGGTAAATTAACCTTGCTATACTTGCATATATAGCTCTAGTCTTATTGGGAGCTTATACTATTCAACTTCGAGTTCAAAATATCTCACTGCTAGCTAATTGTGATCATTTTCATCCTCCTCTCGCCAAAAACACAGGCAGCTTTTGAGTTTTGAGATGGAGAACAATCACTCAAAGCCTCATGCTGTTCTATTTTCCTACCCTCTCCAAGGCCATGTAATCCCAGCAGTCCATCTCGCAATCAAGCTCGCATCAAACGGTTTCACAGTCACCTTTGTCAACACTCGGGCAGTTCACCACCAAATAATCAAGTCCCAAAGTCTCGATACCCCCTCAGAAGACGTTAACATCTTCGACGGGGTGTGTAAATCGAGCCTCGACATACGTTATGTAACGATCAGTGATGGTTTTCCTATCGGATTCGATCGATCCCTCAACCACGACCAGTTTTGGGAAGGTGTCCTGCATGATTTCCCAGCTCATGTGGATGAACTTGTAGCAGAACTAGTCAGATCCGACCCACCGGTCACCTGCTTGATAGCGGACACTTTCTTTGTGTGGCCAACAATGATAGCAGCAAAGTATAACCTTGTGAACGTGTCATTTTGGACTGAACCAGTTCTGGTCTTAACCCTCTACTACCATATATACCTCCTCAGAGAAAATGGTCACTTTGCTTCTCCTGGTTAGTGTCTCAACTCTCAACTCTCAACCATATCTTTATTCCCTGCTTCTTGCCTCCACCTCCTTCTAAGATCTGCAGTTCATAGTTTTGAGTCCGGCCGAATTGCTAATCTTATAGCAATGTCTACAAAATCTAACTTCCATGCATGTAGGTAACTTTTTGGTCTTGACATTGTATATGTGTACTATATCAATAAGGGATGGGACACAATTAACTCATCGGAAGCGGACAATGTAGGGAGCAAGTCTCACTCTCATGTGAAGTTTAGTTTAAACATATATATTTGAGGTTAATCCGTTAATGGTATGACTATATAACGTATATATGAAATACTTTTTACTGAAATTAGTAATTTTTCTATGTAGGTAATCATCGGCAAGATACAATCGACTACATTCCAGGTGTGAAAGCAATTGAACCAAAAGACTTGATGTCATACCTTCAAGCAACTGATGTCACATCCGTAGTTCACAGGATCATATTCAAGGCATTTGAGGAAGTTAAAAGGGCAGATTTCATTCTTTGTAACACAATTCAAGAGCTTGAATCAGGTACCATATCTGCCTTTCAAGAAAAGCAACCTACCTATGCAATTGGCCCTATTTTCCCCAATGGATTCACGAAGAGCACCGTGGCCACGAGCCTCTGGTCCGAATTTGACTGCATCGAATGGCTCAACACTAAACCGGATGGCTCAATTCTCTATGTCTCATTTGGTAGCTATGCACACGCTAGCAAAAGAGACATAGAGGAAATAGCCAACGGGCTTTTGCTAAGCAAAGTCGGCTTCATTTGGGTTCTTCGACCTGATATTGTCAGCTCCAATGAGACCCAAATCCTACCCGTCGGATTCGAAGATGAGATCAAAAATCGAGGGTTGATTGTGTCATGGTGTAGTCAAATTGAAGTCATCTCACACCCTGCAATTGGAGGATTCTTAACACATTGTGGATGGAACTCCATATTGGAAAGTATGTGGCGCGGCCTCCCATTGTTGTGCTATCCATTGTTGACTGACCAATTCACCAATCGGAAACTAGTCGTCGATGATTGGAAGGTGGGGATTAACCTTTGTGATCGGAAATCGATCACAGAGGAGGAGGTGAAAGAGAAGGTGAACAGTTTGATGAGTGGAAAGTCAAGTGAGGAATTGAGGAGGAATGCCAGGAAGGTCAAGAACACATTGGAGAGTGCGTTGGATAAAGATGGTTCATCAAATGGAAACTTTGTTCGATTCATAGATGATGTGAAGGCTAAAATCCAAGAGAAACATGGGCTTAGCTTCAAAGACTTCAATGTCAATCACTAGGGTTCTTAAATCTTTGTTGCATATTCGGTTCTTAAATCTTTGTTGCATATTCCAATAAGGCAAGGTTGTCAGTTTCCTTTGTTTTCTTTTATCAGATACAAGATGGGCTGGTGCGGCGCTTACGTTCATGTTTGTCCATTTTCTTGAAATGAAGAAATGTGTGTCACTATATGGGTTGCCTGCCATCACATTTTCGTCTAGTTTTGGAATTTCTAGTGCTATAGATTGAGATGTAAAGAGATATTTCATACGCATAAACCAATCAGAGCTATGTAATTCCATGATCCTATTATGGAACATTCTGTTTTTGTTTGTGTTATATGTGAATCTAGACCATTGAATATGCTGACAGACAATGAAGGTCTGTGTGTGTTGCATACTTGCATACGTGTGAAGAACTAGTTGGTGGTTGGTACTCTTTTCTCCTTTTGAAGTAAAAGATCCACTAGTGCGTTGGGTGCTTTAAAAAATTGGCCAATTTGCAGGACAGCCCAGCCCAATCCCATATGTTCTCTGTTCCTTTGGGTTTCCATTTTCCAAACTCAAGCCTTTATCCTATGAACATTACTTTCCTCTTTTTTGAGATTATTACTTTCTTAAATGAGGGTTAAAGGGATACTCGGGTTAAGTCTTTATCCAACTCTTTACTTTTTTTTTAGAGTGAATCTATATCTTATAAATTTATATATGATCAAAGATGTATTTCCAATGCAAAGTAATTTTATGTTTTCCTAATGAGGGTTATTTCTAATAGCCATTACTCATATTTTCTTTTCAAACTGTTTTTTGGCCTTAACAATACTAGTGTATGTAGTAATTTTTGGCCTTAAAAATTATTTTCCCAAAAATAATTGCACATTATCTTAATTTGCTTGTCTTATAATTCAGGCTATGATTTATTTTGTTGAATATTATTTCCAACTTTTGAAGCATCAAAGAAAAAATTACAAAGTAATTTACCAATATTGCAAAACAATTAATTTATCTCTTTCATATAAATATTGGATGCCCCAATTTTGTTGGACATACAAGGCTAATTGGATTAGTTTAGTCGGCATCCACACTTACATAGAAACAAGTATATAGAACATTCTAGATTCCTATGGTCTAATTTACATGATTATTTTAAAGCCATAAAACCAATCCATAACCAATCCAAGAAAGAGAACAATCCATCCTATACCTCCATGGAATCAAAATCAAAATCAAAATCAAATATGACTTGGGAAAACCAATTCATGGGTGTATTAATTCATTGTTCAACATGAAATTGTAATTTTCCAATTGAGAAATACACAAAACTTACAAATTATAATTAAACATAAAAATCTTTCGCATTATTATTCCTAGACTAAAAACGAAGTAAACCCAAAAACCTTTTCTTTCCAAACAAGACACCTAGTTAAAAGTCTTTGGGCTCTCTCTATATAAATATCCCAACCCCCAACACAGCACCCACTCTCTTCTCTATTCTGCTCTCTCTCCTCCTCAATCTCTCTGCTTCGTCTTCATCGGTCTTCCTCCGCCTGCTCTCTCTTCAATCATGACCGATAAAGCTGAATCGTCCGACCCGTAAGCCCCCAGATCCAATTCCCCTTCTTCTCGATTTTGACCTAATTTCTCGAATTTGGGGATTTTTGATTTCTGATTGCGATTCTTTGTTTTTTGTTGCAGTAAGGGGACCAAGAGGGATTTCAGCACTGCGATTCTCGAGCGGAAGAAGGCGGCGAATCGCCTCGTCGTCGATGAGGCCATCAACGATGACAACTCCGTCGTCGCGCTCCACCCTGAGACCATGGAGAAGCTCCAGCTCTTCAGGGGCGACACTATTCTCATCAAGGTACAGTTTTGATGGTGTAATTTGGAATACCGGTGAAGAAATTTGATGGGATTTTGGGTGTTTTGGTTTTCGAGCTGGGAAATTTAGGGTTTGGGGAGTGAGTGAAGGATGGTTTGTAGTTTGGTTGATGGGTTTGTGCATTTTGTTTGAGATCTGGTGATTGGGTGTGTTTTGGGTGTTCGGAAAGTTAGGTATTGATGTAAAGGTTTATGCTTTTGTACTAGTTCAGGTGTTTGTACTGTTTGTTTTTGACGGAATGTTTATGAATTCTAGTTTCGTTGGAATATAATGGGTCGTTAAGCTGGGATTAGGTGCCGAAATCTAAATTTTGGACTGTATGCTTGATATTATAATTATTTGGAAGTATGAGAGCTAATTGTTTTTCTGTCATTAATTCAGGGAAAGAAAAGGAAGGATACAATCTGCATTGCCCTTGCTGATGATACTTGTGACGAACCAAAGATTAGGATGAACAAGGTTGTGAGGAGCAACCTAAGGGTTAGGCTTGGGGATGTTGTCTCTGTCCACCAATGTGCTGATGTCAAGTACGGAAAGCGGGTGCACATTCTCCCTGTGGATGACACTATTGAAGGTGTCACTGGAAGTTTGTTTGATGCCTACTTGAAACGTGAGTCCCTATCTAAACCTTTTTATTCCCAGCTGTAACAAAAGCTAAAACTGAATACATGAGATAAAGATATCTATAGTTTTGAGCTTGCTACAGAGCTATACCAGTATTGAACAAGTAACAAAAATGTAGTTCTTAAATGTTTTAACTTCTGCAGTTGGGACTGCTGTTTTGTTATGTCGGCATCCATAAAAATTACAGCTGTGCTGTGATTAGAGTAATTAACAAGTGGATCATTCGATTACATCATAGATACATGTGAAAAGTTTGATACTTCTCTTTACTATTGAAAGAGCATGCAAATGTGTCATATAACACATTTTCTACCATGTGATGGTCACTGTTGCTTTTTTTTTTTCGACTATGTGGTTCTCTATGTTGTATATTTACCTACTCTTCTGATCCATACTGCAGCTTATTTCTTGGAGGCCTACCGCCCAGTGAGGAAGGGTGATCTCTTCCTTGTGAGAGGAGGAATGAGGAGTGTAGAGTTCAAGGTTATTGAGACCGATCCTTCTGAGTATTGTGTTGTTGCTCCAGACACTGAAATTTTCTGTGAGGGAGAGCCTGTAAGACGTGAGGATGAGGATAGATTAGATGAGGTTGGTTATGATGATGTTGGTGGTGTTAGGAAGCAGATGGCTCAGATTCGTGAATTAGTGGAGCTGCCATTGAGGCATCCTCAGCTCTTTAAATCAATTGGTGTGAAGCCACCAAAGGGTATTCTGTTGTATGGGCCACCT
The DNA here is from genome assembly GCF_000184155.1 of Fragaria vesca subsp. vesca. Taxonomy (NCBI): domain Eukaryota; kingdom Viridiplantae; phylum Streptophyta; class Magnoliopsida; order Rosales; family Rosaceae; genus Fragaria; species Fragaria vesca. Next base: position 35,001,890 of record NC_020496.1, on the reverse strand, counting down.
GGATCTGGTAAGACTCTAATCGCCAGAGCTGTCGCAAATGAAACTGGGGCATTCTTTTTCTGCATTAATGGGCCTGAAATCATGTCAAAACTTGCTGGAGAGAGTGAAAGCAACCTCAGGAAAGCTTTTGAGGAAGCAGAGAAGAATGCACCATCAATTATCTTTATTGATGAGATTGATTCAATTGCTCCCAAGAGAGAGAAGACACATGGTGAAGTTGAGAGGAGAATTGTGTCCCAGCTCTTGACACTTATGGATGGACTTAAATCCCGTGCACATGTAATTGTTATGGGGGCTACAAATCGTCCTAACAGTATAGACCCAGCTCTCAGAAGGTTTGGTAGATTTGATAGGGAGATAGATATCGGTGTTCCAGATGAAGTTGGGCGTCTTGAGGTCCTTCGTATTCATACAAAGAACATGAAGCTTGCTGAAGATGTAAGCTTAGATATAGTTCTTATACTCTTTTAATTCCAAGTTGTGATTTTTTTTTTTTTACTTGATAAAGTGCTTATAAATGTGGTTTTCTCTGTATAGGTTGATCTGGAAAAGATTGGCAAGGAGACGCATGGTTATGTTGGTGCTGATCTTGCTGCTCTATGTACTGAGGCTGCACTTCAGTGCATCAGAGAGAAGATGGATGTCATTGACTTGGAAGATGAGGAAATAGATGCTGAGATACTCAACTCAATGGCAGTTACAAATGAACACTTCTCTACTGCTCTCGGAACAAGTAACCCATCTGCTCTCCGTGAAACGGTAAGTATTTTGTTTTTTCTATAGTGATGGTGTTTTTTTATGATTGAAAGCATTGTTAATGGAATCCATAACATGATTATGTTTTTATTGGCTAGGTTGTTGAAGTACCCAATGTTTCTTGGGATGCTATTGGAGGTCTTGAGAATGTTAAGAGAGAACTTCAAGAGGTAATTGAGTGTACTCTGTTGTACGGCTATATACAAAATTAATTATTATCTATAAGATATATGTTATTCTTCGTAACAAAACTTTAAAATATGTTTTGCCTTGTGATGCAGACAGTTCAATATCCTGTTGAGCATCCTGAGAAATTTGAGAAATTTGGGATGTCGCCCTCAAAGGGAGTTCTATTCTATGGCCCTCCTGGGTGTGGTAAAACTCTTCTTGCCAAGGCCATTGCAAATGAGTGTCAGGCAAACTTTATCAGTATCAAGGGACCCGAATTGCTTACTATGTGGTTTGGAGAGAGTGAGGCCAATGTGCGGGAAATCTTTGACAAGGCTCGTGGATCTGCTCCATGTGTTCTGTTCTTCGACGAACTTGATTCCATTGCTACTCAGGTTTGAGGCTGTCTTTATTCTTCTTCTTTTTCTGCATTTAACTTATAAGTTGGATATTGCAATTAATCAACCAGAAGTTAAATATGGAGAATGTATTACTTGAATTTTCGTAGCTTAGAACATATATGATATGATGACCTCAGCAACTCTTAAGAGCCTTGCCCAAACGAGCACTATGATGACCTCAGCAACTCTTAGGATCCTTACCCTATCGAGCACTTCAGATTGATACTACTATTTGTTTTTTCCTTCCCTAATCTCGTGATGCGTAACTCCCATCCGGACCTATGCTTAATTGCTTAGTATGTTAATCTAGTGATTTTTTTCTCACAATGTGTGTTATCTAAACCTATGTGTATCACTCTATCTATACATATGCTTATTTTTTTACTTGTACATCTTGCAGAGAGGTAGCAGTTCAGGTGATGCCGGAGGTGCTGCAGATAGGGTTTTGAACCAACTGCTTACAGAGATGGATGGAATGTCTGCAAAGAAGACTGTTTTCATTATTGGCGCCACTAACAGGCCTGACATTATAGACCCTGCACTTCTACGTCCGGGACGTCTGGATCAATTGATATATATCCCTCTCCCTGATGAGGAATCCCGCCTTCAAATTTTCAAGGCAGCCTTGAGGAAATCTCCAGTTGCCAAAGATGTGGATCTTAATGCCCTTGCCAAGTACACCCAAGGATTCAGTGGTGCTGATATCACAGAAATTTGCCAGCGTGCTTGCAAATATGCCATCAGAGAGAATATTGAGAAGGTATGAAATTGGACTTCCTGGTTACTTGTATTTCTCCCTGTGACACAGAAATGTGAATTCATTTGTGAGTAACCAATACTTCCTGTTCCTGCAGGATATTGAAAGGGAGAGGAGGAGAAGCGAGAATCCTGAGGCTATGGAGGAAGATGTGGAGGATGAAGTACCTGAAATCAGGGCAGCTCACTTTGAGGAATCAATGAAGTTTGCTCGTCGGAGTGTTAGTGATGCTGATATCCGCAAATACCAGGCATTTGCTCAGACACTGCAGCAGTCAAGAGGATTTGGAACTGAGTTTAGGTTTCCAGAAACTGGCTCTGCTGCGGCCACAACTGGATCTGATCCTTTTGCAACTAGTAGTGCTGGGGCCGATGAAGATGACCTTTACAATTAGAATAGTTCCATTATGCACACTTCATCTTTTAATTTCAAACTGCATTTTGGATTCCATCACGGTGCTGGTGCTAGTGTGCTGGTGCTAGTGTCCATTTAATCGTTATTGTGGCTGAAAAGGCCTTGGGGTTCTTGTGGCCTCTGGATGACCCAAGGATAGTCTAAGTTAAACAGTGTTTTCTTTTGATAAGTTTACAATGGATGATGTAAAGACTGCACAATTTATTTCAGTTCGACAGTTCTGTCCTTTGTTCTCATTGCTTGCTGCGTGTCATTGCTTGCTGCGTGTGTTTTATTGCCTGTTTGTCAAGAATGTTTAAAAATCCCCAAAATAGTGAGTTTCAACAGATGGCATTCGAATCATGAAAGACAAGCTTCTGATAATCCTCTGAATTGTTTCTCCAGCAATTTTCGTGTTTGTTTCAGAGCTGCAACCAAAGTTTCACTCTACCGATCTTTTAAGGAGATCAATACGACTGCGGACTGCTACACCTTTCAGGTGTTCAAATCCTCGCACTCGAGTCTCTTTCGGTCGCTTCATTCGAACCAGACTTCTTTCTCACCATTTGGGATCAACTTCTCTTAGATGGTGAGTACACCGCTGTGGTTGAATAAGAACTTGAAATTTTTCACTTAAGTTCCACCACCGCTGTTTCATGAAACATACAGAAGTTGCAATGTGCGTCCTCGGGGCCATACATTGGATGTCTAAGACGATTGATGAACCCGCCTAAATTTCTTGTAGAGTGAAGTTTCGGAGAATAGTTTGATGAAGTGGGTAGTACTCAGTGCTGGCCCTAATGGATCTCAAGAAACAAATGCATCAACTACGTAGTTGGTTTTAAAGGACTACCAAACCCAGGTAGATGGAGTTGCTGCAACGTTTTCAATCTTGGTACCACATTGGAGGTCGGTCTCTGTTTGCATAAAATGATTGAAGTCATGAACCATTTGAACCATGCATCGGCTTTAATCCATCTTCTTATGAAGACCGCATCCTATCCAACTTCCAACTGTAATTGGATTTTTCATTTTTGAAATCTTTAAGAGTATCAGTCATGGTAGGCCAGATCCACTAAAAAATTTCCCTACAAGAAATCCATTCGGCCTACAATAAATTTGTAAGTTAAAATTGAAATGTAAATCAAAAATTTAAAGGGTGCGGCTATTTCCACCCCACTAAATGCTCAGTTCACCCCACGTCTAATTTTTTACCTTTAAAATTCCAATTCTGCCATTAAAATTTTGTGAAAATCTAGTTTTTATTTTCTTTCTTTTAACTTACAATTACAAAAATGATAATATTTCATCAATATAATTGACGCATACCTCCATTCTTCTCAAACCACATATTATATTCTCCTCGATCTCTTTCTTGAGTTTTTTCTTTACGATTATGAATATTATATATATATATATGAAATACTACGTTTGAAACCATAAATAAAATAAAAATAAGAACTAACAATCTCATATATCACACTGTATAACCACCATGTTGAAGATTGAAGTGATTCTCAAATCTGATTTGAAAAATGTAGAGATTTGTTTTTTGTTTTTTTTTTCCAATGTAAAGATGTAGAGAATTGATGTTGTTTGGATTTTATTTTAATATTATATTTTCACAAAAATTCTTGATTGTGGGGTTAGTATTGGAATATTTAGTTTAAAATTGAAATATGGGGTGAAGAAAGCATTTGGTGGGGTGGCAATAGCCGCACCCTATGTTTTAATTACTATGTCGCATGCATATATAAAATGAAGTAACCCATGATAAAAATCTAGTTATATATTGTTTGATTTGGGTTAGCACCAAACTAGATATGGATTTTTGGGTTGAGATTGTTGTCATACAAGTTAATATGCATATGTCTTCATGATCTATATTTATCAATGTTGAATGGAACTTTATTATGACAATGCATGAGATAAGTACGTATAGCAATTTGTAAAAGAATCGTAAGTCTGTTATTACATTATATATATAA
>NC_020496.1:34965689-34997407 GCF_000184155.1 Fragaria vesca subsp. vesca | reverse complement strand
AGTTTTTTCTTTTACGATTATGAATATTATATATATATATATGAAAATACTACGTTTTGAAACCATAATAAATAAAATAAGAACTAACAATCTTCATATATCACACTGTATAACCACCATGTTGAAGATTGAAGTGATTCTCAAATCTGATTTGAAAAATGTAGAGATTTGTTTTTTGTTTTTTTTTTTTCCAATGTAAAGATGTAGAGAATTGATGTTGTTTGGATTTTATTTTAATATTATATTTTCACAAAAATTTTTGATTGTGGGGTTAGTATTGGAATATTTAGTTTAAAATTAAAATATGGGGTGAAGAAAGCATTTGGTGGGGTGGCAATAGCCGCACCCAAATTTAAATTGTAAATGCTCCCACAGCCGTTATTTTGAAAATAGAAAGAAGAAATGGTATGAAGAGATGTCCAAAAACACAAAAAATTATTAGGTCGGAATATACAAGTATGGATTTGACACTATTTACTTTATAATTATATTGTTTTCGAATTTCATTTTGTCATAGGCTACATATTAGTCTTTTAGTAAATCAAGAATATGTTGGGATAAATAAGAGTATTAGAGGGTGACATTATCCATTTAAAGTTCCTTTAGATTGTTACTAGCTCAAGCACCCTCTCACCAGACATGTTTTCATTTCTCGCATATTATCATATGGATCCATATTTACCTACTTTTTCCGTCATTATTTAATTTCTCACATAAACCTTAATATTATTCTCACCAAATGCTATCAATTAGTTGACAAAACACCATCATCTTTTCTCTAAATGTATTTTCACTTTCAGATCTCGCTTTACCAATAGCAAGTTTGCAACCTTGCACCTGAGATTTTGAGCCCTTTTATCCTGTAAAACATGGATGTAGGGAGAGGGGGGTGACCCTTCTCATATTTAATATGAATGATATGATTAATTAAATTTTTCATATATAATAGCATAATGACCCTCTTGATTAAGTTTTAGGATTAAATTTATTTTACCCTTATGAGGTTTGAGGTTAAGTTCATTTCAATCCTCGTTCTCTCAATTTTAAAAATGTACCTCATAAATTTTCTAATTTTCATCAGCTTTAATTATTTGTTAAGATTCCGTCAAATTTGAACGTTAATTTTTGACTTTATGTCTCACTTTAAGGCCTAAAACAATTATTTAATGACAAAAATCACACTTTAAAGCCCATTTTCTAAGATTATATGTTAGCATTTAACATCCAAATTAGATAAAATCTTAACAAATGGGCACGATTTTTTTAAATTGGAAACTTCAAGCAAAATTTGAGTGATGAAATGAAGTATATGTTAAATCTCAAGAGGGTAAACTAAATTTAACCTTAAGTTCTAACAAATGATAATAATGTTGTATATTTACTTTCACTTGTAATATTTTTTTATACATTTCTTTTCCAATTTCTATTAATATAAACAAAAGACGAAATCATAGTCATTATTCACTAATTTGATCAATAATTCAATCTAATAAGATAATTTATTACGGCCCGATGTTTTTTATTTTTATTTTTTAATTATAAGGGCTAGAACGGCAGCCTTCACACTATAACTATTAACGAAACCTCAGAATACAAGAAGAGACATTGTGCCTAAACCTTATATCGTAAGAACACCCTAAAATAATATTAGACATGTCTACAAAATTTTGGATACCATGATTTTTGTGTGTGTGCCTATATTATATATGGATGGTCAATACGGGTGTTAATACTAGGGGTCAATTGGTAATACATCAAACATGATGTTTCGAAAAGAAAAAAAAATTGGTAATGCATGAGTGTCTAAGACTTGTACAAGTATAGAGCGAAGGGAGTCGTTCATGTCCATCAATGATTAATGTGTTGCCCATACTAAAGCAGGCATGGATTAAAGAAGAGGGTTATTTGAGTAACCACATCTAGTTAAGCTGGGGTCTAGGAGGCACTGATTAGACTATGCAGGGGACTCCCCCAAGTGGAAGCAAATGTATGAATGGTTCCCATTTGATGTAATTTAGGTATTGATTATCATCCACTGGTTTATTACTCCAGTCCTTGCTGTGATTGGACTCCAATTCCAGCTGATAATGATGATGATAACTTCATCTTCTAGCTAGCTGCCAGTCCATGTGATAAGTAGGGCAAGACCTCTCCTCCTTAAACACACCCAGATCGAACAGCATGATGTTTCTGAAACGAGAGGACACAGCTGTTCGTTGGTAAAGTTTCTCCAAATAATGCTAAGCAAAACACATCAAATCATATCATCACCAAAATAGTGCTGTTAGAAGCAGCTAGATTTCAATTATGCCTGTTACCACATCTTGCACCCCACCACATTTCGATCTCATCTGCAGTCCATTTTCCTCCCAATTTATATAGGGCAACCCTACAAAGGGGTCCATATCCTACATTATATGACTCAGCCTGCACATTGATCTTACTCACCAAAAGTGATGGGTGTTTCATTTCAACGATGCTCATTTCAACTATGCATAAAATCGTTAACAGTCCAATGCGCAACCACCACTGGCCGGGTAGTAGCATATATAGTAGTAAAGTGTATATGAGCACATGAAGTAACTCAGCATCGGATCACCCAGCCAACAACATTTAGATTACTCGAAGTGAATGTTTGCTCGTTTACTATATACGTATACAATTGATTTTGATTCTCGAAATTAACTAAGAAAATTATGTGTTCGATAAATTGCTTCAAAGGTATATCTCTACGTACATCAGTAGTTCTTTGTTATTTCGTCTCCCTGATATAACTACGTACGCACGCACGTACAGAATCTACCTCAGAACCTTGATTACTTCTACGGCATGGCATGCAGCACGAGCTCCAAACTCCACTGAGCGATGGACATAAGGTAGTTGGTGGCATATGCCGATGATCTGACTCATGGGATCGACAACTGTCAACTGAGTCACTGACAATTACGTAAGTGGCGGGAGGTCGAAGATGATCAAGAAAGAGAGAAAGAGAGAAAGAGAGAAAGAGAGAAAGAGTTAGAGTTCTGTGGCTCCTTTAGGTCCTCCATGCCAGTACTACTTCTGGGTTCACACACACGTGTGTCTCTGCACATCAAAGTTTCAAAGGTTGTTGTTGCAGTAAAGCTTTGTGTGCAATGGTGACTTTTGGATCGACCACACACTGTAACATCGATATTTCAAGTTTTCAACCATGTCAGGGACGCACGTGTTAGCCCTACTGCCAGGGAGCAGCATATTGTCCTTGACGACCTTAATTTACATTCACATTTTCATCTTTTGGCATACGACATGCATATCATCACTAGAAGATAGACTTGATTGATTGTTCTCAAGCTTGGATTCAGAGAACGCTATCGTTTCGGCTAAGAAGCACTTGATCTATGATATCTGCTGCAATACATGTCACTCAATTAAAGAATATTTAGCTTCACTCATGTGTGTTTGTAGTTAGAAATTTATCAATAGGAAACTACATGATATGTCTTTGTTGCTTGTGGTATAAGATGATCATCCATTGATACAAATTACCGCTCTTGATCATCCTTTGGATTCTTATTTGGATCCGTTCCGTATTGCCTCCGGATCCATTAGCTCATGATCATTGTAGTGCACAAATCAAAAGTAACAACACAACGGCTTCCAACTCAATCTTCATGAAAACGATCTATTCAAGACCTGGATATGCGATCGAAAATAAAATGAAATATAAAAGTCTTTAAATAGCCCTCGACATAAGACATAAGGGTGCTCCAACTTAGTATCCTATATATCAAACACAAAAGGGCATCATTTACTTGCTAAATCGTCAAATGATTACATCATTACATGTCAAAGGTAATGTCTCCATCTATAATAATAGAGTCCAACCCAGAAAATAGGGAAACACCTTTGATGGGAAATTTTACCTTCCTGAAACGCAAAGCTTGACCAGCCATGCCAGATCGATCGGAGGTCGGTGAAGAAGTGTGTGCTTAAAAGTGCGTACTGTAGTTTAGCAGTAAATCGCAGAAATGAAAGGAATGGTAGACCCAGAAAAAACGTACTGAAAGGGGAAACTGAGACGATGGCCGCACGAGGGGTGGTGGGTGGACACTCTGTTTCAGCTACACCACCTACACCCGATCCTGCCCCCCATCTCTCTTCACGATTCTCGCTGTCTCTTGCTGACGTTCCATCTGGGCCACACGTCTAGGTTGCATGGGCCACGGCCCATACACCCCCCGCATCTTCTATCCTCATAAACCTCACCGGAGAAGTGATCGGCCGCTCGTTTTCTTGTTCGGAAATGTGGTATTTTTCTAGACGATAAGATAGAATCCTAAGAAGATGAGCTTACCTGGTTCATGAATTTCGTTGCATGCAATATGTTTGGAATCTCACTGTTCACTGTATTAATTCAACATAACCTAATCTTACAACTAAATACACGAGATTCCGACTGTCTTTTTAAGAATTTATAAATATAGATTATTTACTTAATAAGTTAATTTCATATTTTACATGACGAGTTAATTGCATGCAATGAGAGAATAGTAGTACACAAGTGATAGGATATTGGTGATATTGTAATAGGTGGTTGAATCGGTCATTTTCATTATATTGGATAAAAAACGTCTCGCATATAGTTCATTGTCCGTTTGCTCAAACTCACAAATCTACCAAGTAAATTGCTTTCAAAATGTAGATTTTTATACAAAAAACGTGTTCGACATTTTCTCTTTTAAACCACAAGATTTTGTTGCATAACAAGGAACACTAATATGAAACTAACAATGTACACTAACCATATGCATGAATGGTTTCCTTGCTGGTGTCTAGTGTTCCCTAAACAGGAGGAGGCCACTTTTGATTAGATTGTCTGAATCGACAAATCATGTAGGATCTATGGGGTATGGGCGGCATCATTTTTATCTAAATGCATCAAAGTATAAACAATGTCACTTAATTCCATGCATTAATATATACAACCCTATGTATATAGGACCCTTATCTCAAACATGACCGGGGAGGCATTGTTTAGTTGGGCACTTTGAAACTACACAATGATAAAGCTGGAAAGTTGAAGGGGGGATAGTGGAACTGGAACTGACTGTTCTTTGTTTTGTTTTTTCTTTTCAATTTCATTATTGATGGGAAAAAAAAATTCATACTGACCACCTTCGAAGAAATCTATAACACCAAACGGCCAAACCAGATAGTTATAGGATTTTAAGCAAAAATTGAGTGAGAATCATTTAGTAATACATATATACCTTGATAACTTACACGGAGCCAAAACAAAAACAAAAAGAATCAGAATGCACTACTGTTCGCTTTTGTTTCTGCAAAATTTTCGTTCCTGGTTTTAGCTTAGGAGTTATTATACTGTGTGTTTGTCCAAACAATTAAACCAATGATTTAAATCTAATAAAGGGCAACTTTTATTTATTTTCGCAAACAGTTTGTGTTCACATAATGAAAGATAAAGATCTATCACCCAAACAATGCAAACACACCTTGGAGGAACAACCCAGAATTCCTTCAATCTCATTCATCCATTGGCAAACTCCACGAGCTCGTATGTTTTCACAGGACCATACAAAGATGGACGAGATAGAAGAAGAGTACTTGGCAGAAGAACCAACAACAGTAAGCTAAAACTTGAACATAAAATTTAAGATCCGAGAGTAATTAATATTGGACAGCAAGCAGATCTTCATGATTCATCAAAAAAGGCTAATTATACTTCCATGACGTACAAACAGATTTTAATTACAGTCCCTAGATAAGAGATCTAAGTAGAATAACAACACTGGTAATATATAATAACACAGAAAATATAATAGATTTAAGCAAGACTAACAATCTGCAGCTACAGCTGTATATAGAGGAAGCTGAGCTAGCAAGCTGACTCGATGAATGGATCCTCAGGGATCATTACGTTCGTGCCAGCAGAGAAGCATTGCTATGCAACGTCGGAGGATGTAGAACTTGGTCCGCTGCTTCTTCATAAGATGAGTGCACTTTTGACCAAAAGATCTGCAGGGCTCGCATCCGCCATTGTTGTGCAGATTCGTAGTGCTATTATTGAAGCTTGCAGTGGTTTTAGCAGTACTGTCACTTTCCTTCAATGCCATGAGGATGGATAAAGGTCTCACGCCTGCACCTTATTCTGCTACTATAATTTTGTCTACTACTAGTCCACTGGAAGCAGTAAATTATTGAGAAAGGTAGATATGGTGGCTCATGTGCTTCCTCGATCTATTTATATAGAAGAAGTAATCAATTGTTTCACTTTACATGCAAACATATAATGAGGTAGCAAAAGTAGAAATTGTTTGTTACCATAATAGTATGCAGAATCACATGAAGATAGTACAGGCTAGGTAATTCGATCATGGTAGAAACAAGGTTCAGCAAACGTCAAGCCAGCCACAGAAGTAAAACTAGTCTCCAGCAACACATAGATGAACAAGAAAAGAACACGAGACAATTTCTCAAACTCTTTTTTATTTTTCATATGCAAATGAATCCAAAATGCAACGTAAATTAGGAAAAATCAAAACCAAAACATAAAAGGAACTAACTAAAACACCTAAAGATGCATGACTAGTTTCCCCGCTGCTCGCGTAATTAAATCAAACGTACTATTTCTATTTTATACTTCACAAAAAAATGCCTTAAATTACTTGCAAACTTTATTCTAACACACTATGACATTCTGTTTTGTTATACCATAATCAATATTTTGAGCGATTTTCCTACATGTTGATTTTTTGACATCTTTTTGATCTTCATCTTACTCAATTTTTTTTGAATTCATCATGGATAACTGCTTATGGGTAAGAACTAAGAAGTTCTTTGCTGCTTCTTTTTTTTTTGTTTAAGAACAAGGAAATTGGGCTGCACTGCTGCAGGGTCTGGGGGGGCCTGTTGCTGTGATTGAATATAGAGCAGAGAAGGGACCCTCGGCGCCTAGAGCTAGCGTTTGGTATGAACTGTGCACACTGCAATGTACCAGCTGCCAGGGAAGGATAGTTACACAGCATATGGAAAACATAGAATGGGGCATAGCTTCCATTTCGATCTATCTCCGATCCTTTTCACCTGAAATGTTAAGATATTCAATTCACCTTTGACCCCTTCCAAGTACCTCGCACAAAATGCCCTTATGGCTATTTAGACAAAAGTTCAAAAATCCAAGCGAGTGAAACAATACATATGTAAATGATTAATCATGCTAGTCTTACTTGGTAGCAGCTAACATGCGTGTCATAAGATTTTGGTCGAGGCAATGGCAGATTCAAGATATTTTTCTTCATTCTCGCTCATTGTCAACATGAAGCATATTTTAGGTTTTCACAGTGTTTCGTCAATCATTTTGCTTCTACTTTCTGTAGAAATTTTTCTAAAAACCCAGAGTTACATAGCTCCAGATTTATGATTGGGATTGCTACATGAGACAACAAATAAGCCAGAATTTAGGTAATTTGAAATGTGTAGGAGCACCAGTGATTTAATTTCTGGTCAGCAAAAGTGAATAGAATCTTTGACCATATACCCCCACACATATAAATGCCTTGAACTCTAGACTACAGAGACTGCTGTTATGGCTCACTCAGTCCAACTATATGTGTCATTTTCCTTTGCATTGTAGTGATAAGAGTGACCAGCGAAATTCAAAGACTAAAGACAAATTTGATTGGTATGTACTAGCATATATAGGTAATGGCCATTTGTATTGAATGGTAATGTACTGTATCTAAGTAAGTATTAATTGTTTTCGACTATGAAGTTTCATTAGTCGAGACTTGAGAGCATCGTGAACCTTTCACAAAAATGTACAAAAATGTGTCCTCAGGCCATGTGCTATAAGCCAAAGTTTGAGGCTTTGGTGAGTTAAGGCTACTTGGTTTGATCTAGCTAGGAGAAGAGAAGGCTCAATAATTTCTGACGCTCTTCTTGGTCTTAGGGAACCTTTTATTCTGATGGGTCTCCATCTTCTATGCTACAGCATCACTATCATCACCATCTGCAATGATCTTAACTCAAACTATCTGCAGTTTTTAAGGCTGGCCTGGCAATAAGGCATCTCTGGTTTCATTGGTTTCAATTACTATTATCCCTTGTCCCTCACCCCACCCCCTAATTTCCACAGTCAAAAGCATCTTGTACTTCTTTCATCTGGCTCCAATGAGATGGTTAAAAACGTGTTGCTGGTGACTGGTTTAAAAGGTTTCTAATTAGAACAAAGAGGCAAGAACACACAAGTGATATAAGTGGCATCACTGTAGCTTGGATGAAAAATTCAATATGATTATTAGTTTGGAGAACCAAATATGTTATGTGCTGATGAGAGAAACAGTCGCTGGTTGATTTGAATAGTAAGATCAATGTTAGGGGATTCTGAATAATCACATATTCACATTACTCTAAAATTTATCATCTACGTCGGTTTTCCCATGGGCTATGAAGTTTTGCACCTCATAAAGAACTCTGTGCGGGTTGGTACCTCCTAAATGCTTTTTTTGTGCATTAAGTCCTGCTTTGAACATCCATGAGCAAAGCATAGCAAACACACATTTTCTGAAACTAAAAGGATGCATGTATAGAAAGTGAACCATAGTAAGAGTAATGGGATTACATTGAACAATATACGTGAATGAAAATATCAGTACTTGCATATGATCTTAGTCTATCTAAGTTGAGTACATGAGCAAAGGTTGAAATGAAGAATCCTAATGAAAAAAATATATGTTACGTGTACACCCCTAACAATGTATGTATATATATGATGAAAAGAGTCGGTGTTATGTTTTTGTTGAAACCAAAATAATTTACATACTATATATATGGTATACTTTAAAATAAATTAACTTAGGAGTTTAACTCATAAGATGTTGGAGGATTCCGAAATATCATACGATAAAGTTTGTTTATATGATTTTGGTAAATTCTTGGTTCTACTCGTCGTTCTTTTCTCTCTGTTTTCTTTCTAGCTCAAAGTCGATCAAACAAACACAATGGTTACACCCATATTGCATGGGTTTGATAAAAATTCAAATTGAAGATGGTGACTGGTATGACATTTGATAGGTGGGTTGCAGATTGAAATAGATATACTGTAACTTAATCTCATTTGTCGGTCAAGACATCTAAAAGTTGAAGATTTGTATCACCAAATGCAAAACACACTATAATAGAATAGGGGAAATATATAGAAATCAAAGAAATTATCTCCCTCCCATGATTATAGAAACACAGAAACCCATTGTAATACCATGTTAAAACGATTTGCTACTCCTTTCGACTCCAATCAATCTCCACCTTCATTTGTTGTAATTCTTCAACCACCCCTTTTGTTTGCATAAACATTCTCAGACTCCGATAAATCACGCTGTCATGTAATGATCCAAAATTGAGCCATTTCAACTCGTGCTTGATAAAAAGCAAACGAGCCAAACATAATCACCGCAGTATTTGCTCCAACTCAGCTGGTGGCCTAGTTTAGGCTTCGTCTTCTTGGTCAGTTCATTTTCAGTTTTTAATTATACAACATTTACTCGTGTGTTTGGGGTATTTTTGGTTTTACACCTACAACAGCAGCCCATTTTTATACTCGCGCCTAAATGTTCTTCGATTCCAAACCCCAAAACAATGTCAACTTCCTTGAGGAAACTTATTTCCACAGAAACCACCATGAAATCAAACCAAGAACTCGCTCAAACAATCGCTAAAACCCTAGCCGACTCAGGCCTCCAACACCTCAGAACCTCCTCCCCCTCTCTCCTCTCCAATCTCAACCCCCACATTACCCACCTCGTCCTCTCCGACCCAATCCTCCCACCCCAATCCTGCTTAACCTTCTTCAACTTCCTCAGACGAAACCCATCTCTCATACCCCTCAGACCCAATCTCCAAGCCCACGTCACCCTCTTCTGCAGGCTCCACCAAGCCAACAGATTCGCCCAAATGAAGAACGTGGTGAATACCATAGTGCACAACGACCGTCTCCAATGCCAAGTCTCCCACATCGTTTCCCTGATCGAGAATGGAAGCTACGAGCGTGACTCGGTTAAGAAGCTGTTTGATATGCTGTTCAGGGTTTACGTTAACAACGAAATGTTTGAGGAAGCTTTCGGGGTTTTCGATTATGTTTACAAGAATGGGCTTGAGATAGAAGAGAGATCATGCTTTGCGGGTTTGCTGGCTCTGAAGAAGTGTAATGAAGTAGATAAGTGTTTGTGTCTCTTTGACCGAATGCGCGAAAAGGGTCTGGTCACGGTTTATTCGATGACATTGGTGATCAATGAGCTTTGTAAGAGAGGGGAGATGGAGAGGGCAAAGAGATTGATGGGTGAAATGAGGGGGAGAGGGGTTGAGGCTAATGTGTATACGTATAACACGATTGCGAAAGCTTATATTGAGAGGAAGGATTTTGGCGGGGTTAGTGAGGTGTTGGGGTTGATGAAGAGGAGTAATGTGGAGTATAATGTGGCGACGTACACGCTTTTGATTGATTGGTATGGGAGTTGTGAGAAGATTGGGGATGTAGAGAAGGTGTTTGATGAAATGCGCGAGAGAGGGGTTGAGCCTGATGTGTATGTTTATACTTCGATGATTAACTGGAATTGTAGAAGTGGGAATTTGAAGAGGGCGCTGTTTCTGTTTGATGAGATGACTGAGAGAAGGCTTGTGCCGAACGGTCATACTTATGGCGCGCTGATTAATGGGGCTTGTAAGGCGGGGCAGATGGAGATGGCGGAGATTTTGGTGAAAGAGATGCAAGGAAAAGGAATTGCGTTGAACCGAGTTGTATGTAATACGCTGATTGATGGGTACTGCAGAAAAGGGATGGTGGATGAAGCTCAGAGGTTCCGGGGTGTTATGGAAAAGAAAGGGTTGAAGGCTGATGTGTATACTTACTGCAATATAGCTAGGGGGTTGTTTAAGTTGAATAGGAATGAGGAGGCAAAGAGGTCCTTGTTGACTATGGCAGAAAGGGGGGTGGCTCCAAATTCGGTGTGCTTCACTACTCTGATAGATATATATTGCAAGGAAGGAGATTTTGCCGAAGCAAAGCGGGTATTTCAGGAGATGGAAAGGAAAGGAGAGAGACATAATAATGTAACATACAATGCTCTCATTGATGGGTATACCAAGAAAGGTAAAATGAAGGAAGCACATGAGATAAAAGAGGAGATGGAAGGCAAGGGTTTGATGGCAGATTCGTATACATATTCATCGTTCATACATGGTGAATGTGTTGCTGGCAATATGGACGCAGCCCTATCATTGTTTGATGAAATGTCGCAGAAGGGTTTAACTCGCAACGTTGTCACATACACAATAATTATTTCGGGTTTGTCCAAGGTGGGGAGAAAAGAAGAAGCTTTCAAATTGTACGATGACATGAAAAAATTAGGCATCATACCTGATGACAGAGTATACCATTCACTTGTAAGAGGCCTTTATACAGACGAGTCTAGCTCTAAGACAGATGAGTAGCATTCTGGCTGGTGGCACTTTGGGTGCGGCATTATGACATGTCTGAAATGACAATAGTACAGTGTCAGTTGGCTCACTGCTAGAAATGGCCCGAGTGTGCTTCTTCTTCATGGCAATATGTATCTTTGGAAGGGTTGATGGGTTTACCGAACTTTATGGGTTTACAGAACTTTAATCAGTGTGGCTGCGCTTCCAGCGCTTCTTTGGAAGGGTAAGGACTCGTCAACTGTGGTGAAGGAGCTACTCTTTGGAGGTTACTATGGAAGCAGTGAAAGGAAAGGAGTCATGAAATTTCATAAACGTCTGCAAACCGTCAATGGTTGCTCCTTGTCTTATCATTTACTAACACCACCAGAGGGTGTTTTGCTGTTCCGTTGGAATATAGGAACTGCGCGCCTCTGCGCTTCCGTTGCTGGTTGTGCTCCGATCCCAGCCTTGTTCTTCTTTACACTTGGGGATCTTTCTAATAAATTTGATTTTTCAACATAAGGGAAAGGAAGGCGTATGTTTATTGTTTCCTTAGAAAATGGAAAATGGCTATACTTTACTCCAGGGTTCTACAGAACTCGAGCTTTTTCAAGGAGTATAGTACATTGATTGATTTTCAAATTATTTCAGTACGAAAAAAAATGAATCATATTACTTTGAACTGGGTAAAATCTATGCAAATTGATACAATATTCCAGAAAGCATCCACCCCTTGTTTTGATGTGTTGGCTTTGAACATGAATGTGAGAAATATACAATGACTTACAGTAGTTTAAGCTCTTCTCCAGAGAGCCGTCATCACAGTGTGGAAGCATAAGATTTAGCCTGAGCTAACACACATTTTTGACACCTGAACCTAACATGTCGGGCGCACTCCATATTCTAAGCCATGGCTTGCTGTACATTCACCTCAAAAAAACTGGAGAGCTCAATAGCTGAACTCCAGATTTCCTTAAAAGATACCAGAAATCTGAACTGACGGAGTAGATTCTGTAGCCAAATGAGCTTATTAGACAAGCAAAGGAGCATAAGCCCCAAGCCCTTGGCTGCCAAGTGATTCCTTGAGCTTCAGGAATGCTCGGCTCTCCAGTTGCCGTACCCGTTCCTTAGATAATCCAAAAATCTCACCAATCTCTGTTAGTGATCTCTGCTTGCCATCTTCAATACCATATCTTAGCCTAATTATCTGTCTCTCTCTTTTTTCAAGAGTATGTAGGAGGTTGCGTACATGTTGCCTCATCAGCTGCTTTGCCACACTCAGATCTGGGATCTCAATCCCAGTGTCAGCAGTTACCTCCTGCAATTATAAATGAACAAAAATCGTACTTTTCTTAAACCATTGGAGAATATGCTCAAATTACATCTCGAGCAAACTTGCATATGACATACAAATAGAGATTATATATGACCCAGAAATCCAGACAACAATCTCTACCTGAAAAGTAGTATCTTGGTCTGCCCACACAGTTTGTTGCATTGAAACTGGCATTCTTGTACAATATAGCAATTTTCCCAATTTTTCAACCGACATTCCAACTCGTCTTGCTAATTCTTCTCTGCTTGGGTTTTGATTTCCTTCCTGAATATATGATTTCTTCGCCTCCAATACCTTGCCAAGGAGGGTGTATACATTCTCCTGTGAATGAATAATATATTGATTTTCAGTCATGCTTATCACATACATATTTTTTTTTTTCTTCAGCATGTTATGAAATAATCAGACTTTGGGAAGTCAGGCATGCAGTAAGAAGATTTGTTATGTCAACATTTTTAGATCTTTACCACAATTAGTGGGTATTCAAGCTATGAATTCAGGATATAGATTTCAAGGGCATCAGTACTTTTAGTCATCAATAACATTACCGATTCTATAATTTCATTTGTACCAAAATCCCAGAGAAACATTTAAGAAGAGGCACAAACAGTTGAACCAACGATAGTGACCAAGACAGCGAAGAAAACATTAAACATGTATTTAGTTGAAGACTGAAGACCAGAGAGATGATAAAAATGGTTATTACCGGCAAGCGGATAGTCCTGGAATGTTGAAAGATGGCCTTCCTAATCGTTTGTCTCACCCACCAATATGCATAAGTAGCAAATCGGCAACCAGCTTGGGGTTTGAATTTCTCAACACTTTTCATAAGACCCAT
Organism: Fragaria vesca subsp. vesca; assembly: GCF_000184155.1. NCBI lineage: Eukaryota > Viridiplantae > Streptophyta > Magnoliopsida > Rosales > Rosaceae > Fragaria > Fragaria vesca. The sequence continues at coordinate 34,983,779 of NC_020496.1, read as the reverse complement.
ACTTCCCTCCTACAGAAGTATCAGAAGAAAATAAGAAAGTCTACATTAACTTCTACTCAAGATAATATCAATACAATGATTGTCCAGGCCTTTATCTGAAACTCTAGCTAATGCTCATTTATGTTACAAGGAAGTTAAAAAAGATAACTTCCGATCATAACCTATTAAGACAGCTATCCAAATTTGTCATCAGCAAAAAGATAGAACATATGTAGAATGTATGCCATGCTATAAGTTGGTAATAATGTCAAGATAATGATATTTGTTAAGGTAGGCATATATAGTAGTCTATATGTGCAGGTGGCACTAACTTTAGATTGCAGTAAAACATTGCCATAGATGATGAAATTGAATGAGCAAGTCCTACATTAGAGCGAAAAAGGGTACAAGTTTCATGTCGAACTCAAAAATCCTTCAGAAAGACAACTGTTTACATTATAAGAAGAAATGTTCCCAAAAAGTTACCTGCAGTAAATCCTGAAGGCCAAGACCTCGACCTTGATACTGTTTAGCAATGTGCACCACCATACGTAAGTTAGAATAGATCAACTTTTCACGGCTGCTGGTACCACAGCGAAGCTGTGATTGCAACATCTGACAACTAATACCAACAGCTTCAGCCCATTCAATTAAAGTCGGTTCACGGCCAAATTGAGATTGAAGTCTACTCTTCACTGCTTCTAACTTGAATACATCCTGTTATGTAACTCCGCATATCAACACAGTATAAGACCTTTATTAACCAGTGATGCAGTAATGAGTACAGACAACAATGATTTAGATATGCACCTGAACCCGGGCAATCAACTCAGTCTCTTCTTTAAGTGTCAAAAGTTGTCTTGTTTCAGGACCCCACAAGAATAATCGCAGGGGATCATTAGGATTTAATCCTTCCCTATATTTTCTCCTTAAATCTGAACTGTTAGAACTGCTATTCTCATAATTAGGAACTTTTGAGTTGAGCAAATTCCTTTTCTTGAGTCGCTTGCGCCGCCTCTCTAGAAGTTGGGTTGACCTTACAGTTTCCTCCTCCCACCCCAAACTAGAAAAGAAATATTTGACTTGAGTTCCAAGAAATGGACGTGGATATATTAATTAAACAACTTAGCACCACAAAACTGACCCCAGAGAAGTAGATTCATTCAGACCAGCACTGATCGATTTGGAGGTTTCAGCTAAAGAGGCCGCTTCTAATGAGGCTGACAAAGCATGTTTAGCTAGGGTCAATACATCAGAGGGCTCGACATCCATATGCACATTAGCAGTGGTATTAGATTCGAGAGCCGAACCGGTGGGTGAATTTTCACCTATTTGTGAGGGTGTACTGCAATGCAGAAAATTAAAATCAGAACTACATAATAATCCAATTGAGTAGTAACAGTACAGCCACCACAATAAATCTGATGCAAGTGATGGGAGAAAAGAGGTTTATTCTCTTACACATGCAACTGGCGAAAGTCTTTGACCAACTTGTAAAAGTCATCAATGTTGAAATCTTCCTCAGCAGTGGTATTCTCTATCTGTATGCGGTCTAATGTAGCCTTTTATGAACACAGGCAATGGTACATAGATCAGGAGTTTCCCATGAAAAAAAAGGTTTAGCATGATTTCTAAGGAGGAAGCAACTTCAAGTATATGAGCTGAATTGTAAATGAGTGAAAAGAAGAAATCTCCAATTACAGGAGTTATGTTGGCTTTTGAAAAAGAAAGATGGCATCCTCAATATGCATAATTTGGAATGAGGAAAGACAGGTTTACGCAAGTAAATTTCTAAAATGGGGATTAGACAAGTTTTGATGTGCTCTAACCTGAGATGCTTTCTCCTCCTTAAATATATGCAATAGAGGCTTGAACTCATCGCGCTGCTCTTGTAAAAGAACTGAAGTAGGAAAATGTCGAGTTATAAATGAAGTCGGCACAGAAGTAACTGCAGGAGCTGCTTGCTCATGAAGCATCAAGACTGCAAATTAGGGTACCAAAAATGGACAAAATGGGAGTAAATTATCCCTCATTCAAATATTTTTGTATACAATCTAACATCTTTTCAGGGTGCTGCAAAATCAGTCACCAACTACTTACTTCATTCTACATCTCTTTCATTAACTCCTACAGTATCAAACTTATCTACAAAACTAGATACTCAGACTCTCAAGACATTGTCATCTCATGTCATTCTAATTCCTTATTTCTCAAACACAAGAAACAAGAAAACACAGTTCAACTCACTAGAACATAGAAGACATAGCAAGCTATCCACAACTAGTACTAATCCAAGGATTGGCATTCAAACACAAAACAGTCAAAACCTTTATAACCCATATCAAAACCAAATAGACTCAACAAACCCACTAATGAGTTTACCCACTCTCGCTGAATTTCAAAGTCTAAAACTTTTTCCCGGAAAATTTCCCAGAAAAAAAAAAAAAAAAAAACAGAGAACTGAGCAAAGCAACAACCTTTACCTGAAGTAGAAGGAGAAGAAGGAGGAAGAGGATGCCTGAGTTGGGTTGTTGATGGAAATGCTGAAGATGAAGAAAGAAAATGCCTTCCAGCCTCCATTGGATTAACAAGAGATAGATATATTTGTATAAATATTACTAGAGTTGTGTATAAGAATGAAACAGTGTGTCACATATTCTCTGTAGCTTGCAGAATTTGCTTGAGCTATTTATTTTTTAGCAGATAATGTTTTGTAGGAGGAGGAAGAGAGGTTCTGCGCCTGCTCTTTTTGGAGGCTATTTCGCACCTCTAAATTGTTTACTTGATTTTTCCCAAATGGATCAGGTTCAGATTTTTTTCTTCTCATTTGGGCTTACAGGAGTCCGTGCAGGCCTTGTTTATTTAGCACAACCCGGCCTCTCATTTGTGTGAAGGTCCAATCTATTGACCAACAACATCATTTTTCTTTTTTTCTTTTTTAGGGGACTAATAGTCTGATACAACATGTCAGCAAGATTGTGTCTAGCATTCCCACCCCCAAAAATTAAGAAAAAGAAGTGCCTTCAAGAGAAAAAATGTTAATTGACATTATTGGAAATGACACTTGAACTTCAATGCGTAAAAATTTCACATACGTAAAGAAACATCGACACTTCTATGACATAAATGTATATAAAATTGTCTCAAACAAGGATTAAAAATAACAATCTATCACAATTCCTCCACCCGTCCACCCCTCAATAAAGCACTAAGTTGAAATCTTTATACAAGTGATCTATGAAACGGTTAATATTTTATGATTGGGTGATTCGATTCAACTTAATACTATTTTTTTAGAATTGTTCTACAAATCTTGTCAATCATGAGTTCATGACTCATCACCATTAACCATTGTGTGGGTAGATTAAGTGGGTACGAGTCATCAAACCACTCCCTCTACTCACCATTACTAACTTCTTCTTTTTTTGGACGAAACACCATTACTAACTTTGCTTCAAGTTTTTTTTTTGGTCTGAACTTTGCTTCGAGTTGGGGGGGGAGCTTGAAAGCCGAAGGGGTACAACCAGGGGCATATTCGACCTTGCCACTCGCAGAACCAGACAATGGTCAAAGTTGTCAGCGTGTGAAAGAAGTCTCGAAATTTGACAGCAAGGACCTGAACACTTGTGTGTGTTTTACAGTGCTCGATTCCCTCTCTAAAGCGCGTGGACAAAACACTCACCGGGCCCGCGTGTATCAGACGCTTTTCTTTTTCATTAAAAAGGCTCACAAACAATTTAATCAAAAACCTCACTTTTTCAATAAAGACGAATCTGGTCAGCCTTTTCCATAACGAGGAACTAAACCGTCTCATCGGCAACAAGGGGCACTTTCGTCCTTCCATCCACCAAAAAAGAAGAAAATTATATTCCAGCGGTCTTTAATCCGACGTGCATTCCAGCGCGTGGAACATTTTCATTGACACCTGACAAGACATAACTCGACCCCACCTAACATCTTTTTCCACTGGGCCCATGGAGTGGGACCCGCAGCGCGGAAACAGTGAGACCCCCTCCGGAGATCTCACTCTCGCAATAAAAAGGGACCCTTTCCCTCTATCTTTGTGGGGTCGCTATAAGAATCCAATCCCTTTCTTTCTCTCTCTCTCTCCCCAAACCCTAAATTTTCTCCGGCAACCGTCATGGGCTCCGAGATGGCCCTCCAGGACTACTTGTCCCCGGACCCACCACACCACCACCACCACCAGCCACACCTTCCCTCACTCAAGCTTGAAGACTTGACCCAAAACGTCGCCGTTCCAGCGGCGGTGCTCCACCCCACTACCACAACCGTCACGACTGGTGACAACTCAGGGAAGACGACGGCGGCTCAGCAGCTCAGCCGCACCCGGAGATCGACCAACACTAAGGACCGGCACACCAAGGTCAACGGCCGGGGCCGCCGTGTCCGAATGCCCGCCATGTGCGCCGCCAGAATCTTCCAACTGACAAGGGAGCTCGGCCACCGCTCCGACGGCGAGACCATAGAGTGGCTCCTCCGCCACGCCGAGCCCTCCATCATCGCCGCCACCGGCACCGGCACCCAACCGGCGCAGCTCTGCACCTCCACACCTTCCATGCCCGTCTCAATACCCTCCCTCCCCTGCCGCCCCACTGTCACCACCGCCAGCGCCGGTCAGTTCATCTACCACCACCTCCAGCTCCCAGTCTCTCAGGCTCACCAGCAACAGCAGCAGCAGCAGCTGAGCTGCCGGCTCGACTTGTGCCAGCCGCTGCCTGGTCTGGACTACGCGGTGGCCGGTAACAACCACGGCGGGTACCAGAACAGCCACTACAACAACCATGGATTCGCTGCAGGAGAAAACAGCCATGGATTCACCGCGCTGCTGCTGCAGTCTGGGGTCAGTGACGGGGAAACGCCTCCGCCTCCGCGGAAGGTTCTCAGGGGCTCGACTAGAGAAGTGAGATTCTAGTCTGTATATCACAAGATATAGGCAAATAATAGAGTAGATTTGTAATGGAGAGGAGTAAGAGGAGGAGGTTAGAGGCTGTGTTGTATTGTCCGAGTGTTTGAGCTGGGTTTAGGATGAGGGTTGTGTTTGTTTGTTGTTCATTGTTGAATGTTTGGTGTGTGTGTGTGTAGTAGTAGTAGAACTAGAACTAGGTGGTCATGTAAGGGATCAAATCCAAATGAAGTGAAATGGAAATGAATGGGTTTGATTGGAAACCAATCTTGGATGAGTTTAAATATTGCTTGCATAAGCTGCTTGGGGACTTCACCACTATGGTCCCCTCCATTTTAGTGAAGGAAGATTTTGGACCCACCATTGTTGAGCTTCATCAAATTGTTTGTTTAGTACAGGGCATTCATTCTCCAGCCAATCATATAACCTGTTTTGCCCATTTCTTCAAAACACTATATTATAGTTCATCTTCAAGCTTAGCTATGAATACAACTCGAGCATTCAACAATGAAACAAGGCATTGCAACCAAATGCAGGAAATTTGTATTCTCTTTACTGCAGAGTTCTGAATCAAAATGAATATGTACTTAAATAGAAGCATATATGCTTATGAAGCACAATAAACATTCACAGTTGAACAAAAAACCTATACATATTGTACTGGTGTTGCACTGTTTCTGAAACTGCACACTTCACCAGCCGTAACTATCATTAGTGAAATAATGGCACCACCGATTTCCAAATTCAGTTGGAAGTAACAGGCTGCAACACTGTCATATGGACTGAACAAGATGCGCTGACACAGCAACAAAGTGTACGAAGGTGCAAATCAAACAAAGAGCAACATATCTGTCATGCTTCGTTGAATGTATATCACATTAGTTCTAGTATTACATGTTTAAAACAAAGTACCTCGAACCATAGTAAAGAAGGTAACATATCACATACGCTAACTCATTAGGGGGAAAGATAATTTCTTATATCTGGAATTATAAATAATTCAACAGGGATTACTTCAAATCAAGACTCGTATTGTATAAGCATGATATCAGACAAGTTTATGCTCCGACTTGCAACATATATCCTTCAAATCACTGCATGACTCCTCAAACAAGAAGTGCAGCATATATTTCGCAATATAAAAGAATCAACTGTACAAGATAAATGACTGAATGGTTATAAAAGCCTTCATTCCCATCTCTATATGTCGCCAAAAATTCAGATGCTAACCATATTGTCTATGCTCATCAGGTTGATCCTCTTCATCTCACTATGGCTATAGACATAATGGTAGAACAATTTGCTTCATGATTTGTGCTTTCCATTTCATAGTGCTCACCGACTACGTCTTTTAGACTTTATCTCTCCTTATAAAGCATGTGATAGCATACTTTCCATGATAGCAATACTTGAAATAGTAACTAATATATGTATGTTTCACATTCCCATCTTTGCGCATTTTCCTTTCTTTTTTGAACACGTAAGACTACTCAATGTCCTACTTTAATGGTCGATCAATGTCAGACGGTTCTAGCATGATGATAAAATTCACACATGCAACCCAATCTTAATAATAGTAAAGTTTGGAAAAGAGAAAAGATACTAACGCGACAGTGAGATAATCTAGCTTGCACACATTTGGTGGATCAGGCAAACCATGCTGTCCAAAGATTCTTAATTTTTATTCCCAAATATCCACCATTTTTTCTTCTTTTTATACTCATGTGAGGGTGTACCTGAAACAAAACAAAACATAATAAGTCAGGCAATGGGATAATGAAGGCATTAATGAGGGAGCTATTCTCAGAAAAGTAAATCTATTCAGATCTAAGAAATTTCTAGATGTTTAACAAGTCCAGATATAATAAAAAGTTAACATTAGCTACATAAGAGCATTACTCATTGAGGTTTGAAAATAATCAATACAACAAATCAAATTACACATGTACATGAAAGTTTACCTTCTTGAGGATAAATTGAATTGTAATGCACCTCTGCCCAGAAACTCAATATAATAACTGCATAAGACATAAGAGCTTTCTGTAAAGCTTATTATGAAAAAATAATATACAAGGATATCACATGCAGTAGTTTGATTAGTAAGTAAAGTTCCAGAAAACCTGTTTAATGTAAGTATGACGCTGAGACTAAGATTGAACTCAAGACAGTTGAATGATATTTGTAAGTAGGTTAATGGGTAAATGAATTAGAGAACAAGACTTTTACAAGTGAGATATGCAATCACAATCAAATTATTTAAAAAATAAAAAAAAAAACAGAATCACTATGAAATTTATCATACGCAAAAGTCAATTACAAATTAAAAATCCAACTGCCTATGCTTGAAACAAAATTAAGAACACAACACGTTTACCTCGTTTTGACGGTTGGACATTAGGAAGAATCTCTATGCAACATGTATCCTTAAATGAAGTCAACACAAGAATTTTCACACCATACTGCAATAAAATTATTAAGCAAGTATCAGTCGCTGCATAATTACTGCTTAACAGTTGGAAACCAATCCAGTGAAGTATTAGTATCAGTCCTCAAGAAGAGATGTTCATACTGAATCAGCAGCAGCCTGCAATGTAACATGGTCACCCCACTCGCCACTCCTAGTTAATTCACATAAAAGGGTATTAATTTGGTGATCCCAGAACATTATAAAAGGGGAAACAAACAACATACTATGACTTCGACTAATACCTTGACATCTTCTCCAGATAGTCATCGTATGCCATAGGAACATATCCCTCGTAAATTTCTGGGTGAGACTTAAGCTGTTCAGAGCATACAATTCAGAAGAAAGATCAGAATCCATGACAGATGCAGAATATTCCATTGCCAAAGTTCAGTTGAACAAATAGTCTCATGTTTCTAACCTGATTTACGACTCTCCTTCTAACATCATCGTGGTTGTCTGGTGAGTGATACAGTTGGTCTGATAAAGCACGAAACTGGAAAACAAAAGAAGATATAAACATGTATACTTGGAAAGAGCTAATGGGGGTCAGCTTCCAGATCTACAGATAAGAATACAACCGATTGATCTAAATGATAATTACATACACAGGCGAGCATAATAACCAATAGAAACAAGTAAAACCGGAAAATTCTAACCTGACAGTTACCATCTCCTTGAACTTTATGCTCAACGACACCATATAATTCCAGTCTACATTCAAAGGTGAGAAATACTTTTAACACACCGCGAACTCAATATCAGAAAACAATTAAAGAATTGATAGTGCATATACTTCTACTCCAATAGATGAGGGAAGAGCAGGTAGTACCTGTCAAGCAGCCTTTGATGATCTGATGTTGCTTCATCAATTGAAGGAATTTCTCCATTAATTCTAGGAATATGCTAAACCATATAATAGCAAACATTAATACTGGTGTATAATGTCAACATTTCAAATTACACCATGTGTTAACAGGATATTAGCAATCTTTATACAATCATAATTATTATGAAAATCCAAACTTAAAATGATCTTGACTCTTGACATGTCTATGTAAGTCCCCAATCTACATTCCGCCTATCAATATCTGATAAACCTATATATTTATAGCTTCTCAAAAAAACCTGTATATTTATTTTATATATATATATATATATTAATATGCAATGTGTAGAATTTTCTCTGAAGTAACTCTTTCAAAGGGGTTAGCTTGTTGATAACAAAACCAGTATCAATAATATGAGACTAGAACATGGTGAGAAAAGCAGAACGAATAGTGATAAATGAACATATGTGTGTGTGTATCCTCATAGCTATATAAAAGTCAAACTAACAGAACATATCCTTACAGGAACAGGCATCATTTCATTGAGGTTCCAGCCTACTTCACCATCAACTGCACACTCATCACTTAGCTCCAGCTGACCCGGGCTAGAACATGAACTAGAAGGCACCATTGTGCATGCTCCTTCATTTGGATAATCACCATCTGCATGTGTCAAAAATGTCTATCAATACAACTAAAATGATATGGGTTCACAGGCGAAAAAAGATGCAAGCTATAGTTTTCCAAATTACCTGAACAATAGTTTCTTCTGGACAGACCGTGCCAATTATCTGCATGAGTAGATGCTTGTGATTGCTCTTCATCTCCATGTGAGTATCCAGAGACTTCTGCTACAGATAGTCGTGAATATTCTTCTTGAAGTGTGTGTGCAATCATCTCATCATTCTCTACATGGTTAGGTTCAGTACCATATTGAGCTCTAACATACTGTCCAGGATAGATGTCATTAGCATCATGTTGTATCGTGTCACCATATTGACCTCTAATATATTGTCCGCGATAGATGTCATTAGCATCATGTTGTATCATGTCACCATATTGGACAGAATCATAAGCTGGATTGCCATCAAGAAGACTAAGAGCCCACTGCATAATACCTGACTCATGCTCTTGGCCAGCCATCTCCTTAAAAGTGCATATGTTGGAAAACAAATAATTGAACTTCTCCCCAGAGTGACAATGGAAGCCCTAAGAAGTTCAACTTATAGTGATATCTGCCCAAAAGCAACCAATCATGTTAGAAAGGCAGTCAATGGTTCAACATGCTTTAACAATAGCTGTAAACAGCAATGACATCTCCAGCTCCCCAAATCTTGAAAAAAAATCATAAATATGCATAATTATTCGATTAAAACTTGCAAGGCAGGTCTAGAATTTAATATCACACCTTAACATAATAGAGCAGTTGACTTTGTCACAGAATACTGCACACACATAGAATAGAAGCTCTACTTGCAATTGTTTGGATACCTAACAGAGAAAAAACTACACTAGCAATATTTATGAAAATGATGTATGCCCAAGTAATCATAATTAATCTTTGCTGGGTACTAGTATGTTTATTGTCAACTTTAAAAAACGCTTCCACGTCGAAGCAAATGTACTGAGATCAGTAAGGGTTTCCACAGACCGTCAAAAAATCATGGAAAACAACGACCAGCTGAAGACTTTGATTATCCTTAAACTAAAGTGACTGATGAACTTGTGGACCTAACAACGCATGCTCACAAAGAATAAAACTGCAAATATAAATTACAACCTAAAGTGGCCTGACTTTCGCGATTAATCTAGATAGATGACAAATAAAAAAGGAAAATGAAGATTCAACATTAACTTGAACTGCTCCAAGTCCTAACATATAGCTTACAAAGAATAACCTTTTCTGAAAACTATGGTGGGAAACGAATCACAAATAATGGAATAAACTTTCACCACCGGTTACATTACTACGATAACCTCTCAGAGGACTTTTAATATACATAATCCTCCTTTTGACATATTTGCAAAACCAGAACAGAATTCTGATAGATAGATAACAATATTACCAAAAATAAAGAAATGCTTATGTGAGCAGCAATTTACTACAAAAGAATTTACATAAAACCAATTACAGTTATACTAGTCTAAAATTCATATTACTCTAAATAATTCCTACACCAAAATTGTTTGTTTACTGTATGAGTCAACTTTTCTCCAGAAAGAGACACCTGCTCCATGCACACACACATATCATGCTTTCCATAGAATCATCATAAACACATAATCTCAATTTTTCTATTCTCTCCTAACAAATCAAACTATTACCAAAATAGATGCTAGCAAATAAATCATTCTCAATTTCAACGATCCAACACCAAATCACACAAAGAAATAGTGAAATAGACAATTCTGCACACTACAAACTCTTAAAGAAATCGGAAATTAAAATCAAGAGATTCTTCACCAAATCACAGTAATAATCCAGCAATTGAACAGAGACATGTATTATCATCAAAATTCTCCAGAGATTACAAAAACTCACCCAAGAATCTTCCACTCGGAAACGATTCTTCTCTGAAGAAGAGTGAGGAATTCTAGAGGAGAGAGAGAAGAGAATTTATGGGATGAGGGTGTAAATGCGATTAAGCGAAAGAGGAGGACGAAACCATTTTGAACAAATAAGCAAAGAAATTCCACTGACTTTAGGCCTCAGAGACTTAAATACAGTTGCCTCGTTAAAAGTCGAGCAGGTCCGCTGTTCTGGACGGCTCCGATTGACGCGGCAACTGCTCGAACGGGCGTGGCGTCTTGATCAGACGGCGGAGATTTTGTCGCGTGAGAACCGAGGATGGTGATTGGAGGGAAGCTTGATACGGAAACCGCATGCTTTGGGCTCGAAAGTCGCTCAGGACCTTTCTATATAAAGAAGAGGGGCTTTTTTTACTTTTTATATATATTAGTTAATATTGCTTATTATTATTATTATTTAGAGCATCTCTTATGGTAGGCTAAATTCTTAGCCAAATTTAACCTGTAAAACAAAAGTATCATATGGAATCTTTTTTTAGCTTACCAGAGTCTCCCACCGTAAGCTAAATCCTTAACCAAATTTATAGCCTTTTGACTCTCAAAAACATTCCCACCATAAGCTAAATCTAAAGGTAAAGTCATTTATTTTTCTTTTCTCATATATTTGTTTAAATCAATAATCACTCATAAAAAAAATATTATATAAATATATTCGATATGGAGCTCATATGAAAGATCTCGTCGAGATCTTCGCGATGATTATGAGTAACGAATTTTTAATTTTGATGATAGTGTAAATTAAAAGGAGAAATGTAAAGTTGAACAAAATAACATTTAATTTTAGCTTACAAACTTCATAAGCCAAATTTGGCTTACCAAATAGCTCAAGCCAAATTTTTTATCTTGGAAAATGTAATTTAACTTATGGTGGGAGTAAACATAGGCTAAATTTGGCTTTTTAGCCTATGATGGGAGATGGTCAAGCAGTACTAGCGAAGATGAGATGACTCCATCTAGATCAAGCAGTACTAGCGAAGATGATTATTATGACACGCGTGTAAATATTAATTATTTTCTTTCATTCGACACGTATTAGAAAGAGAAATTGTTTTTAATAAGAGCACGTTTACTGTTTGCTGTTTATTTAATTAGAATGAAAATGAATAATACAGGTCTAAATTATTATGTTTAATAACACGTAGAGGAATCAGAATGATTTCGTCTGAACATACGTTTGAAATATAACTTTACCTCTTGTTCTCTCGTCAAGATTCTCACATATTAGCATCATAAAATATATGTATTAAACATATTTAGGAGAAGATATGTAATTACAACTTCCAAGAGAAGCATTCTAGTCATGCAAATAGTGTAATTAATCTTGATTGATAAATGAAAAGTGAAAAGAAAAAAATCTCAAGAATGATGGAGGGCATCAATTTCTCCTTGTAAGCAAAGAGAAATTATTAAAACACACCGAGATTTTACTCTTTATTCTCTATTTCCCATACATTATCAAATGTGATAGAACTACAAATGAACACTATTCGCTAACCCAGAAGTAGCCTAAGCAGGTTCTATAAGAGAATTAACACTACTAAGCTTGCTTAACCCCTACATTTAAGGATTGAAAGTGCTAGTATGGTTGGCATTGAGCGTCTTCTTAACGCTGCTATTCTACTCAACATTTCGTCCTAACCAAGTTACACACTCATCTCTCTCTGGCTTCTTGCTTCTTCAAGTTTAGATTCAATGTTTGAGTGCTACACATAAATTGTCAAGACGTGTGATTTGGGGAAACCTTGAAAGCTACACATTTTAATGCATGTTGTATGTGACAAACCACAACAATATTCTTAGAAAGCCGGCCACAAATGAAGAAAAGAGAATGACACCTCTGAATTTTATTAGAGTACTATCTTTCGGAAAATTATACCGACATACACATAATTTGACAAACTTGTCGTTTAGACTCTACAATGATCTTGTATAAAATAAAGAAAAAGAAAAAAGTTAAGTTTTATTTATTTCACCGAGACATGATATCAATTGTTTAACCGAAAAAGAAAATGCATTTATAACTTTATCTCAGTAATATTTTTTGCCGTATAAACTTTTTATGAGATTTGAAAACTCGTTAAGTTGCGGATGTCCACCTCACACCAATATACACATACACAGTGTTGAACCCAAACCCGGAAAATATGAGATATGCAGAAATAAATTCAAGTGGCGGTCGACTAGCTCAACCAATTTTCAAAAGCATGCTTCATTTTCTGAAACAAATTCACACCTCCCCCACATGAATCACCATGCTTTTATATTGTCGGTATATGCCGCTCGAATCCATAGTTTAGCAAGTCATACACCAGTGGCAGTTCGGCACCAGTCACCACCATTGAAGTGATGATTTTCTAATTTTCTATGTAAGCAACGGCCAAACTTGCACCGTCTGTTGTGCCATGGACATCCGAAAATGAAAACTTGTTTTCCGTAATTGTCTGCTATGAGATGAATAAGAACCCAGAAACATACAAATGAGTGGTCCAAACAACATTATATATTTATGCATTATAAAGTTCCTCATCAAATATAGATTACATGTCAAACTAACTTTCTAGATATCATGTTTATAAAGTTACTCATCAAAAACTAGAAGACTTCACTCTTCAGAAACTCGTATAGCTCTGATACCAAACACAAAAGAAAACAACACTAGTAACTATTTTTATTGATGGGAAGGAAGTTTCATACAAATGAAATACAAGCTAGGAAAGAGAGAAATGTTTTCTAACATCCGATGCCCTCTCTTCAGCATACTAGCATATATATATATATATATATATAATGAAAAAGTAACTCTAGTTACTTTACTATTGTTACAAAAATAACATGACTAAGGTAAATCACCAACTATGGTTAAGTTAAGGTGACACCTCATTACTGTTTTCCAATGAGCAATTACAAAATTTGAAAAAATTTCTGCTGTCGCGTCTGTCGAGAGAGTTATGTGGGTCCATTACGCTTCCATAGCGTTGTCGAGATTCTGATAGCCCACGTCATCTAATCCCATACTCTGATTTGAGTTGGAATCTAAGAGAGGTAAATTGGACAGCTCTTCAATTTCTTATCCTACCATAAACGGGAAGTCCAACTGGCTAATATCTGTAGTCATGTCAGATAATAAATCATCTGCTTGCTTCTGTTGTTCAGGAGTAGGCTGATAGCTGCTTGCCATATGTGTAGCGAAAACTCGTCGTCCATCTGTCAGTTTAAGCAAATTGGCTTTCTAACATCCGATGCCCTCTCTTCAGCATACTAGCATATATATATATACAATGAAAAAGTAACTCTAGTTACTTTACTATAGTTACAAAAATAACATGACTAAGGTAAATCACCAACTATGGTTAGCAAATTGCTTTTTCTTATGTCTTCGGCAACATCTTTTAGATGAGCTCCACTCTGAATTGCATATTGTTCCATGTTAATATTGCTGATCAACCGGTTGGTTGTTTCTGGTGGCACCATAGCTTGATTAACTTGATGGTCTTCTGTTTCTGTCAGCCACCATATCTGATACGGTTGGAAGAATTTTTCTCTTTCTCTCCATCCAATAGTATTTGCAACGCTGAATGTGAGATATTTGGAGAGTCTGTAGCCTTTTGGTACATGATATACCATTACTTTAATGAATTGAGGAAAATCTTTTATGGTAGCATAATCTAAACTTTGGAAAATAACCTGGTTAGTTATTCCCCATTCAATAGCTGCAAGATTCCATTCATCATGGTTTATAATGAAACTAAGTTTAGGGATTCCATCATCCTTAACATTCATGGATTCTGAATGTTGTAGAAACATGTCTTGAATTACTTGACCATGATTATGGATTTTAGCATAAATATCTGCAAAGAGGTGATATGGAAGATGATTTTTTGATTTTTCAAAAAGACAAATTCTTTTAATTTGTTCAAAAGTTGGAGCAGCTATGTCTTCTAATAGTTCTGATAGCTGGAGAAAACTGGTTATCTTCTTTAGTGTGAAATCTTCACTCTAATTTATTTGCTTAAGAACTTGAAGACTTACATGTTTGAATTTGTAAGTTTTAACTTTCTCAGCATCTAGCTGTGCTGCTAGATTTGAGATCTGAGTAGACAGCTGGGTTAGCTGTACTCGGAATTCTTTCTTTATTCCAGCAATATGGCTCTTCCATACTGCATTTATGGTGTTATAAACATCTTCAGGGAGTCCTGGATTGTAGAAGTCCCTAATCTCAGATGATTGAGATAAGTTGTCTTGTGTTTGTTGCACTTGACATCTTACTTTTGCTACAATGTATTTTTGATATTCTAATGCTGCAATATCAACATTAGGAAATCCTTGCCAGAATGCTCCACGATACCTGCTAATAGAAGCAGCACATTCTGCCCAGTTATGGAAGATTCCTGTTTTGAAACCTTCAAATACCACATAGCATTTATTAGCTGGTTTAGCTCTATTCTGAAATAAGGCTGGTTTGTCCTGTGAGATGAATTCTGTAATGGTGCTTTTTTTAGCAACAGTGATCCATCATTCAGTTGACGGGTTCATTATCTCTTTGCCCTTCTCCATACCTGCTTAAATAATCAGCAAGAAAATTGTTAGAACCCTTGAGATGTTTTACCTCAAAAGTATACATGGCAATATAATTATACCATTTTAATCTTCTACCTTCTATAATATTTCTTTTATTAATAAGAAAATCACAAACTGCTTGATTATCAGTTCTAATGATAAAATTTTCTAGGGCTAAATAAATATGAAATCTTTTTAAAGCAAGTTTTATTGCTAACAGTTCTTTTTCAAAAATTATATATTTAATTTCATTAGGTTTAAATTTTCCTGAATTGTATCCACATACTAATTCTTCTTTTTGAAGTTTTTTGGGAATATGTTGTTTTCTTGCTCTTATTGAGTTTTCATTTATGGGAGGATTTTTTTCTTCCCATTTTTCTGCAGGGATTGCTTTTACTACGCATCCCCAGCATTTGTCTGAAGCATCTGTTTCTAAAATCAGTTTATTCCCAGGTTTTGGGAAATAAACTTCAGGAAGTTGATTTAAATTCTGTTTGATTTGCTGTAATAATTTTTTTTATCTTTTTCGGTCCAGTGAAATTCTTTATTTTTCTTTAATTTTTCTATTAAAGGAATTTCTTTTTTAGATAGACCTTTTATAAAATTTCTTCCATAGTTTAATATTCCTAATAAACTTTGTAACTGTTTTTTATCAGTTAGATCTTCAGGAAAGTCTCTTACTTTAGAGACTATATGTTCTTGAAGTTTTATTCTTAAATGGTTTAAAGTGATTCTAAGAAAATCTATAGATTCTTGTTCAATGTCAATTTTCTTGGGTGACAGTATAATTCCATGTTTTTGAAATTTACTGCAAAGAATTTGAAGATGTCTTTTATGATCTTCTCTATTTTTAGAGAAAATTAAGATGTCATCTATGTAGACAACACAAAAATCTTTAAGATCCTGTAGGCATGACATTCCAGTGGTAGTGTCCACATGGAGTACTAAAAGCAGTCAATGGTTTTGACTCCTCTGTTAATTTTAATTGCCAAAATCCTGATTTACAATCAAATTTACTAAAGTTTCTGGCACCTTTAGTTTGATTGATCAGAACATCTTTTCGTGAAATAAAATACCCATCGAACTCTAATTGTTCATTTAAGCGCTTATAGTTTATTATCATACGAGCTTTTCCTCTCTTGATCTCTGCATGGTTTCTTACCATGAATGCAGGACTAGAGTGTGGACTCATAGTTTCTTCTATGAGATGCTTCTCTTTCAACTCCTTTATTTGAATGTCAAATTGATTAATATCTTGTCTAGTATAAATCATTGGTTTGACCCTTATAATTACATCAGGATTTCTAAGTTTAAGAGCACAATATCTTGGGCTTTTTGACCATAGTTTTAAGGGGTCTTCACTAAAATTTTCTTCTAGAATTTTGTATACCTAGTGTTTTTCACTAAGTACCTGAATTTTTATTTTACCAAAATGTTTTTCACTTGGTTCAGTTTTGTCAAGTTGATCTATTGTTTCTAGATCACCACACTTGCTTGGCGCGAAATCTTTATGACATTTATACTTATGCTGTGGTAAAAATGGAATTTTGTGGATTCCATTGTTAATATCGAGAGTTATATATCCTGTATCCAAGATAATAGGATAATAGGCAAAAATAAAATTGTTGCCTAGTAAAACATCACCATTCATTTCAGGAAAGGCTATGATTTTTGGTATTATATACTTGACTCCATTTAACCATATATCTACCTTTTTAGCTTTATGTTCAATTTTTATATCTTTTCCTTTTATACATGTGACATTAATGGGGTGTTTCATTAATGTCCATTTTTCAGGGGGTAGAGCATTAGGTCTACATGCACAGACAGTTGCTCCTGTATCTATTAATGAACATAAGCTATATGGTTTATAGCCTGCAAACTTAAATTCTCCTAACACATATATATATATATTTCTTTTTGTCCTGACTTGGTGCAAAGAGGATATTTTCATTCCCATTATGAATACTATACATTTCACATAATTTTATAATTTCATTTCTTTCTTTTTCTTTTTCTTTTTCTTTTTCATAATTTGTTCCTGGCATTATAGGAATTTGCACATGTTTTAATGCAATTGCTTCGTCTTTGTTTTTCTCTGATTCTGAGTCATTGTTTATAACTAATAGAGGTCTAGTTTCTTGCAGACTCAACCGATGTGGGAATTCTAACTGCCATTTTTTATTTTGATCTCGTTTATCTCTTATCTCTGAAGTAGAGATTGATTCCCGATGATCGAAATTCTATAGTAGCTGGTTTGCTACTAGAACTTTCTCCTACAAAGTTATTAAATAACCATTGTTTTGGTATTTCTAGATCCTTCCAATGTAATAATGTTGGTTGAATCTCAGTGTCGAATGGTCTTGGTTCGAACAATTTGACTATATTTTTATCTAGATCCTTTGTAGATGTTTGATGGAGCCGAGTTAACTCATGTATTGTTCTCCATTGGATTGCTAAATCTTGGGAGTTATGGTCCATACTTAAATTTTTTGATTAAATTCAGTTTGCCCCCTCGTACTTTAGGTCAATAATCAGTTTAGTCCCATATCTTTTTTTTTTAATAACGTTGGTCCTTGAAGTTCTATTTCACATCAGTTTAGTCCAATTTTTGAATTGTCCTCCTTACCATACCATAACGTCATGCGCTGAGTTGTCCATGACACAAGGACCCAATTTCTGACTTAAAATGAGAGAGTTTGCGTGAAATGACCGAATTTAACCCTCCTTATCATTTATACCTCTCT
>NC_020496.1:34963446-34965464 GCF_000184155.1 Fragaria vesca subsp. vesca | reverse complement strand
CTCTCTCTCTCGAAAAAGAGAGCAAAACCCAGTCTGACCCGCAATTTTCTCCTTCGACGCACTAAACCAGCCGTCGATGTTGACCACCTGCTTCACACTTAAGAGCGGCGCGTCCTTCAACCTCGCCGTCCCCAACTATTTGTGTGGACTTCTATGACATCACCCTCGTCGACGGGTCAACCTCCTGATGGTGGTGGAGCCTCACGGAGCAGGCAACAACAACTGCAGCTCTTCTGGATGCTGGGCCGACTTGAACGGCGATTGTCCTAAGGAGCTGCGGGTGGCTATAGTAAAAGCCTTTCTTCTTCTTCTTCTTCTAGTTCTTGTAGCTATCGTAATCGACGACCTCGGAATCCGTGACGGACCTGGAGTGCTGCACGATGGACCGTCCGATCGAGTTGATCCAGTCCTCCTTCTCCTTCTCAGAATCGGCGATGAAGTGCATGGTCTCGGAGCGCGTGGAGAGCTTGAACGAGTACTGCTTGTTTAGCATGTCCTCTGTGCCCTTCACCGTCAGACACGTCGCCACCGGGATCACGCCGCGTGACCTCGACGCGGGTGTGACTGACCAGTCCTTGAACCAGAAGAGCTTGCCTTGCTTGAGCACGAACCAGCGGTGACACCACATCTTGATGTACTTGCCTTGCTTGGTCAACCACCCCGTCCGCTTCGGGTTTGCCGGTGTATTAATACACCTTTGATTATTTTTGGTCGGTAGGTTTATATGCACCACCGTGCATCACTGTGTTGCTGAAGGAGAAAACTGCGGGTCAGACTGGGTTTTGCTCTCTTTTTCGAGATTGAGAGAGAGCGACTGAGAGAGAATAGAATGAGAGAGAGAGAGAGGTATAAACGGTAAGGAGGGTTAATTTGGTCATTTCACGCAAACTCTCTCCTTTTAAGTCAGAAATTAGGCCCTTGTGTCGTGGACAACTCAGCGCATGACGTGATGGTAAGGAGGACAATTCAAAAATTAGACTAAACTGATGTGAAATAGAACTTCAAGAACCAACGTTATTAAAAAAAAAGATATGGGACCAAACTGATTATTGACCTAAAGTACGAGGGGGCAAACTGAATTTTATCCTAAATTTTTTAATTGAATTTTTATTTTTACTGAATTTTCTTTGTTTCTATCCGTTATAGATAGAGAAAAGTTAGGTTTAATATTGAACCAAACTATTCCATTTACTAAGTTTGATTGGATTCCGCCGATCATTGACTGAAGTGGGTTACTCAGTCTTTTATCAAAGACAACAATAAGTATTGGTGTATCCAAACCTTGCCTAAATAATGCAGTTATAGTGATCTGGATTAGACTAATATGAACATATCTTATATCTGGATATTTTTTCCTCCATCTTTCAATTTTCTTTTTATCAAACAATGGGATTTCCATTGTTCCTTCTTCAGTACACTGAGCTGTGGTGTTTCCACTAAACTGTTCAAATATCTTATGAGAAAATATTTGAAATCTAGAGTATTTATAAATATTTTCTTTATTTATCGCATATTTGAATTTTTCTAAATTTTGTAATTGCTCATTGGAAAAATTTATTTCTTCTCCAATGACATCTTTTAACCTTATACTCTGAAGTTCTTCTTCAGGATTTTCTTTGACATTTTCTTTTAGCATAAAGATAAATTCTTCGTCTTCTGAGCTATCACTTTCTGTTTCTAACTCATATAAAATTTCTTCATTGTCGGAGATTTCTTCACCGAACAATATTTCGAGGTTATTTTCTTCTAACATTTTAACCATTTTCTTTGTATTTTTTCCTTTTTTAGGACATTCTGGAGCATAGTGCCCTTCTTCATTACAAATGTCACATCTCGACCCTTATATTTTTACATTATTTACTAGCTTGATTATAATAAGAATTTTACCGTCTCCGTCATTCAGTTAATAGTTTAATTGGTCCCTAGAAGGGTTTCGGGGACGATTGTGTGCGGAGGATTATTCGTTAGGAGGAATTGCGATGGCGGTAAAAATGGTAAATTTTAGCTAGTAAAGGTAA
>NC_020496.1:34921934-34963426 GCF_000184155.1 Fragaria vesca subsp. vesca | reverse complement strand
GGGTATTATTTTTTCGAGGTGTTTTATTTTTAGAGTTGGGTAGCATATAGGTGATGGACCGGGTTGGACAGGCCCAAACCTAGCCCTCACTTTTTCTTTTTCTTCCTCTCTCCTTCCCGGTTTCCACTCCCAAGCTCTCTCTCTTCTTCCGCCGGAAACCACCGCTCGCCGCTGTCGTCCGGCCAAGCAGGGACGCCGCACCACTCCAGCACGGTCTGTCGTCCTCCCCACCGCCTTCCTGGGTTGGTGAGCGGCGCTGCAGCCCCGCCGATCGGAGGAAATCCTCCTTGGATGCCATTTGTCTTCTCGCCGGAGCTCCCTCCTCCGGCCACCAAAACCGACGATCCTTGGCTCGTTTTGTAGCCCTCCAACCCAGCAGCCTTGCCCTAAAAGGACTCACTCCCTCTTGAGCTAGGTAAGGAGAAATTTGAGGTGGAAGTTTAATGGCGTTTTTGATGTTTTTAGTCGATTACCCTAGTTAGGGTTGGAATTGGTGTTTGTGCTAGTTAGGAAATTGGTGTTTTTAGTCGATTACCTTAGTCCGGCCGCCGCCGCGGTTTGGGAGATTTTTAGGGTTTTAAATGTGGAATATTAAAGGGATTATATTGATGTGATTTATGGAATTTTTGGATGAGATTTGGATAGGTTTGTGAATTTCCGAAGTTTGGTATTTTTGGCGGTTAATTAATGTAAAATCCGGCCGTAGGATTTAAGTCGTATTTTTGGGGGGTTGTATTTACGACTGTCGAGGATGATATTTAAGTTCGGATCGTTCCGATTTAAGAATATCGAAGTTAGGCAATGATGAGCGTATTTATGGCTCTCGGGTAATTTTGCCTATTTTGACTAAATATTGGATTATTAGTTGGGAAATTAATATTATTTTTGGATCAGGATGTGAGGAGGCTCGAGCAGACGAGGCCCCAGATCGACATCAGGCTTAGGCCTAATTTGTGAGTGGACTTTTGTTTTAAATAATATGCATGCTATGTTCATGGATGAACAATTAATGTTGTGGAGCATTTTGACGTCATTTTTAATTTTTGACGATTTTATTTCTCTTGGAGTCACCGAAAATGATAAATAAGTATTTATGAGAGAGTATGTATATTAAAGCTAGCTAGTCATATGTGTCTGTCCACCTTAATGGCGTAGCATATAGCCGCATTTTGGTGTGACGTGAGCGTTGGACGTGAGCGTAGTAGCCCTATTTGAGTGTTTAATTCATATAGGGGGTATGGACACATATTTATACACTCGTTTGTCCACCTTCATGGCGTAGTGTAGCACCGGATTAAGGCGTGACGTGAGCGTTGGACGCGAGCGTAGTAGCCCTATATAGACCCATGAATTTATATAGGGAGTATGGACGAGTGTAAATACATACATATATTATAGAGTCTGAGAGGCTCGATATTTTATGAGATAAAAGTTTTATCGCTTACGGCATGCATTCGATTTTTCCTTATAAATTAATTTGGGGAAACATAAATATTTTATTTATTATTTTATTTTTGTCCACTCACTCTAACGTTATTAAATGTTTTCCCCTGGGCCCTTCGTTTTAAATTGCCCAGTCTGCAGAGTTCGGGTTAGATCTAGTAGGAGGCGAGGCATAGTCACCCGCATTTCCGTCAGTTTTCATCAGTAGGTTACATGTTTAACCTACTCGTGTTTTCTTGCTTCCGCTAGTGTCTAGTAGCTCTGAATACTTTGGGATTATTGTATATTATGTTTAGAATTTCTGAAGGATAATTATGGGATGTTTGGACGTGTTGTATTAAGAGTGTAATTTGGAATTTTTGAGTTAGGGTTGTCCATTTTCAAGGGAGATTTTATCAATCTTTTCAGTAAATTTTCCTTGGAAGTGGTCCCCGCACGACTTACTCCGGGTTTCAGGGTGAAATTCGGGATGGGTCGTGTCAACAAATGTAACATCTGCATTTTTTATGCTTTTTAGTTTTACCAGACTGTTTTTTCTTTCTAATATATTTTTTCTTTTTAGAAAATTTTTTCTTTTTAAATGGCTTCCATTTATATCTTCTCTTTTTAGAAAATCTTGGTTGGGGGTTACAACCAATTTTCCAATTTTCTCTAAGTATTTTGTCACAACATTTTCTTCCTCTGGGATCATTACTAATTTGGTTTTTTACCTGTTTTTTAGCTCTGACTTCCACACATCTTTCAGTGATAAGTCTTAATACAAAATTTATTCTGAATCCTAGATTATCATGTTTATTAATTCTGGTTATAAAATCAGGATAACCTTTTATAGCTAATTCATCCCTTGGGTTTGGGAGTTTATAAAAAAAATTGGTTTAACCAGTGTAGGCTTGACTCTGGTTTTATTTTGAAGTAGTATTTTTTATACAACTGAGAATATTCTTCAAACTGATATATATTGCAGAGTTCTACTTCAAAAAGCTTTGAAGGAAAATCTGGTTTCCATAATATAGACATCATGTTTATTAATTCTGGTTATAAAACAGTTTCGACTAGTCTGATTTAACCATATCAAAAGGGAAACGAGTCTCTAAACAGATTTAATAGCTGATACAGGCCATCACGAAGAATACTTCACCTCTCTTGCTTCAAATCAATTTTAATAGAGGTTTTCTTTATAAAATTCTTTTATAATTCTCATTGAAAAGAAAGAGAGGTGAAGTATCCCCAGGTTGAGTTTAATAGGCATAATTGAGTTTTCTTGTATCTCAAGGTTTGTTTTCCTAGCAGTAGCCCCAAGTTCATGACTTGGATAATTGAAAGCATTCTTAACATGTAAGAGTCTTGTCCCTGTTCAGATTTATATAAAGAAATGTAACTTCATAATCAAACATTCCAAATTCCAATGTAAGGTTCCACGAGTTCGTGACACCCTAAGATGAAAAAATTGTAAAAATCATAATAATACAAGTTAGAAAAAACAGTTCAATTACAAACAGAGTGGTGATTACCTCGATCATTTGTAAAACTCAATCAAATGTCTTTTTCCAGGTACCCAAATTGACACCACTATAATTAGCATCTCAAGGCTTCTTGCAGTACACATTAACTTACCAAATTAACTTGCACCAGCTTCAAAACAGTCTGAAATCCAACTGACATTCTATTCTTGGTACAACATCGTAAACTTCCCACAGAAGATTTGTAGATCACAGATCTATACATAGGATTGGAAGATGAAGGGTGTTATTTACAAGAAAATAGCTGATCTGTGTTTTCTGTGTCAAACTATAATATATGCATCACACAAGTCAGGGGGGTAACTACCAGGACCGGTGCTCAAAAGGTACTTGCAATTAGCATGTCCTTAAAAGCTTCGGTGTCCACACACGAGATAGCAGACCAGTTTCTCCTCTCCTTGTTTCTACATTTCTTTTCTTGCTCACTGTTTCATATTCCCTGGAAGTTTCTATTGGCGCCGTATTCACTGGTGGTAGTGGCAGACTCACTTTTCCAGTTGGTGTCGCTGTGACCTTATTATGGCCAGATGGTGCCTCCTTAATTTTGTTTTGGCTTGGCGGTGCCTCCTTGAATCTGTTCTGGCCTGATGGTGCCTCCGTGTTCTTTTTCTGGCCTGATGGTGCCTCTATAATCTGATTCACCATTTCCAACACCTCACTCATCTTTGGACGGTTCTTGGGGAGTCTGACCAAACATCTGTTGGCTACAATTGCAAGCTTTTGAACTGACTTGAGGGGGTATTTACCTTCAAGCCTAGGGTCAATTATTAACCTGAACTTCTTTAAGTCCGATAGGTATGGCTTTACCCATTCTAAAAGCTTCTGCTCACTCTTGGGCCGGTTTCGATCCAAGGGACGCCTACCGGTAATGAGTTCATAGAGAAAGACCCCATAGCTCCAGACATCATTTTTGGAAGTTAGACGTCCGGTCTGGATATACTCAGGTGCTGCATAACCCATCGTTCCAACAACCTGATGAAAAGAATCATCAGTATTGTAAGTGCAAGATGTGGTATGTGGATGGATCATTAGTGCTAATGTATTTCTGTTTCATTACGTGGAAACAGGCTAAAGAATTGTGTTTCAAACAAGATGAAGACAATAATAAGTATATATGCTTTTACTTAAGCATGAACTACACATCCTGAAAATGTGAAGCAAAAGAAACCACTAAATATAGATTCCATATGAACATTCATTCGGAGTTCTCAACTATTAAAGTACACTGTTAGTTGCACAAGAGATCTAGGTTTATTTTCCTAAACTTCAGGATATATGTTAACACTGCTGAAGCTCCATGAAAATCTCCAATTATACTGAGCAACTTTGTTGCACAGCTTCATAATCTTGCTTTCTGAAGCAAAATCTACCATGTCTCAAAAATAAAGAGAAAATCATAATTTACAAGTTAATGCATAGGCCTGGTTATGAGGAAATTTATGCATGTCTAAGTGTCTAACAAAGCGTAACTAACACACAACAATAAATAAAGTAACACAGCAGTCCTGTTTTTCCATATTCCATTAGACTTTGAACTTGTTTTAGCCCATGGACTTGGAGCATTTCCTACTACACAAATACTTGTGAATGCAAAACATAGCAAGTATAATGAGAGCAATTGTGAGCATACCGCTGTTGAGACGTGGCTTACTCCTTCAGCTGGACCCAACCTAGCCATTCCAAAATCTGATAGCTTTGCGTTCCATTCCTTATCCAACAGGATATTCGAAGATTTGAAATCCCTGAAAATGATCTAAACAGGATATAAAGAAGAAGTCAGTATAAGAGAACTGCATTACTTCACAACACCTATTATCCCCGTCTCCTTGTTTTTATTTCGTTTTCTTTAGAACATAGCCATGATAAAAAAGTAGAAATCTACATATATCAACAAGGAGAAAAAGATTTGAAGTACCTGAAAATCCATTTCTTCATGTAGGTATGTTAAGCCACGAGCAGCATCCTGTGCTATTTTCAGTCGCATAGCCCATGAAAGAGGTGCATCTGAACGACTTGATAAATGGTTCTCTACACTTCCATTAGGCATATATTCATAAATAAGAAGTCGCTGGATTCCTCTTTCATCATCCTCAGCGCAGTACCCCACTAGTTTGACAAGGTTTGGATGCTCAACCACCCCGAGAACATTAACTTCTGTCACCCATTCCTTGTGCCCCTGCAACCAAAAGTTGTGATTGAATATATAAGCATCAATCAGATAAAAATGTCTGAATCAAGTAGACCAACAATCCCAATAATAAGCACAAAACAAGTTGACCATGCCATCAAGGCAGGAATGTTGTTCTCCCTGTTAGGAAGACGCACAATCAAATAAAAAGTGAAAGAGAGGATCCAAAGTGCTAAATATTAGAATCAACAAAAAAAGAAAACTTAGAAAAGCCTATGTGATAATGGGTCACTACCATCCAATCATTCTCAGACATTAGCACTCATTCTATAAATCTTAATGAGTAACACAGTACCACAATCAGTCTTTAACTTGGTAACTATCAACCACTAGTTTTGTTTAGTGAACAGCAGCCAAGAATAACTCATAAACCAGAATACCGTTAGTGAAAACGAATCTATCAAAATTTTTGACAAAATGAAAACAATCTTGCCTGCAACCCTCTTTTACTGAGCTGTTTCACGGCAACTTCAATTTTTTGGGATGGATCTTCTGAACTCCTAATCTGCCCTTTATAGACACAGCCAAATCCACCCTCTCCAACCATGCCAGATCGGCCGAAATTCTTAGTGGCTGACTTCAGCTCAGAAACTGTGAATATTCTGAGGTTGCTGGGTCTCTGAGAGAAACTAGGATATTGGTTCCTCCTCAGGGACTCTGAACTGGCATCAGAGATATTCTGGGAATCCAACTCAGATCCAGATCTCTTCATGTCACCATCAGTAAACATTGTATTTGGGCTCTTTGGTTCATCCTTTTTGTCTCCAACATGGAATGAGAAACACTTCATAGCTTCCAACAGTGCACAACACATAATCTTCACAGAATTCAGCAGCTGAAAAGAACCATAGAGTCAGAGAGCCATCAATTTCAAAACCATTCAAAGTTAAGAACAGTAAAAGACTTCACAAGTGTTGCTTAAACTGACAGTCTCCAATTCCGCAACTCCAAACAGTTTTATTATCAATACATGATCCAACAAAGCTCAAAATAAATTTCAAACCTTTCACAATTGCTGGTTACCATGCTAATACACGATTCTTTCAAAGTACCCAGAACATGCAAATGTTTGACAAAGGAACCAAATGTCCTAATTTAGTCATTTAATCAAACAAAACCCCACTTCCTAACTTATGCCCACTCTTTCTATTGATTCATCTTCTGTATTTTTTCCTTCTTGAATTTCTTTTCCAAATACATCCACTATAGATTAGAAACTCTGCATATTCCTTTCTTTGCCTAATCCAAACACTTCTTACAACCCAATTTCAAATAATGAACACTGAAACCAACTAGAAAACAAAATCAAGAAAATTAAAATCCAAACTATGATACATAACTCTATGTTTTCCCACTATATTTTGCCTAAAGCTGCATACTTTCACTTCCTCTACAAGACCCAAGACATCAATTCTCATCGAATTTCACAATCATATAGTGTGAATCTAACAAAACAATCTCAAGGTCAAAAAAGAAACAAAATTGATAAAGATGGTTTAACTGAAATTCTCAACAACAACAACAACATAAAAAGCACCTTACTTTAACGATCTCAGTTTGATTGCACGAAACTATGTCCTTGAGATTCTCCTACGCTTCACAAAATTCTCCTACACACTTCACAAAATTCCCACCTGTAAGGAGCAAAGAAAGAAACCCAACTGTTCCATTTTGCTTCAAAGACTTGGAGAAAGAACCAAGAACGCGCAGTGCGTACTTCTGAAAAGAAACCTCAACACGGCAACCAGAACTGGTCAGCTTTCAACCTTACCAACCAAAACCAGCAGCTTATAAGACATAAAAATAAACCAACTGGTCACAATCATCTACCTTTTTTAATTATCTCACAGCTTGTAATTCCAATCCGAGCGTGAACTGAGACTTTGAAAAATGAAAACGTAGTATCAGACTCGGATCCAAACCAGCAAAGGTTGGCTCGTAAAAACAGCTTCAAGAAGAGAGAAAAGTCTATGAGAGAGAAAAGGGGAATGAGGACGGGTCAACCAAGTCCCACAAATGAGATTTTTATTTTTTATTTTTTTTGGTCTGGCCCACAAATGAGATTTGGAAACGTTAAATTAGGTTATCCCAGTCCTTACATTACATTTTAGATTTTTAGTACAGCTGCTGAATTGGAGTCTGTGATTTCCGATTTCTACATCTCATGATGATATCAGCCGATGCAGAGAGAATCAGAGAAATGGTCGTTCAAGAGGATAATTACGCGGAAAATATCATTGATTAGCAATTTAGCATATCTTTGATTATCTAATTGATGGTTTGATTTGATTAGCAAATCTTTTTTGTTTTTAAAAGGAAGACGACAAGCATATTATTAAAATAGATCTAATGAGTATATAGCGACGCAGAAACATTCAAAAATAGTAAATAGAAACGTAATTAGATGCACAAAAAATATATATAACAAAAACATTAAAAGCTAACAAGTTGCAACAACAATGAAATGTAACCATAACACTTGATGTCGTACGACATCGCTGCACTGCATATGTTCTAAAAACAGTGTAAATAGGGTAGTAGTAACCGTAACCAGGATCGTAACAGTAACTAGGGAGATACATCCTGCTAGGAGAGTGAGATGTGACTCCCGAGAGATCGAAAACCGCCAAGTGAGTCAGCAATCGTAGCCTCAAGACCTCAAGACCAAGAACAAGAACCATACTATCATATTCTGAAACACTATTGGTTTGACTAAGTCAATGGTGGGTGGGGCAAATGGCTCTCCGCTCGCATGCAATAGGTCTAGTTTGGGCTCACTTTCTGGTCTCTTTTCAAATGACATCCTTGAACCTCTCAGGGTTTCGAATGTTTGAAGGAAAAGGGATAGGGTTGATATGGAGGAGGGGAAACTCAAACCTAGTGTTTTTTTTGGGTCACAGTGGGGGTTGATGAGGGTTTGGTAGAGGTTCCAATCGCTATATATTGAGAATGTGCCTAAGAAGAGGGGTCATCCTCGCGGTCATCGGAATAAACCAAAACCAAGTTTAATTTTCAAGACTGTGGATGGGAGTCCAGCAAAAGAGCTAGAGAAAGATGCCCTTCTCGGGGAGGGATATATTTTTTTAATTAAATAATTAAGTCTCCCCCTATTTATGGTTTGAGTGTTTCCATTATGTTGTTTTGATTTGTCGAAAAATACACCAATAGATGTCTTAGGCATCTAGACAATCTTCAATCTTCACAGCGGTATCATACTATCATTCTGAGACAGCTCCGTTGGTTTTTTTTTGTTGTTGTTTAGGTATGATTATGGCTTTCTGCTGTGCAGAATTTTGAGTTTTGCAGTTTTATCATGAGATACCATATCTCTAACTTGACAGAGCGACGTTGTATTTATTTGATTAGTGCTTGACTTCATTTCTCTTTAGAAAAAAAAAGCAAAACTAGAATTCTCACGCACAATTTTATAAGATATGTCTAAATGCTAATTTAAGAGATATATGATATAAACTCGATTTTAAAAGCTCCAGAGACGGAAATCGGCCAACTGAAAGCTCTTAATCCAGGTGGCATTTCATTTTTAGTTTTGGGTCGTTGGGTCGTTCTATGTACCTTGGGAGAGCCATTGGCACCGGCCACAAATTTCACGCACAAACAGTCATGAAATTGACTCCCTTCAACTTCCCATATGGCCGCACATTCCTCCCCTCCTTTTCTTTACACCCCCTAAATTCCGGCCCTTCCTTCAGAATCCACACCCTCTCTCCCCTCTCCCACCCATTGTCGTTTGCTCTCCTACCCTCGCCGCTTTTCGCCTTCCTCCTCCATTGTTTTGTTCCTTGCAAACCAAGTAATTCAATCATTGCATTGTCATTGCTTGCAAACCAAGTAATTCAATCATTGCATTGTCATTGCTGAAGGCCCTCATTGCTCGAGTTTTTATTTTTCGGGGTTCTCGCAATCTGTTGCGTTATAGGATGGTGGAAGGGATGATTATCATGTGGCCGAAACTCTGAACTCAGTTTTTGGATGGTTTTACGTGGAGGATAATATGATATGGGGAGCTGCAGAGTGAGGATCAAAGCCTGTTGGTTTCCCCATGTTGTGTTCGTCGTCGTCTTGAGCTTGTTGTTGCCGTGCTTTTTGTGCCAAAATGACGATGATGATATGGCTCAGAACAAAACGCGGCCAGTCTTGCTATTTATACTCGGCTCATGGCTGGCAAGCTTACAGATCTCACTCATTATTTAAGCGGTGACCTTCTACGTGTAATGGGGTACTGCATTAAGAATGCGTGAGTATTTTCATACCCAATTCCCCCGTTCTTTTTTTGTTTTTTTGCCTTGCATTGTTCTGTACCATCCATTTCTCAAGGTTGGTTGTCTTGTATAATCTCAGGCAAGCTGATTGGGATGGAGCTTTCAATTTTACGGGGAAGGACGAATTCTTGTCTAATTGTATAAAAAACTCGAAAGGTGTGGATATCAGTCATCGAATATGTACAGCAGCAGAAATTAAGCACTATTTCTCAAGTTTCACTAAGTTTGGGGAGATGGCATTGCATCATTCAACCTACCTGAAACCAAACTTGAACTGCAATTTGAGCAATTGGGAAAGTGGATGTGAACCTGGATGGGGTTGTAGTATTAATAGTCAGGACAAGATTGACCTCAAATCTTCACGCATTCCTGCTCGAACTACTGATTGCCAGCCTTGTTGTGAAGGTTTCTTCTGCCCTGAGGGCATCACTTGCATGATTCGTAAGTATGGATCAACAGGGCTATTGTTATTATTGATAGAGTTTCACTCAACTCTATAATGTGGTCCAGCATAGTTTTCTTGCTGCTAGTATCTGATAATATATATACATATAGCCTTTCTCAGGTGCGGACGTTCGCACCAAAGTTTTGGTGCGGATTTCTATTTTTACACCACTTCCCGATCGAATTTCCTCAAACTTCCTTCTAGACATATTTAGATCATCTTGTGTAGATCATCTCTGCAAAATTTCAGCCAATTTGGTGATTGTTAAGGCCCTCAAAATCGAAAAAAAAATGGAGATGATGAAAGTGGTGCAAAAATGGAAATCCGCACCGAAACCTTCGGTGCGGACGTCCGCAGCCGAGAAGGCCTATATATATATATATTTTTCATAACTTCTTACTAATACTAGCTTTGAGGTGATCATGTACGTGTTGCTTTTTCCAGCTGCGTTCATTCTTAATTGTCATTGTTTTAGCTTTCATGCTTATTTAGATTGGGTTTTCACCAATCTCTTGCTTCTACAAGTTTGTGTTTTCATGCTTATGTCTTGCAACGTTCATGTGATTCTTGTTATAAGTCCAAAATAAAAGTATATCATAACATTATTTGATGCTTTTACAAGTCTGTTTACCGAACAAAAGATAGACAGAACCCTTCATACCTATTTTTTTTTTTTTTTGAGGAACTCTCCATACCATTCGGTTGTTGTTATTTTTATTTATTTTAGTCAAGTTATACATTTTGTTATCAGGGATGTAGACAATGATGATATATATGAAACCTAACAACTCCTTTTCTTTTAAATGAAGCTTGTCCTTTAGGATCTTACTGTCCCCGTGGAAAACAAAACAAAACGACTGGACTGTGTGACCCGTGAGTTCATATTCTAGTCTTTGCTTATCTTCTGATGCTTCTTTATCCCAGTTTCGTATGCTTTATACCATGCATCAATGTTCATTACTGGATTAATTTTGCAGATATACTTACCAAACACCCGCAGGAGATACAAATCATACTTGTGGCGGTGCTGATGTTTGGACTGATGCGAGTAAAACTGATTTATTTTGTTCACCTGGATCATACTGCCCCACTACCATAAAGAAAAACGAATGCAGTAGTGGGTATTGATTCTCATCCCATAATAACTTGCATTTGCAGCTGCTACTTGCTGCAAGATGATGAAGCATGAACTTATTGCAATTTGTTATGAAATATATCTAATCCTTTTTCTTGTTTCATGATTTGAGAAACTAGGCAACTTCTTGTGCTGTGCTCAGGATAAGTATTTACTCATTTTGTCTTCTCAATTTCAGATTTTACTGCAGGATGGGTTCCACTAATCAAAGACGTAAGTTTTGCTATATTCCAAGTCTGTTCCATGCGAACTTACAGCAACAGTAAATTAAGTAGATTTCATGCACTCATATCCTCTTACGAACACTAGTTTTCTATAAACCATTTTTCTTGGCCTAGTACCATTTCATACTCTTTCTGTGCACTCCAAAGGTTTTGCTTAATGTTTCTATTTTCAAGGCTTTGGTAGATCATGTAACATTTGTTTGCACCAACCATTTGCAGCATGCTTGAAGTTGACTTCCTGTAGTAAAGGAACTGCAGATCAAAAGATTCATGCATACGGGGTCTTCCTTGTTGTAAGTGTTCTTCTATCTTCTGGAAAGATGAAAATTTGAATCACACAACTATACGCTATTTGTTAGTTGCTTAATGTTATAAAGGGTATCAATCTTGGTATGTGCCTTCAGTTGGATCGAGTCCTTATAAAAGAACACATTATTATAACTTGCTTCTCCCTCTCTTAAGATATGTTCAATCACTTCAATGACATCTTTTTTCTGGACAATATTCAACTATGCAGTTCCTTGTAATTAGTTAAAAAATTACTTTCTCATTTTCAATGAAAAAGCAAGCGAAAAATATAAGGAATGGCATACTTCATTTCATCAGTAACACAATCTTCAAAGTCCCAAGTTTATGTTCTTCAAAACTTGATTCTGCACATATTGTAGAGATACTTGCTATTGTATGCTCCTCTCTCTCTCTCTCTCCACACACACACACAACAAACATACGTACATGTAGACATAATTTTGTACAGATATATATAGGAGGTAACTTCAAAAAAAAAAAATATAGGAGGTAATTGATTAATCAGATACTGTTCATTGTCTATCCAGGTTGCACTGAGTTTTATTTTGCTCATAATTTATAACTGCTCTGATCAAGTTCTTCTCCTTCGGGAAAGAAAAGCAGCCAAGTCTAGGGAAGCTGCAGCAAGACATGCACGAGAAACTGCACAAGCACGCGAAAGATGGAAATCTGCAAAAGATGGCCTTAAGAAGCGTAAATTGGGATTGACAGATCAGATGACCCGCACATTTTCTCGCAAAAAATCTGTAAGGAACTCAGAGCCTCTGAAGGTTTCAGGTCAATTTAAACCTAGTACAGATAATACTTCAACACCAGCTATGATACCTGGTACATTAAGCTCATCTGAGCATTCATCAGCAGCTTCAACATCAAAGGATAAGGAACCAAGCAACCTTACGAAAATGATGCAATCCCTAGAGGATGATCCGCATAGTACTGAAGGCTTTAATCTTCAGATTGGTGATAAAAATATTAAAAAGCAAACCCCAAAAGTTAAAAATCTGCATACTCACAGTCAAATTTTTAAGTATGCATATGGCCAACTTGAGAAGGAGAAAGCTATGCAACAAGAAACCAAGAACTTGACCTTTACGGGCTTAATCCAAATGGCCAAGGAGACTGAGATCAAGACTCGCCCGGTGATTGAAGTAGATTTTAAAGATTTAACTCTGACTCTGAAAGGAAAAGAAAAAAATCTTTTGAGGTGTGTTACTGGAAAACTTTTTCCTGGTCGAGTTTCAGCAGTCATGGGTCCTTCAGGAGCTGGGAAAACAACATTTCTTTCTGCATTATCAGGAAAAGTACATGGATGCACTGTCACTGGTTCAATTCTTATAAATGGTAAAGCTGAACCAATGACTGCCTTCAAAAGAATCATTGGCTTTGTGCCTCAAGATGATATTGTGCATGGAAACTTGACTGTGGAGGAGAATCTTCGGTTTAGTGCAAGGTGCAGGTATGTGATTCACATCTTCAAAATTTTCTCCATCATTGCTTGAATAAAGAAAATGAAAACATAAACAAATTAGTTTCACCATAAGTACAATCAAATTTTTCTTATTAGCAGACACTTGCCAAGTTGCCATCCTGAGTTCGTTATCAGACTTGTATATGCTGGTGAGGAAACCATATGTTAGTCTCTTATGTCACCGGCATTTATTTTCTCATTGTACAAAGCTAAGGATTTGTTGAGTGCAAAATAATCATGATGCTATTGCACATTTGCACATGCATTTCTACTTATCTTCATACGTGAATCTCTTTGGTTGGTTACTTTTTCCTACACCCCAACCACTAGATAATCGGTAGTCATCATATGTTAATAATCATGTAATTTTTCTGCGTCAATCAGTAAATTTCTTTGCTTCACTCTGATAGCTATTTCATCTTGTTGGTGGTCACCTTGATACTGCAGGCTGTCTGCCAACATGCCAAAACCTGATAAAGTCCTGGTTGTTGAAAGAGTTATTGAGGCTCTGGGACTAGGGGCAGTGAGAGATTCCCTGGTTGGTACTGTAGAGAAGAGAGGAATCTCTGGAGGGCAAAGGAAACGTGTTAATGTTGGCTTAGAGATGGTCATGGAACCTTCATTACTCATCTTGGATGAGCCTACTACTGGTTTGGACAGTGCATCTTCCCAGTTACTTCTTAAAGCCCTTAGACGTGAAGCTCGTGAAGGGGTAAACATCTGTATGGTACTTCACCAGCCAAGGTAGACATCCCTCCCTACAACTTCACTACATGAGGAATGCTTTAGAGACCACATTTTCCGATCACATCAACTGACCGCATGATGTTTAGTAAATAGTTGATAATCAATAGCCGCGCATGATGATTGATTAAGTTGCAGTTAATAACTAATGAGTATACAATTGGTCCAAAATGTGGTTAAAGAAGAATTGAAATTAGCCACTGTTATTTTCTGATGAAGATTATGTACGTAGCCAGCCATCAGGGAAGAGGCCATCATTAGTTGCATTTTTTCTGTTTATTAATGTTCTGAAGCTAGTGTTTTGATTGTTTGATTTTGGTGGGGGGTGACAGCTATACCCTATTCAGGATGTTTGATGATTTCATTCTTCTAGCCAAAGGCGGTCTGACTGTATATCATGGATCTGTAAAGAAAGTTGAAGAATATTTTGCTGGCATCGGAATTGTTGTACCAGACCGTGTTAATCCTCCGGACCACTTCATTGACATTTTGGAAGGTATAGTGAAACCAGACTCAGGTGTGAGTCATGAACAACTTCCAGTTAGGTGGATGCTACATAATGGGTACCCGGTACCTCAGGATATGATGCACCATCTAGATGGAATTGCTGCGAGCTCAGCAGGCCCAAAACCTGTAATGAAGCGAGATCAATCTTTTGCTGGAGATTTGTGGCGGGATGTGAAGACTAATGTTGAGGTGAAAAAGGATCACTTAAGACATAACTTCTTAGTGTCCAAGGATTTGTCAGACCGCGCTACTCCTGGGATCTTCCGGCAGTACAGATATTACCTAGGGAGGTATAACCATATAAGTATCCATTAATTCTTCAAATTTATTCCATCTGCCTAAACATATTATCTCTGTATCAAGTATCAACAAGATACTGTGGAAGGTGCAATACCTTTCCCCATTGCTTGCCCATGGCTAGTTAACCAAGAATAATGCAAATTGAAAAGAGTGACTAAAGGTTCAACATCATAGGGTTACGAGTTTGTTAAATGTAACTTGCTTTTTGGGGTTAAGTTTTTACTGAAAATTATGTTAAACCTCGAGTCCATGAGTCATCTCTTGATCAGATCTTTCTTTTCTTTTTTATTTGGCTATTAGCACTATAAACCAAAGTACTTGCATGAGCCTTGTATATGCTATAAGATGGTCCTTATTAAAGATTGAAACTATAGTTTACTATGGAGAAGAAGAACATTAATGTAATTGCTTGTTTGGCAGTTAAAGTTTATGAGCTTTTAGCTTTTGACATGAAAGTCTTATAGATAACTTGTTTCAGGGTAGGTAAGCAGCGGCTACGAGACGCTCAAATGCTGGCAGCGGATTATCTGATTTTGTTACTTGCCGGAGCCATCTTAGGGATCTTTTCCAAAATGAATGATGAAACATTTGGTTTCAACGGCTACCTTTATACTGTCATTGCTGTTTGTAAGTAACACAAACTTTCTGTTAACATTGAGTTTAACTTGGTGTTTTTAGCCTTTTAGTTAAGAGACTAATTTCATTTGGAGATCTATAATTACTTCATATTTCTGATCTTTTCACATGACAAATTATCATCTTCTATGGCAAAGTTTTAATGATCGATTATTACCTGCGATATTTAGAGTAGCTAGACATTACACTTGCTGTCTGTCTTGACTCTGTGCATATACATCTTACTTTTGATCTTTACAGTGTGCCTTGGCTCTTTGTGAATAATCTTAATTTTTTTGTAATTGCAGCACTACTTTGCAAAATATCAGCATTGCGAACCTTTTCTCTTGACAAATTACACTACTGGAGAGAAAGTGCATCTGGGATCAGCAGTCTGGCTCATTTTCTGTCCAAAGATACACTGGACCATTTCAATACACTCATCAAACCATTGGTGTATCTATCCACATTCTATTTCTTCAGTAACCCAAGGTCATCCTTTCAAGACAACTACATTATTTTGCTCTGCCTTGTGTACTGTGTGACGGGCATAGCATACGCACTCGCCATCTACCTTGACCCGAGTCCTGCCCAACTGGTACTTACCGAAAGATCTAGTTGATAAAACTCATTACATATATATTGTGTTTACATTTGTATATCATCTTAACGAGTTCTTTCTGTTAATATTTTCTCCAGACCTCAGTGCTTCTTCCCGTTGTCTTGTCTCTCATCGCAAACCAAGCTCCTACTAGTAAAATTGCAGGGGCTGTAGCAAGGTTTTGCTACACAAAATGGGCACTAGAAGCTTTTGTTGTTGCAAATGCTGAAAGGTTTGTTGTGACTAATTCTTCCTCTTGAGCTAGCTACTGGTTTTATCAAACCCCGAGTTACATTTACCCTCTACATTTTCCTGATCAGGTACTCTGGTGTGTGGCTGATCAGTCGCTGCACGACATTGTATAAAAGAGGCTATAACGTCAATGAGTGGATGCTATGTTTGATCATCCTCCTGGTGATCGGTGTACTTAGTCGTGCCCTGGCTTTCATTCTGCTGTTGATTACTCAGAAGAGATAGATTGGTTCGCAAGTCATCCTTGATCCTGCAGGTCAAAAATGAACACTCTTGTAATTTGTATAATAGTAACTGATCAAAGTGAGCAACACTCTTTAGCAACAGGAATTGATGGCTAACATTATAAGCAGAAATGTCCATGTGTAGATTAGATCAGATCCCACACCCTTTGTTTCCTTTTGTACAAAACAAAGCACTCTTCAGCTTACTTTTCGTCTTTTATGTATAGCAAGCACCTTAGCATCCAAAGTGAAATGACTGAATTCAAATCTGTTTAAATCACCCTGAACTCTTCAAAATAAGGTGTGAAAATAAACTCTATGAGAGCAACCACCGAAAGTGGCCTAGTGGTCGGGCGTCAGGTAGGGAAACCCCCAACCCGAGTTAGTTTCGTGAAGTTGTGAAAGTGGACAGGCACTAGAGTCCTGCTACGTCCACCAAAAAGTTATACCAAAATCTAATACCAAATTACGTGTCATCTACCACGTCATCACATTCTATTATAAGTTTCAGCATATATATATATCTAGTTTTCTTAATTAATAAACCCTTCATTCTCAAGAAAAAAAAAAGCCTTTTAAAAAAAATCAAAACAAGACAAAAAAACAAAAAACATAAACCCTAATCCACCAGAACTCATCTTCCTCTTTCAGCGACTTCTTAAACCTCTTCACCAATTGTCGAATATGAGGCAAACTGAGAATAATTTAGCATATGTATAGCAGCTAGATAAGGCCTTATAAGGCCATGAGATAATAATTTAGTCATGGCTATTAGAGAGGTAAGTGACTCTTTCCATGATGTTGTTGGTAAGACCGTAAGACTAATATCATATTTCACCAGTACCTATTAGAGTTTCTTCTTTCTTCTAAAACCCCAATTCCTTTTGCCTTAATAGGATTCCTACAATCTATTTGATCGAAATATCAATTAATTTTCTTCAAAAACAAAAAATTAAGTAGCAACTGAAAACTGATGTCGTAGTAGCAAATGAATGGTTGATCGTACATGAAACATGAGTATAAAAAAATATCTCATGAACAATTGGATTGAAGCGTGCTATTAATTTATCTGTCTTGAACTTTTATTATCAATTTAATTATATAATTTATTTTATTTTATTTAGAAAGATAAGCAAATATTGAATCCACTAAAACAAAAACTCCATGTAGTTTGGTAATGAGTTTTGGTATAATTTTTTGGGGACCTCAAGCGTTTTCCCAGGCACTATGCTGCGATCCATTTCACGAGGGATTAAAAATCACATCGTAGAGTGTAAATTATAAAATAACGAACATGAAAACCTTTTGGATCGGGCTTTTGGCCCATTCTATTCTATGTATGCAAAAAACAAAAAAAAACAAACAGACAAACTCGACCCAAGATTTAGACCATGAAATCTGCGTTTCGAAACGGTTACTTCTTCACACTCTCTCGCTCCTTAAACCCTAACATTCCCTCCACTCTCTTCGCTCTCCATCTTATCCCTCCTCACTCACCTCCCTCCATCTCATCGCCACCGTTCCGCTCCGTATCTCCAATCGCCTTCATGGCCGGCGGTGAGCCCCACGCGCTCCCACCACTGGAGAAGCAGTTCGAGGACTTCCGCGCTCAGCTAGAAGAGTCCGGAACACTTCGCGACCGCATTCGAGCGGTGGTGATGGAGATCGAGTCCACCACTAGGCTTATTCACTCCGGCCTGCTCTTGGTTCACCAGTCGCGCTCAACGCCCGGTACGGTGTCGTTTTTGTGTGAAATGATTGTGATGCGCTTTCGTTTTGTGATTGTTAGCACGTTATACGGCACCGTTTTGTATGAAATGACTGATTTTTGTGATTGTTTTTTGTTGGTTGAAGCAGAGGTTTTGGAGAAGCCGAAGACTCAAATTTCTGTGCTGAAGGAGCTCTACAATCGACTCGCTGAAATTGTGCGTGAAAGCCCCGGGAGATATTACAGGTTAGTGTAATTGAGCTTTCGGAGTTTGTTGTCGAAATTGAAGTATGGAATTTCAGCTCTTTTATGTATGATAGAAAAAGAAAGGAAATGTGAGTGTAGGTTAGTGCGAGTGGATTATATTGGAGATTAAGTTTTTGTTTGGATTTTGGCTTTGATGTGTTGTGTTTGTTTAGATATCATGGTGATTGGAAGAGCGAGACGCAGACCGTGGTTTCGCTGCTTGCTTTTATGCATTGGTTAGAGACAGGGACGCTTTTGTTGCACACTGAAGCTGAGGAAACACTTGGGTGTATGATTCTCATCTCTGTTATGGTTTATTTATGACTACAATATGGTTAAGTTGGTAGAGTTTTTAAAGTGTGCAGTTGAATTTCAATTTTTCCAAAATTGAGTTTGCGGATGACTGTTAATTTTGAGAAGTTGATGCATAATATTATTAAGGTAGTGATTTTGCGATTATAATTAGCAACTGGTTCCAAGTTTCTCAACCAGTTATTTAACAATCAAATTTCATATCGATCTTAGTGACAGAATGCCAAAGGGTTCCAAAATTATGATAGATGTTAAATGACTGATGCATGGTTGTATGAACTGTCATACTTTAGAATCATGACTGCTCATAATATGTACTATTAGCTCTCTATGTGGTTTAGTTTGTATTGCCTTTTAAGCTCTATATCTACTGATTTTTCAGTGAACGGCTCAGAATTTGGTCTCGATGTTGAAGACTATCTTGTTGGTGAGTTGTGTAAAATTTTGAATACATATTGCATTACAATGACTGTTCTGCGCAAGTCAACCAATTAACTTATTGCAACAATATCAACACGCTTTTCATGTTTTCCTTACCTTTGAAAAAGCACCAACTGAACATGCAAACTTATCGACATATTTCAGCTTAAAATACATGATCTTATTTCATGTTTCACAACTTAAGATGAGATTTTGCGTTGGCTGTCGGGCTGATATGTCCTTAATGTTGTCCAGGAGGCTTCTATAGATTATTGAAAATGCTGAATGATCATATTAATAAGCATTGCCAGTTTTTTGTTTTGTTTTGTTAAATATACATTGATGTGGATACTTTTCTCATATTGCAGGTATTTGTTTCATGTCCAATGAATTGGTAAGGAATATCTACAGTAGGCTTTCTCTGTTCTTCTTATTTACACTGCCTCAAAATGTTACAACATTGTCTTGAGTTTTATTTATGTTAATTTAAAAAAATGAGGAGAAAAGAATGTCTTCAGCATCAGGCTATTACATATAAGTAGTACATATATTCCTCCTCTCTTCGACATATTGAAATATAAATCTAAATTGACGGGTTAGAATGGAATCATAAAATTAGTATAGATGTGGGTTCATTGTGCGGTACATTGCTGCAGCCTAGGTATGTGGTTAACCAAGTGACAGCTGGGGACTATGATTGCCCAAGAAAGGTGATGAAGTTTTTGACAGATCTCCATGCATCCTTCCGTCTGCTCAATCTTCGAAATGACTTTCTGCGCAAGAAATTTGATGGTATGCTATTCGTTATAGTTCCATTTCTTCATCTCCGCACACCGTATGACCCCTTTAAAACTTATTTTTGTATTGCCCCAACATGAGTCTTTTGTGAACTGATGCAGGTATGAAGTATGATCTAAGAAGAGTTGAAGAGGTTTACTATGATGTAAAGATCCGAGGCTTGGCAGCCAATGGTGATTCTGTGGAAAAGCCAGCAGCATAAGGACAACCATAGAGTGCAAAAGTAGTACACTTCCTCTTTGTTCATCTTGATTGTTACATATTCTAGTGTCCTGCTTTTCTAGAGAAGCAGATGAGCTCTCTAGTGTTTTGTGTCAAAGACTCAGGAATTGTAATTGATCAAGCTACAGTTCTGCTTGTAACTTCACTGCAGAATGGAAGATGGTGAAACTAGATAGGTTATCCTTAGGCTTTTATATGTAATTCCGAAACATGGTTGAGGAAGAATGAAAGTCTAGATTCGAGATTCCATCTCTTAGACGCAAAATGGGGTTGGATATTGCTCTGCTTCCACCCCAGGAGAACGATAGGTCAGTTCACAATTCCATAGCAATGAAGATTGAGCATTTTAGTGGAATTGAAACATGAGATGAAACAAGGGGTGAAAATCATGGGGTAAAACTGAGATTACCGCCCTAATGAAATGGTTAAAATGTCATGTAAATGCTTTTCACTGACGGTAATCTAGTCAGCATCATTCAATTACAACTTTACTCGGGCAGGTAAAAAACCATAAATTGATTAAATTCCCACCAAATGCCGCGACCACCCCCAATCGAATGCCGTCCACCTCTCTCTTCTTCAAATCGTCTTTCAATCACTCTTTTCTCACATCTTCATTTTCTTTCCAGCGCCGTCTCCGAGAGATCGCAGATCGGCGCCGTTCAGCTCCGCTAGGTTTTGCGATGCTCCTTCGCCAGCTACTGTTCATTTACCGATCCTATAATTTCAATGTTTATATTTTGATTAATTGAATCTGCATAGGTTGATTATTTGAGAGGGATTTTCGAACAATGAGAACTGATAATTGCTTTAAATTGTAGGGTCAACCATACAGCTGTAGCATGAAATGGACCACGAAGCATATATGTGCAAGAAGTTTGTTAACATGAAATCCCAAAGGGTGAGAAAGACCGGAATTACTCCATTAGGGTGAGACGCACTACATCTTCTATATCTGTTTGTTCTTTCTCATTCACTAATTTTTTTACTTGAACTTGTAGCACTTTGTGGGTAATATGTTATAGTCCATTGAAATGTCTCTCAGTAGGGTGGATATGTAAAATTTATTCAAATCAAATTGTATTTTTCTACCTCATGTTGTGGCAGTTGAAGAATTTGAGAGAATCTGAAACTCTAGTACCAAAGTGAACTCATTGCGAAGCAGTACTAGAATTTCAGATTCTCTCAGATTCTTCACTGCCACAACATAAACACCTTACTGAGAGACATTTCAAGGTAACAAGACATATTACCCACAAAGTGCTACAAGATCTACTAAAAAAATTACTGAATGAGAAAAATCAAACAGTATAAAAGATGTCGTACGTCTTACCCTATGGAGTTATTCTGGTCATTCTGTTTGCCCGATCAAGTAATTACTTTCTCCCTAGTGAAATATTGTGACGAACTTTCAAGATATTCATGGGCAGAAGCGTGGGAAAATTCCTCAACAAATCTTTGAAAAAGCAGAGCAAAATTCAAGTTGAGGGATGTGTGATTCTTGTCCTAGTAAGTGAAATGGAATTTATATGATCATTGTCAATCGGAGATCTTCTGGGGTCTGCCATTATGACATTTGTATTTTGTATTCATGCACCCTTCTCATTATACTTCCATACTTATATTACATAATTAGTGTAAAATTTGACCCTTATTACATACTACTTCTAGATAATTTAAGAAAATATCTCAAAATATTAGCAATTGTCGTGGATACTATCTCTTCGAATGTAGACGATGGTGGAAACCAGTCCCACCCTCACTCCCGAGTGATCGAGGAAGAATTTTTATTTAGCGTGATATTACTATTAAATTCTGACCCTCGTAATTTATTTTTCTGGCTACGCCGCCAGCTATATGTATTAATTTTTCAGTGA
The DNA here is from genome assembly GCF_000184155.1 of Fragaria vesca subsp. vesca. NCBI lineage: Eukaryota > Viridiplantae > Streptophyta > Magnoliopsida > Rosales > Rosaceae > Fragaria > Fragaria vesca. Next base: position 34,941,588 of record NC_020496.1, on the reverse strand, counting down.
GCGTCTCAGAATTTGGTCTGGATGTTGAAGACTATCTTGCTGGTGAGTTTTGTAACATTTTGAATACATAATTGCATTACAGTGATTGTTCTGTGAAACAATTCTACCAATTAATTTTGTGCAACAATGTTAAAGCACCAGCTTTTCATGTGTTATTTACCTTCTATGACAATAGCACCAACTAATACAAAGTTATGATATAATTCAGCCGAAAACATGATCTTATCTCATTTCAAAAACTTAAGGTGAGATTTTATGTAGGTTGTTGTGCTGATATGTCCTTAGTGTTGCCCAGGAGGCTTGATAGATTATTGAAAATACGGAATGATCATACTAATTACTAACAAGCATTGTAGGTTATTTATTATCTAAATATACATTGATGTGGATAATTTTCAAATACTGCAGGCTTTTGCTTCATGTCCAATGAATTGGTTCTGCTTATTCTTGCTGCCTCAAAATGTTACGACATTGTCTTGAGTTCTATTTCTGTCAAGTTTAAAAAATTATGGGAGAAGAGAATATCTTCAGACATCAGGCTATTGCAGATGATACTAGACTACCAGTGCATATGTTACTCCTCACATCAACGTATTGAAATCTAAATTCTATATTGAAGGCTTAGAATGGAATCATAAAATAGTTTAGAAGTGGGTACATTGTTGCAGCCTATGTATGTGGTTAACCAAGTGACAGCTGGGGACTATGACTGCCCATATGCCCAAGAAAGGTGATGAAGTTTTTGACAGATATCCATCATCCATGCATCCTTCAGTCTGCTCAATCTTCAAAATGACTTCCTGGGCAAGAAATTTGATGGTATAAATTCAATTAAAAAAAAAAAAAAAAAAAGGTAACCTCGTCCTCTCTGCAAGCCTCGTGTCTGCTTAAAATTAATTTTTGTATTGCCCTTGCATGAGTCTTTTGTGAACTGATGCAGGTATGAAGTATGACCTAAGATGAGTTGAAGAGGTTTACTATGATGTAAAGATCCGAGGCTTAGCAAGTTAGCAGCCAATGGGGATTCTGTGGAAAAGCCAGCAGCATAAGGACAACCATAGAGTGCAGGTACTGTAGTACACACCCTCTTTTCCTCTTGTATTTTTTTTTTCACATTCTAGTGTCCTGCTCTTCTAAGTCCGAAACATCGTCGAGGAAGAATGAAAGTCTAGATTTCAGTATCCATTTCTTGGTCACAAAAGGGAGTTGGATATTGTTCTGCTTCCAGTCCGGTAGAACAATCCCCATGCTCTTTTACATTGTTTCAATTATTGGTCAGTTTAGTATTTGCTTTCATGATCATGTTGGTTCTCAACTATGGCATTGAAAAGTGGAAGCAACCAAGGCAGGTGGGCCTGCAATGGATATAATCGGACTTGAATGATTTGCCTAATAACCTGTCACATCCAATTATTATCCATCATCCTCGTTGCCTACAGCTATCGTTTTTCTTTGTCAAATTCTACTAGCTTGTAGCCTATCTTTAGGGTTGTATGATAACAGGTCTTGGCCGTTCCCATCCATCCAATCTAGCAACTCATTATTTTCACTTTTTACTCATCAACTTTCAACTTGAAAACAATAAGTGGGACAGTAAATTTATAAAGGCTGATTATGAGATGCACTTTGAGAATTGCATAAACATTGATCAGTTTCACAAAAAAACTGAAATTGAAGGTCATATGATCAGTGAAGTATTGGGGAGACAATCTCATCACTTCAGGTCCAACCTTGCCTCTAGGTGAAGATAAGACATTGTCTATCACATTGCAGTCGGAAGTTTAACGACTACTTATTGCATGGTAACGAAGATCGAACATTTTTATTTCTATTATGAATTTGTTAGACGTGAGATGAAGATAGTTAAAGCATCTTCAACAGCTTCCTTATATTCTTGATTTTATCAATTTTGGGTAATATTGGGTTGTTTTGTGGTCCAACAGCTTCTTTATCCCATTCCCCAAAATGGGGATGGAGAAGAAAGAAAAGCACTCTTTCCCTAAATTTGCAGCAAAGCCTTCCTTCCCAAAATATTAATTATTCACGTACTCTAACAATAAGAACAAAAATCTAGAATATTTTATTGGGTAATTTATGTTATAATGAAATATATGGTTTTTTTTTGTTATTATTAATAATCATGTAGCATATTTTAGAGAAATTTTAAATACACACCTTTGTTATTTTATATTTCATATCAGATTTTATAGATATGTTTAATTACAAAAACATCCATCAATTATTAGGGGAAAAAAAAACTTTCTCTTCCCTAAAACTTAATTTTTCTCCACTATTATTACGCATCAAAAGAAAAAAAATAAAAATCTATTCTCTAAATTTTATCACTTGAATTTCGATTACTGTCGTAATCACATGTATTATTTACCGATTCATTTGGTTTTTTTTTTATCAACTTTAGTTTTTATCATGCAGACTAAAAACTAGTTTGATGTTATTGTACTTTTACTAGTTTCTTAACTTTGAAAAAATTATGTATGTTCAATATTTTTTTTCTTCAAATTCTAGCCGATTGATGTTATATTAGAGATTTGAAGTTCGAATATAATATTACTTTTTTGATTATAAATTGAAAAATATCAAGAAAAATTTATAACCCGATCAAAAAAATCTAGCAGAAAATAAAAAAGAATAAGTAAAGAGAGTTGTGAAATAGTAAATATATTGAGGGTATTTTAGGCAGTTTGAGGTGTGTATTTAGTATAATATTGAAATGAAAAATTAAATGAGTAGTGTATTAAGTAAGAGGTGTGTATGTAAAATTTCTCTATATTTTATTGTTGTAATAAATACTGAAATCTGCAAAATGGAGAAGCTGTTGGAGTCAGAGCATAAATTTTTTAAAGATTTTAGCTTTTATTTCCCTATTTAATTTTTTTTTTCTAAAAAACTGTTAGAGATGCTTTATTTCTTATTTCTCACCAGCATTTGCATTTAGTAGGAAACGAAGATGAGGGGTCAAAATCATGGGTACAATTGGGATTACCACCCTAATCAGTTAAGTAATCACATGTTCCAAGTCGACGGTAGCCTAACTTCTGTCAGCAAGGTTTGACTGCAATTTTACTCGGGCAGTTAAAAAAGTGCCACACATGCCGATGGACCAAGCAGCACACTGGAGATATTTTCCTGATTAAAAAACCCATAATTTCCGATCTAACGCCGTCAAGGCCGTAACGTGGATGAGCACAAGCCGCAACCACCCCACCTGAATGCTTTCCACGTGTCGCCGGACTCGGAACTCCCATTCGGGTCGGGACTCCACAACCCGAAAAGATCACAAAAATATAAAAAGGTGCCCCAAACGCACCCTAACCCCTCGATTTCGTGTCCCTTTTTGGCGGTTCTGAGCCCTTTCGGTTTCGAACATTTGCACGAAAATCTCTCTCTCTCGCTCGCTGAGTCACACTCCGAGGTCAGATCTCGGCCCTCTCTCATCTTCTCCATCTCTCGATCTCTCTGCTCAGATCTTCATTTTCGCTTTGCGCTTTCGATTTCCAGCTCCGTTTCCGGGAGATCGCGGACTGGCTAGGTTTCCGATGCGCCAGGTACTGTTCAGTTTCCGATCTGATGTTTTTTTTTTGTTTTGTACAGCTGAGGAAACAAAGCTCCGTGGATTAATTATAACTTGAAGTTTTATGATTTTAGCGAGGAAATGAATAAGCTTTGACTTGATTGAACTGATCAGCTGCTCAAATTTTTCCATTTTTATCCCTAGTATTAAGCGGACAGTAACATTAATCGGAGCTGTATTTTTTTCTTTATAAATTAAATTGGATCTTTGGGATCTCCTTTTCTTTTTCTGTAATGTTATGTTAAATGTTAAAGTCTGCTTTATGAAAGGTCTTTTTTTTGTGGTTTATACTGATCAGATGGTGCTAATTGATCTTAGTTTGTTAAAATTGGGGATTTGTTTATTTTTTAAAGTTCGTAAACGGATCAAGGGGTTGTAATATAGAAGAACCTCATTTGGAGTGTTTCTAATCGTCACCTGAAGTGTACTAATGCCACATTATTTTTTTGGTCTAGGATACAGAACACTGCGTTTTATTTGCTCTCTCATAACTGCATATTGGAACAAAGCACCCTGCTTGGTTGTGTAAAATGATAAAAGGTTTATGGGCGTATGCAAGCTTTTATTACCAATAATTAGAACACTTGGATCCTCTTATGAAATTTCTTTTGCCATGTTCCCATGTTAATGTTTTAATCGATTGAATCTGCATAGGTTGATTATTTGGGAGGAAATTTTCTACAAAGAGAACTAAGTTATTGCTTTGAATTGTAGGATCAACCACTGTAGCATGAAATGGATCATGAAGCTCAGTTGTGCAAGAAGTTTGTCAACATGAAATCCCAAAGGGTGAACATTTTTTAATACTTGCTGGCAGTTCCATTATGTAGCATGTGTATTCTTTTTCCTTTGCTAAACTGCTTTTTCCAAGCATGCTTTCAGACTGTGGACTGCACATAGATTTTCCAAACTATTCAAACTGATAGTTGCTTTTCTGTATGACATTATAAATTTTGTAGTTAAAATTTGATGCCTGATCCTTGTAATTAAACTTCTACTTCCTCAGTTCCTAGACTGGCATAAGGACTTGTATGATATTTTTCATCTTTTCCTCGACAGGTGAAGGCGGAAGATTATTTTGCTCCTGCACTGGATGATGAAACCGAAACTATTGAGCACCTACTAGCAGAACCTAAAGCTGAATTTGTTACAGTTGATGGTGTCTTGTGTTTTGGCAAGGAGAATGCAGAAAATTGCTTGAACTTTGATGACTTTTCTTCTGGATTTGACTATGGACTAAATACATTTAATGGTAATGCTACTAAATGTAACTGTGCACAATGTTGATTACTTACTAATTTTATGTATTTATATAAAACCCTGTTGTTATTGAATTTTGCCTCTTTACTTGAGAGCACATTGTGTGCACGTCCTTGCAAACAATTTCTAACATGGTTTATTTAGCCTCTTTACCTTTGACCCCTAGATTGAAATTCTTTCACAATTCATAGTGATCCTATTGCATGGAGAAACCTAAATAGTACAGAATATATTGGATTCTCTAAAGAAATTGCAGGCATTTTACACCTGCATGCAATGAACTCTTATTTATGTGATGATAGAATAAATACCAAATGGTGTTTTTACAAAAGATGTGTTATTTATTGAATTCGCCTTTGGACAGTAGAGATTCATTATGTTTTTAGTTTGATATTGTTCTAATGCCTTGTACTTTTTGGTTTTGTAAGGTGAGCGGCATTCTGTTCATCCCCGCGGGTTGCGTTCTGCTCATCCTCGCCAAGGGGACTATGAATTAGAACTTGGAGTATGTACCTAACTACTTGGCTTAATTAATATTCATGTCAGAGTTGTGTTCTCTGTGTTGTATTTCCAGAAATCAGCTCCTATTTTAGTTTCATCCCAATGTTTGTATTTTGATACATTTAACTTGATATGCATTACAGTTTTTATTTGCTTCCATATGTGATTGCTCCTTTGATGAGGTTGATTTAGTAGGTTCTTGATGGGTTGCTGGATGAAATTGAAGAAGTGGAAGATATTCATGCAACAAATGGTCTTGCAAGTCCATGTGATGATTTTCTTCTTGGTGAAAAATTTTACCATGTTCTCGTTCTTAATTGTGACAGCTTAATATTGTGAGATCTGGTATGGTATCTGTCTCTTATTTTCTCATGTTGTCTTTTTCCTTCTGCAGATATTGGATTTACAGGGAAACTTTCTGAATTGGAATTTGGTCCTTGTGAAAAATCAAATTGTGGAAACACTGAAAGTCGGTCTCCAGGGTTAAGTGGTAGTAGTAATAGTGCTGTAGGAGTTTCAGAATCGTCAACAGTGACAATTCAAGAATTTGAGTGCAAAAATCATTCTCATCCCAAGGAATCACCTCATAAGTTTCCTGGTGACTTCAGGCGGAAAAAAAGACGTCAGACACCAGTTGAAAGAACTACCTGCCCTAGTTCGTTCAGTTTACAAAACCTTGAGGAACCTTTAGTGAATGGGTTATTGTCAAGTGAAAATGAGAAATCCTCTGTTGAAGCAAACAAAGTTGGTGCCCTTATTAAGAAGAAAAGGCTGCCTAAGACTACTCAGAGACTCGTTAAAAGGAAAGCAAAAGATTTAGTGGAAAGTGAAAACATCTCCCATCTTGCTGCTACAGAGGATCAGTGCTTGAATGCTAGATCTCAGAATAAACTTCATCCAAGACCTAGGACATTGCCACCAGTGCCTGAGGAGGATTCAATTTCAGATAATCTGACACTGTCTGAATTCAAGATTCGGATAGCACGTCCAAAGAAGCAGGTAACAATTCAAATCCTCATCTTCTTCCAATAAAACTTCAAATAAAAGCATGGAAAGTGGAAACTGTCTTCTTCCTGCAGTATTTCAACTTGTCTAGTGTCTCTGTGGTTCCGTTTTATTTCCCTTGTCAAGTTATAAAAAAAATTAATTAATAGCTAACTGTAAGAGTATGGGTATTGCTATATCTGGATCACCGCATTGGAGTATGTGAGAGTATCTGTATTATGACTCTGCAACATATGAGTCTAATATGTCATCTGACAGTCCTTGGTCAGACCCAGGTTAATTTTACATCTCTTGTATGGATATGTGCTGCTGCCTTTCGGTAGCTTTACTTCTATTGATTCTGGGGATCCCAGATTACGTATAGCCAAAGGATTTGGTGTATATTCTGAGGTATCAGCTGGGTAGAAATGTTCTTGTTGCACTGAAGGCACTGCTCTCCTGATGTACATTAACCTAAAGTCCTAAAAGCATAAGATATTGGAATCAAAATGAAAACAGCAAAGGCATTCGAAAATATTTCTCTACGGTTATTTTACATCTTCTTTTCATGATTGTCTAACAGTTTTAGAATTTTTATTGGCACAGGCAATTCGGACTGAATTTCAACCCATTACATCTGAATCTGAAGATGAAATTGTGAGAGTGACGATACCCGAAAAGCATGATACAAGGAAGCATCAACCTATTAAATCTAAGTCTGAAGATGAAAAGGTGACCATGAAGATATCCAAAAAGCGTGATCAAAGGAAGCATCAACATATTAAATCCAAGTCTGAATATCAAACTGTGTCAAGGAGAAGATCTACAAGGCATAATCGAAGGAAGCATCAGCCTGTTGACTCTGACTCCGAAGATGAGATCCTGAGGAGGAAAAGATCTAACAAGGATGATCGAAGGAAGCATCAAAGGATGTGGGATATCTCTGAGATTATGACATTGGTTGATGGTATTTCTGAGTATGGAGTTGCACAATGGACACGCATAAAGAGGCTTCTATTTACTAATGCTTATCGTACGCCTATAGATCTCAGGGTACACCATTATTTTCTACCAACTAAAGGTCTTCCCATATCTAGAAAAAGTGGAGAGGGCTAGTTCTCTAGTCTGAACTTTCTAATGTGCAAGCCGTCCTGGATTTGGGGCAGGCCACTTGTGGTCTCATGTGCAATCTGTGGTCCAGATTTAACTGGCTTTCTCCATCTTTTTGTGAAAATGGGAGGAGCTTGCTTTCAATTTCAACAGTTGCCTTTTGTGTTATCTTCTCATTCTATTCACTATTGTGCATGCTGCAGGACAAATGGAGAAATCTTCTGAGTAACTGCTGTCACAGGAAACTGAAGAAAGAGGTAAGCTTTCTGTCTATTTGTAATTTCATGTCTGTTGGGGTTTGTTGAAAATGTTATGTCAACTAAAATTGTTTGTGGTGCGGTGTGGTGTGCCAAATACAGCTTGATGAAAAGGAGGAGAATGACATGGATCTACCGAAGTCACTGATATACCGAGTGCGTGAGCTGGCAAAGAAACATCCATATCCAAGGCAGCGTGGTAAAAAGTGTTCCCCTGCCATACTCCCTGTTGAAAGCAAAGGTGCTTCATCTGACCTCATCATAAAGTATGTGAGAAGGAAGAACCGTTCTTGAAGTTCATTGCTGCAGCAACTTGATAGTCAGGACTGTACTTTACTTGTAAAAAGTCTCTGTTGTTATTAACAAGCTTTTCTCATTAACATCCTGTTCTTGGATCTCTGGAAAATGTGATTGCTGAATTCAGGCTGTCAGCTACAGTGGGCTGTATTTCTCTTTTGTAATGAGATTATCAGATATTATGTCAGACGAGAGGAGTTTTATATGGCATTAATGCATATCTTTTGTAGGAATTTACTTATGGGTAACTTACAAACATTGTTGCTGGACAAACTTGTAAATGCGTACATTTTATAGGTGTGATCAGCTGTTAGTTGTCTTACCCTAAATCTAGTTACTATTTGTCGATTGTTATCGTCTTCTATGTTGGGAATGATCGAGAGGCTCGAAAGGCGCATGAAGCCTTGTGTTTTCAGAATACGACACTGAGCGCCTCATCGATGCGATGGAGGTTTTGAAATTTACTTGGAATCTTGCAGAGAGCAGATGGTTTACGTTGCCATCTACTCTTTGTACACTTCTGATGATTTTAAACCTTGTTCTGAGTCATTTATATATTGCTCATTAGCTTGGGAGGATTTGTGATCAAATTTATGAACATCTAGCTGTGGATATTATGTGTATAAAGAGGAAACCTTTCAGTCATTTTGCAGATACTATTTCCCACTTTCTCATGTTAGCAACTTAGCATCATAAGGGACTATTCCATTTCATAGGAGGATTACACATTTACACGGCAAATAACATTCGCAATACCACATAAAGATCATCTGCTATAAACTACAGGATACTACATGTCACGGATTAAGCCCCATCTTTCATTAGCCAGTTCCACCATCACCATCTCCTGGAGAAGAGCCACTTGGATCATTGTAATACTGTCTAGGAATGCTGTGATGGTTGTCGATTTGGTGGTTGTCCATACGGCTTCCTGTGTACTTAGCATTGCTCTTCTCCATGGCATTTTTCGCGCTTTCACCATGGTGGTGCCGCTGTTCTTGTCCATATATTCCTCCCAGCATAGCTCTTCTTGGTGCTCCCAGGCATGAGCTTGCCATAATCATCAACATCAAAAATAGTACTGCTACCACCTTCATTGCACAAGTTCGTATATGAGCATGAATTGATGTGTCACTTTGATTTTTGAGAAGGGGGTTTGTGGAGAGTGGGACTTCCTAGATTGAAATCAATGTGTCCCAAAAGCCAAACTGTGAGTAGATGAAGAGAGAAAGGAGCTTGGTGTTTTGTGGGGGTGATGGTTAAATTAGCTAGGAGTTGGTTGATTATATAGAGGAAGGGATGAATGAACTTACTATTGGAAGTTGGTATTAAAATTAGTAATTATGGTGTCTCCACTAAATATCAGACAAGATTAAGTGGGTTTTCCATATTATTGAGCTTAATATATAACCTCTTTTGCGTGTAAAGATTACTTCTTTGTCTATAGCCACTTCAATAGGAAAATCCACCTACTTTCCAAGTGGGAATTGTAGTATTCACAAACACAAGTCAATTCCAGCATAATGGGGTTTGCTGTTTCAGACACTTTCTTATGCCACTTCACAAGTCTATATTGCCAGACAAAGTGTTAGATTTAGGTAGACTTCTCATAATCACATATTAGCCATCTGTCTATTTGCTTTCTTGCAAACTGAGAACAGAAGTTGTGTACTGTTATCCTGAAGATCTGAACTCGTATTCAAGCCATCTGTTGTAAGATAAATAGAAGACAATGAGCATTAGTACAGTCACTAAATTTACTAAGAGAAACAATAAGTTGGTTTCCTTTGAAAAGCATATCTTTGATCTCTAGCTAGATTTGCTAATCCACTTAAAACTTGAGAATCAAGTTTACTACAAGTTTTAAGAAAAAGTGAGTAGTGATAAGTAGTTTCTGATTGTACATTATCCCAACGATCAAGTTGTGTGTGGTAATAAAATCAATGTTTCTGTTTTTCTTTCTGAACTGCCTGCTGGAAAACAAATACAAAAGCAACAAGTGCCCCAAGTTCTGTGTAAATCCTAATCCCACTACCAGGGGACTCACTTTCAATGTCTGAATCAAGTATCCACTAAAATCTATCTAAAAGTTAAGAAGATATTAACAATTTTTAAGCCAAACTAGGCTCTGAAGGACACACAACTCAACTACCAAAGAAATTAAAGGACTGTTATGGAACAAAGCATGACATATGGATGTTTCTGGTCGTTAATTGAAAGATATTCAACTGATGTTGTAGGTTTGAAAGCAGTACATATTGGACCAGTGATTCGAACTAAACCGGTTGAATCCATTAACAAATGGTAATGATAATCTTTTTTGAGGGTCACTGTATGTATTAACCCAAAACCAACATCCATTCTAAATTGGACCTCTGGACTATACTATCAATCTATCATCAGGATGTAAATTGTTTCATTTGTAAATATTGTTTTTTTTTTTTTTTTCATTTATATTCTTTTTAGAATCTATTTTGGACAATTACTCGTCACCAAATCTCCACTTATATATTCATTTTTTGTGTGTATTGGCCCCTATCTATTAAATCTGCTTCGAGTTATGCATCTGTTCATCATCATGTTGTCAGGTCATCATGTTCTTCCCATATATATAGCCATGATAAACTGATAGAATGGCATTGTCATTTTCATATATACAGTGGTGTAGTGGGACACCATGTACGTACAATACTTGTACATATATGCACAACAGTACTGCTTCCAGAGACTGATGAACGATCAGTACCTTCTGATGGTTTGCAGTATGCATACGCATACATATATGAGGATCTTGGCAATGATTGGTATGGCTGAATATGCATGTACTCATGAATAGTGATGATGATACGGTTCATATATTTACAAGCTACTTGTAGTATATTCTATACATTTCTATTCATTACTTGTAATGAAGTATATTGGTGTGTTAAAGGCTTGCTATATATAATGCTATGGATTCTTTATTCAGCTCAATCATGAGCCAATCAGTAGATGTGTCTCTGCCATTAAAATCTCATGAACATGGTGAAATTTAAGCATGCTATAATATTTCTGTTCTCAACCTGATCACAGAGCATTTGATGATTGATACATATTCCACAGGATCGGACCACAAACAGTTTCTTAATTTTGTAAATTATTAAGGGAATACTTGACATTTAGTTAACATAGAACATGATGCCAAATTGCCAATACAAAGAAATAGAGTCATGGAACATAAACTGACCTAGTACGTAGAATCCATTACCAGGATCATTTACCTAATCAAGGCCTATAGATCTTTGCAACAGTAAACAAGCCTCTTGTATGGTAGATTATATAACCCTTAATATATCGTATAACTTACTATAAGAAGTAATTAAGTTCAGCATTACATACGTACGGCGATGCAACTCTAATACATCTGTGCATAATGTACTGAAGGAGATAAAAACGAGACAGTAAATTAAGAAGGGGAAAGGAAAGAGGCATATATTGCTTCTTGAGAGGAAGCATGGGGAGGAATTGATTGCAAGTTATGGGAGGCAGTAGTTGAAGGTGAAGGGCCAGGAGAGACAGCTAAGAAGAGCTGACGAATACACGTGCAGACATTGCGAGATTCCAAAGAAATCATTGATCTGCAGAATGATTTTCTTGAGGTCTCACCAACCAACTAAATTAGCTGCTTGCTTATTTACTCGTTTACTTCTTCTTCTTCTTCTTCCTCTTCTTCTTCTTCTTCTTCTGGTCTTTGCTCGATCTCTATCAATCTATCATCTAAATATGCTTCTGTGTATCTTAATTTGCAGGTTCAGTGGTTCACCCACCCGTGAGCTTGATTGGCCCAACCTCATGTGCGATCTCTATCTTTACCCCTCCATCTGTCTCACCCACCCCACACAAGTACCCACCATGTTAATTCTTTGGTTTCAGCTGGATGATATACATCTCAGTACTGTCCATCATGCATTTTATGATTTTTATCCAATATAGACATATACGTGATCTTTCAAGAAGATAAATGTTTAGGCTTTGCCTTGTGTCGACACACCCCACTTTCATTTAAATATGTCGATATTCCTCCCAGTTTAGCATATATTCATCAAACAAGCTAGTTTTACCAATAGGTTTTGACATTAACACTGACCCTTAAACAGTTCCAGCATTTAGATTAATGATATAGACGCCTCCGATTACGTGCATCGTGTTTTGACATAACAATAAGAAACACCCGTTTAGGTTTAGGTTTCACAAAGTTGCATGTACCATAAAGTTATAATTACTTACTAGTTGTGATTTATTAAACCACAACTTTTGTAGTCGTTCTCATCGATCATTAGCTAATTTGTACGTGGTACTTTGCTCTAACTTAGAAACCAGTGTACGTTTTGACAGCTTGATTATTTGCCTGGTTACCTAGGTAGGGGCTTCTGCATGCTGCTGTTTGCAAAGAAGAGCTAGAAGTTTCTTTGTTTGTTTTTCATTGAGAAAAATCAAACAAAAGAAACTACAGTTGGATCCTAAGAAGCATGAAGATGTTGATTGACATTTGACAGGGGAGGACTAGCTAGTCAATAGTCATGGATATTAATTGGCTTCCAGTCCCTCTCCATGTCTGTAGAACTGTTGGCAGTTTTACTCAGTACGAGTGAACTCAGGCTTTCAAACAACCTAGCACATCCAACTTTGGCTTTGGGGGATGAATCAGTGTGCTGGCTCTCTCAGTCATATCTGAGCACCAAAGAAACTTCAAGTTCAAACATCTGAACCTACCCTGAAACTATCTCGATCTACTACTCTCCAGCTAAGTTATAGAAATCTACTACTCTCCAGCTAATAAACTGTCCTGTTTGATTTGTCTCCTGAGCTGTTTCTAATGTACTCCACAAGAACTGCTAGGAAGAAAAAAAGAAAAAAAATTCACATATGTGAGAATGTGAGTTCCTAGAAAGTGCACGTTGAACAATCTCGATCATATGTCCATGCAAAATGAGATATTTATACTTAGCTTGATACACATTGTATTATTCTCGCACGTTTTGTAAAGGTGACTCGTAAGACGAATATTTTGAGGAGTTATTATTCTTCTTTTTTTTAAAGGGTTTGGAACCCAGCCTAACTGGGAGGCTCAACCCCATGTCCGGATTTTATTTTAATTAAAAACAAGAAAAATTACAGAGTTAAAAAAAAAACAATACGATACGGAAACTAAGAAAGGAAAATAGGGTGTTCTCATCTCTTGTACAAACCAAAAGAAAAACTGGTAGATAAAACATACAAGTAGTACATATAATGATTATGCACAGTTTAACTATGTTAGTCCAACAAATTTGGTTTCATTTAGACAAAATTTCCGTTAACAATTGTTCAATCCATTTTGCACTTGTTTAGTTCGCTAGGCGCAATGTTTTACCTAAATGATAGAGTTTGACATTTGAAATATAAAGATCCACACTCAGGGTCTCAAAACTTCTTTGTTGGTTTGCAAGGTGAAAAGCGCACAGAATTAAGATTAAAGATTTCATCAGTCAAAGTCTCTAGTCCTAATTCTCTACTTTTCTAGTAGTTTGCAAGGTGCAATAATACAGTATAAGATAGTAGATCGATTTTGCATCCGAAGTCTCCAACGCTTCGATGTTTCTTTAGACATAAAATAAGGTTGTCCATGGGAGAAGGTCCTAGGTATATCTACATTTTTGGATCATTGTTCATTATCTTGGTAATGAAGTTTTAAGAGTCTAATAGTACGTTGCCTAACACGGAAAGCTTACTTGATAATATTTATCAGAGATGAACAACTGGAAAATTTCGAGCAAAGTCGCTATATATAATCTCAACCATTTTTTTGTTTCCAAACAACGACCATACCTAAACCTCATTGATCGAGCTACTTACTAAACATATGCATACAAGATCGATCACAGACGGATAATGAATATGTATACAGAAGAATCTTAAGAACATCCATCCATTTGGTAGGTGAGGAAAATGCAGAATGCCAGAATGTTTCAACGATCGATGAAGAATGGGAATTTGAATTTGTTTTGGGCAAGATTCAAATGTCATGACCTCCATCCCTTATGCTATATGCTTAGCCCATCTCCTGCTTTATTTCACAAAGTCAGACTCTGCAAAGATACGCAAAAACTTATCCCAAATCTGCTACTGCACAGAAACACACACCAGTACTATGTAGTGCGGTACGGATTGTACATGCATGCTCCAGATGATTATAGATAAACTTCCATAAGTGGGAGATTTAAAAGTAGTAGGATTTGGTCAAGCCAAATATAAAAATCACCAACTTCATGTACCCAAACCTAAATCTGTATCTGTAAATTTTCTCTGAGGAACTTGGAAATATAACATGGATGGTGCAGATCGATGCAGTTCTGTGCAGGATTGAGATATATTAAAACTCAGCAACAAAATCATTGGAGTAGTGCAAGTAAGTGGGATCATACACTTTGTCCAAGAAAGCTTATCCCATACCTCGTTTCATATCTTATCTTTTCCATACTCTCCCAACTTGTGGGGTCTTAAAATCGAGAACTTCGAAATAATCACACACTCATTATCATCATCATCAAGCACCATCCTTTCTTTTGAAAAAAGAGAGAGGAAATAAAGGCTTCTGCTAGTGTGACATGCTTATGGAGATGCATGTTCGTACAATATCGTATGCATAGCTATAAACGTACTGCACGGTTAAGACCACAGCGCATAGCATTGTTGTTGGGACCCAAGTATATATCTTGATTTTCTTTAGTTGCACAGATATTGTTCTAACTTATTTCAAGTAATCACACCGTTATTGTTTAAATTGAGTTTAGATGTGTGTTTTATATCAAAAAAGTGTTGCAGTGTTTGTGTAACTTAAAAAATAATCAACTTACAGTGACTTGTTCGGCTCGAGAGAGTTGTATTTGATGATTTGATCTGCACAATTCCTAAAACTATCAATCTATATCATCTTGGATGCATCGATCTTGAGAAGGAAATCATCTCATTTTTACTACAACTATCATAGTAATTGTAAGCCTCTAGTTTTCTCCTTTGAAAACAATGATATCGTTCTCCACTTAAGCATTCCATCAAGAGTGTCGTTCAGGAGATTTACTCACTTCACTTGCTCAGTAACATAGAAACTTGCTCGATATGAGTCGTTTGTGCAAATTCTAATACTATCCTATATTCCTATTATAAATTTATAATTGCATATTTACATGCGTCCATCTTTGAAAAGGAAATATCATCTCTCTTTGGCTTCCATCTTAGCTACCCTATCATGTCGACCCTTTAATGCTCCAAACAATGCCTTCTCTTCCACACTATATATATGCCTCATCTCCATAGTCCATACTCCATATATTAAGTCAAATTCTTTCTCTTCTCTTTTTCTTTCATTCACAAACATGATGAAGGGGAAGTTTGCAAGGGTGTGTGCCAATAAGTTGAGGAAGATAGGGAGTAAAGGGAGCGTACCTTCTTCTTCTTCGTGCTGCGAGCAATGCTGTCAATGGGCTCTGTGGCCAAACTCCATGCATGAAGAAAACTCGATCCCAAAAGACGTCCCCAGGGGTCACTTGGTAGTTTATGTAGGTGAAAACCACAAGAGGTTTGTAATCAAACTCACCTTGCTCAATCACCCACTCTTCAAGGCACTCCTGGATCAAGCTCGAGAAGAATACGACTTCAATGCTCACTCGAAACTCTACATACCCTGCGATGAGAACCTCTTCCTTGAAGTTGTTCGATGCGCTAAGCTCTCCAGATGAGCAAGGAATTTCTGCCTATGAAAATTCACTACTAATGGAGAACACTGATGTTTGTATCTAATTGATTCATCATGAGGTCTGTGCTACAATAACAATGCAAGCATATAGCCTTCTTTTGTTGTATCTGTAGAGATGTAAAAGGTAATATTAATCTAGGGAACCTATGTAATTCAGTTCAAGAATAGCAAATTCTGTTTTGCTGATTATTTGTTCAGGGATTTTGTTTTTTATGAGCTTGAAAACGACCATGGAACATATATAACTGGTCCAAACTCCATTCATCAAAGCTAAAATTTGGATGCTCACATTGGACCACAACAGATCAGAAACCCAGGAAGTGAGACCATTGATACTTCGACAGTCCAAAAGTCTTCAATTCCTCATGGCAAGAGTAGTCAGAACAGATAGATTGGAGTGAGAGTTTAAATGTGCTCAATGACAAAGTCGTTGGCTAGTTGTTTATATTTCACCTAAAACTTTAAGAAAAGGATAATACACCTTACGTAAGAAATGAGAAACTTATTAGTGATCTAGTAATTCTCATTGCAAGTTGCAACCATGTAAAACTGCAACTGAAGGTGTATATATGCCACAGACCCATAATTTTAAAGCTCACAAAACAATATAACTGGCAGAAGCAATATTAGCAAAAGCAATAAGAAAATTGAAGGTATGGATATTATGTCATCTGCAGATTATCAATATTTGAATTCTTATATGTCATCAGCTTCTTAGTTCTTACACTACATCCAACACAAGTGTTTCAGACATTTAGATCTCCATCTTTACCATTAATTAAAATGTTTATTTAGCAATACTGGTGTTTTAAAACCTTCATTTCTAACCAAGTTACTGTCAAATGAAGGAAAAAAAAACAAATAATAAATAAAAGAAGAAAGGTTTATGAAAGAAAAAAAAAAGGTTTATGAATTATGTAGTATGGGCAGCTTAACGAACTTCCCTGCACACACACAGTTATGTTATAATCGGCAGTGTGGGATCTGCAGACCCTATGACCAGATAAGGCATGGCTTTGAAGATCTAGATTTCAACTGAAATTTCTGAGGAAAAACAAGATGAAACTATATCAACGGGAGGAAGTACTGGCATCTGTTATGTATGTTAATGTAAGCAATGGAACTTTGTGATATAGACAGGGATAAGCAGATAGACAGGGACAGGGTTTGGAGGCTACTACTCAAAGCAACTCTACTCCATAGTCCATACTCTTAACCAACATAATTATCCAAGTTTCAATATAAACTGATGCTGGAAAACAGTTCCACAGGACCAAAGCTGCTAATCTGCTATATATCCACAATGAACCAAATTTACATCATTTGACCAGATAGGACATGCTATGAACCAACAATAGATAGGCATGTATTGAAAGCTGGCTAAATGGCAGTGTTGTTCACCGACTTCAAACTTGGCTTCTTCTAAAGAAATTCAATACTACCCAATCTTTCATGAAAAAATTGCAAAGACTACACAAAAGCATATAGATTCAGCACCACAATTTTTCTACATAAAGTGTTCCACCAATATTTAGCACTAGAATGTCAGCTATTTTACTTGGTCATTTGCAGTTTTTGAGCAACTTGGACCACATTTGGATAGCCTTGAGTTGCATGAACAAGGGTGGAAAATGTTAAGGTGTGATACAATGAACTTGTCAGTTGTCACTAAACTCAAGGGTCCTGACTCCTGAATCTACAGCGACCATCAGACCAGAAGACGAAAACAATTCATTTTTCATTTTCCAAATTATCAATGTAGCCTGGCAATGTATTTCACATAACTATAAGTTTTCCTATTGAAGTTTTCAAAAATATAATTCCCAGAATATCCACAAAATCACAAACCCTCGCAAACAGATAAGCACTGTGGGAACTCAAACATCCACTCATTCCTGATAGTCTTCTAATGTGGCCACTCAAGCTTATTCCAGTAGATATTCTCACTCCAAACAAATCTCATAAATGAAATTATGCATGTTAAATCTCCAACAATGAAACAGGGTGCCGCAAGCACTCAATAAACTAACAGTTGACTCCTCAAAGATAAATGTAATCCATATTGCAAACTTCTCATACATAACTTGTACTAGTTGCCTCACCAATCACCAAACATGAGAGGATATGACAAAATCCCTTGCATACATTGCTATGGCTGTTATAGCATAATAACCCAACATTCATATATCAGGCCAAGATTATCTAAAGAATGCACAGCTATATTCTCTCCATCTGGTTACCAATTTTATCATCTCGTTTGTTTTACTATGAGACAAACATTATTAAATAGTACATAACTAATTTGTCACTTATAAGGTAACTTGGGTGCATTGAGAAATCCTACACAACATCCATAACTAACATAAAAGAGAAACCATGAAAAATGAGATTCCTGCCTAACAGAAATGATTGAAGAAAATGAAGGCTTGGTTGCTATCATAATCTAAATTCTTACAATGACAGACTCTGGTTGCTTACATCATGGTCATCACATGTTCTGCAGGAAATCAAAGCAATGAATGCAACATCATTTACACATGAAGGATTCTTGTGCAAGAAATACACTAGTATATTGCCTTGTGGTAAAGTACATACAACAACACTGTCTAGCAACCAAAGCAAACAATGGCAGCGCTGAATATCAGGAAATCCTAAACAGGAACACACACAGAGCACTGAATAATTACCAGCAATGTCGTGTTTACAATCCAAGCCTGCAAGAGGTACCGTCAGCTGATTAATGCCAGGTATCATCAAAAGGCCCCTCAATGAAGTGCTCCGATTCTATCCCCCTGTGAGCTAGCATCCCTACACCTCGCCCTCGCCGCAAAGTAAAATATCAACCATGCCACCATAAAGTACACTTCCATAGTCGACTGAAACACCTTAGCAAACGATCTCCCAAAAACTCGAGTCATACCCCACTTTACAGACGTCCCACAAACTATAACCTCCAAGCACTTAATCTGCAGAGCCTGGCTGAACATGGATCCCACCAACTGCAGACCCTCCTTCACAATCTCCTTCCCACTCTTCCTGGAATCCACTATCGCAATCCAAGCATCCACAGCAAACACAAACGCCACGACCGTATCCACAAATATCCACATCAACAGAAACCCGGATATCTCCTTCTCGAAGCCTCGAATCCAGGGAGGCATAACAGAGAAGGGCATCAGCTTCAACCTGATAAACAGCTTGAAAAAAGAGTACTGGTCCTCAATCTCTCCGAAATACCACAACCCGAGAAGCTGAGTGAGTGCATCCCTCACGGCCCACCTCATCAAAATGAAGCCGGATAATCTCTTGACTCCTAATCTAGACCCGTCCCAGACCAGACCGATAAACGAATTGAACCTCCCAATCAGATCATTTACAACTGTGGTGAACACAATGCCCAGAACCCAAGAATACGTCACCAGAAACCCTAGAATCACCCAGCCGTAAGCAGCGGATAGAAAGCTCACAAGGAAGAACAAGGCCGCCACGTCGCGTTGACCAAGCTCCAATCCTCGGATGAAGAATTGCAAATCCACAATCCGATTGTCGATTTCTGAATTGGTATCTTTGTCATCGATTTCGTCATCGGCTTGTTCGTTACCTTCTTCGTCGCCGGCGGTGTCTGTGTCTCTGAATTGCTCGGCTTTGAAGGAGAGGCCGGAGCGGGCCATGTCGGAAACCCTGGAGCCGTTAAACCCTAATTTGGAGGAGGAGAATTGGGAGAAGATGAAGACGGGGGCTTTGCGGTGGGAGCCGAAGAGGTTGTTGCCGGAGCGGGAGTCGTCGTCGTCGCCGGAGAAGAAGTCGTCGTCGAGGGTTCCGACGCGGGTGAGGTGGAGGAAGGGGCGGTGGCGGCGGCGGAGGGTGAGGGGAGAGGGG
>NC_020496.1:34921242-34921914 GCF_000184155.1 Fragaria vesca subsp. vesca | reverse complement strand
ACGCGGGTGGTGGTGGTGGTGGTGATCGCNCTATTTCTTTCCGGACGAAACGTTTCTTTTTTGGGTTTGGGGTTTCTTGTTTTTTTTTTGGTTTTTGGGTGGATCTGCGTGGGAGAGAGAAGAGCGTGTGTGTGTGTTGCAGCGGCGGGGGGATGGTTTCGCGCAGGGTGTGCTCTCACGCGTGAGTAACACGGATCGGGTCATTTTTTTCTTTGTTATACACGTCAAAACTATTCAACTTTTCTTTATATTGATTTTTAACATATGTAATTTTTATTGGTTAATTTAATTTTTTAAATAGTTAAGATTATGATTTATATTAATAAAGGTATGTACATAAGAGAGAATCCGGACGTACACGTACATACCTAATCCGGACGCAACTATAATCCATTAACCAATAAAGATTAGTTGTGCGAAAAAATCAATATAAACAAAATTTATCTGCTCAGCCAATTGCAATAAACAAATCGACAGTTTTAGTAAAAGTTAACAGTCTCATGATCAGCCGTTCATTTGTTTGATACATTCAGCCGAGGAAATGTATTTTTTTTTTTTTTTATTAAGTTTTTACAGAACTGATCTTAATTTATTGGTTAATTCAACTTATGAACATTACATTAGAAAAAGTATGTAAATAAGAGAGAATCCAGATACACACGTACAGACTAG
>NC_020496.1:34891404-34915890 GCF_000184155.1 Fragaria vesca subsp. vesca | reverse complement strand
GTAGCGGCGGCGGTCTGGAATTTTCCGGCGGCCGGTTCGGAGACTTTCCGGCCGGTTCTCAGGGTGAGGCCGGCGGCGTTGGATCCGTGACGGAAAGAGCTTTCTGGGGATATAAAATTCCGGCGGAGGGCAGTCGGAATTTTGGTCGAAAATCGGGAAAAACAAGGCTGCCCGATTTTAGGGTTTTGGTTTTAGGGTTTGGAAAAAATGGTGGGCTATTGGCTCTAGGGTTAGAACAAAGTGCATGATAACGTGATGAAGAATAAAGTGTAGAGACAAAGAGATAGCAAGAGAATCATCTTATTCATTGATAGGAGCCCTTTATATAGGGAATTACACAATACCAATATGGTAAGGATATGAATACATAGATCTAGTCTAACTACATATCCTATTGGCATAAGGCCAAGGCACACATAGAGAATATCCTAGAACAATAGTAGACTTTTTTTTACGTTTTCTCACCACTTTGACAGAGCATATAATGTAGGCAATTGAGCATCATTTGCTAAGTAGTGCATATTAGAGTAAATACCCTCTCTCTCAATTTTTTTCTTATATTCTATAGTTTTATTAATCAAAACTTAAGAGCTAGACACCGTCTTTCAAAACAAGAAAAAAGTAGTAATAGTTTAACAGATTCAAAATGCTGGAGAATAAAGATGGACTCTTGTTTACTCCGTATAGCCTTAAAGAATCAAAACCCAAGTCTAACTTACATGATTACTGGTGAGATATATTGTTCAATTTGATGTAATCGAGATGAGTATAGATTATAAAAGCGGGGCCGATGATTATACATTTAGAGAGCTTTTCTAGTGAGGATTCTTAAGTTCAGGACTAGTTGAAGACTTTTCAGTTTATGGTTTAAAAAACCCATTTTTTTATCACATTTTGACATCTCATCCATTCAGTTTTTAGATTTATATGAGTAGATTATTTCTACAAATTTTCAGCCAAATTGATGTTCATTAAAATAACAAACTAGATCAAATTAATGGACAAACCAAATCTGTCAAATATGAACCGTTTAAGTTCATAATTGATAAATTACACTTATGAATGCCTTTGTTATAAATATTATAATTTATGTGGTTGTCCACGTAATTACTCATTAGTTATGTACTCTGATGTAAACTCTACCTCTATATAAAGAGGCTAATGAGAATGAATGAGTAGACTTCTACCTTCTCTCAACTATTCGCTTTGTGTCTTCTCTACCTTTTCTCTACTTTACAACACGTCATCAGCACGACTCTACCTTTTGAGTTGATAACGACCAAACCCTAGAATATCAGTGTTTTGTTTAAAAACTCAATGATGATCTAAATCATACGATGCAACTTGTTGCATTTG
This sequence comes from Fragaria vesca subsp. vesca, assembly GCF_000184155.1. NCBI lineage: Eukaryota > Viridiplantae > Streptophyta > Magnoliopsida > Rosales > Rosaceae > Fragaria > Fragaria vesca. The sequence continues at coordinate 34,914,534 of NC_020496.1, read as the reverse complement.
ACCGATGTTCTTGATCTATGAGTTTCCTCTTAATTTTTCGCTTTTGTGTTGAATGTTCTATTGCTATAATCTGTGTACATATTTTTATTTGTTACGTACTCGTTAACTTTTCTCATTGAGCCAAGGGTTCTGAGTTGAGTACTAAACTTGTTCCGGCTCGATGCCGACTGGACTTGTGCGTCTGGAGATGATCAGCATGAAGCTTAATTTGAATAGGGTGGGGTTGTATATATGCGTTCGAGTTTGAACGAAGCACATAGACCCCGTAATTGATCTCTCATTCAAGAGACTCCGGAGTGTATTTGGAGATGAATGAGATCGCCCAAGTTTGACCAGAGTTTTGGGATTTGTAAGTTGTGGACTAAAGTTGTCCAAGCCCTCTCGCATTCTGAAACGAAGCGGTGGCCTGTGTCTTTTGTACCTGTGCCTTTTATGGCTGCCGTATCGTCCTTCGACGAAGTTGTGCAAATTGATATGTTCTTGTTATGTTCATACTTTTGACCGCACAAACACCCTGTTGCCTATGTACATGCATGAGTCCTATAACTCTCTTATGTTTACATACATCATACATGTCAAACTGATTACATGACCTATATTTTAAATGACACGAATGAACATTAGATTGATGCTTGTTTGTATATGGAAATATACAGCATATATATAACACTTGATTAGTGTACGACATCTGGTGTTGTTTGACATTCAATTTTGGGTGTACATGTTACTGATTATTTACTACTTTTGGTTCTTGATGCTAGAATGCTAGATCCCAACTAATAGTAATTAGTTTGCATGAAGGTGCATCTGTTTCTTTTGCTTATTATCAAATTTTGAATTGTATGTTTTCGTCAATATGATCAATTTGGTATTCAGTGATATCGATGCACAATATTTGTTTATTTGGGTATGGTTGATAGCATTGGTATGTGCCTTATGCGAATGAAACACAAAGCCTTCTTATTACCAATTAGATGATTGAATTCAGCCATTCAGGTATATATCTTTTTGACAGGACCCTAAAACCCGAAATCCGAGGTAATTCTTGCTGGGTCCACCTCCAAGGAAAATTTACCGAAAATTCGGGATAATCTACCTAGAAAATGGACAACCCTTACCTGAAAAAAAATCCAACTTAACACTTCTATAAACAAACATCCATCCTCAACACCTGGAGCCTTCCTGCTCCACAAGTTCAACACATTTCCCAATATAACAATTACTCAACTAAACTAATCTCACAACCAACAATAACTTACATTAATTCACTAACTGATTATCAGAGTAGACCTAAAGTTAAACGAAAAACAATGACTAAAGAATAAGCGGAAGCAACCTCTGACTATGCCTCGACTCCATGTACGCTCGACCTCAAATAATTTAGCCTGCAAACTAGGCATTTAAAACCAAAGGGCCCAGGGGAAAGAAATTTAAAAACGTTAGAGTGAGTGGACGAAAAATAATCAAGTAACTGATCGCAACATAACTAACTAAACTTAATTACTTTCCCATTTTCCAATAATCAAGAAATCTGTTGCATGCAAGTGTTGATAAAACTTTCATAAAGAAAATTCCAATTAAGGAAACGGACTAGTCCCGCTAGTCAAAATATTGACAAAGATAAATAATAACATTCATTGAAGAAAATACCAAAATAATGGACTAGCCCCGCTAGACAAAACAACAATAAGGATTTGAAAAGACCTTTGTAAAAAGGAATATCAAAAAGATGGACTAGCCCCGTTAATCATGTCAACAACAATAAACAATAAACAGATATAGCCATACAAGTGAGCCTCCCAGACTCGGTTGCCTCCCAGGCAAAGTACTCCCATACTCCCTACACCTTCATGTTATGATAACAGATAGGGTGTAGGGCTTGCGTGATGTCGTCGACTACATCACATCACCCGAAGACGGAAAAGGCTTGAGTAACCCCACTTAAAACGTGGAAGCTACATCGCCTCGAAAGGCAGAACAACATGCTAGCATGAATAATAACGATCCAACAAGTATGACATAAATAAAGAAACATAAATCCATGTGAGTTTCCCCGAAACTCATAACTAAAAACATAAGTACGATTCTCAACTGTACTCAAAGAATTTAAAGAGCAAAGAACTTAATTAAATCAACGACTTGTCCCACACGTTAAAATGCTCAAAGAAATAATTTACTTATATAATTACCATCTTTCAAAAACCAAACAATATGCAATTCTGTACGAAATCTCAAATCCGGAAATCGTAAAGAATATCCAAACTCAAATCCCAAATTATTAATCCGAGCTCAAATCCATAAATTATGACCAACATTTAATCCATGCATCAATCTCAAATAATTTTCAAGATCATTTCATATACCGAAGTTATAATATATGCTCGGAAAATAAAATACTAAATTATAAAATCTTGCATACATATTAATTAAAAACCAAAATGTCCACTCACAGATTTAGGCCTAAGCCTGACGAATTCTGAATCACCACTCAAGTGGGGTCTCCTCGAATCCTGGCACAACAACCATGCTTAGGACTAACTTCAATTCCGGAAAATAATTACGTGAGTAAAAACATCTAACTCTCTTCCGTTGAACCCACTACTCTTAATAGGGTTCAACTCACCGGATTCACACCAACTCCACCACAACTTTAATTCATCAATTCTAACATTCTATAATAAATATCGAGGAAATCCAACGGCCGGATTTTCATTCTAATAACCGGCAAAAACCTTAATCTTTTAAAATCTCAAACCTTAACAAAACTCCTCCAAAAATTCCAAACTATACTTCATTAGACTCCTCTCATTAAAACAAACCTAAAAACCTGAAAATCAACCTCCAAGTGGCGGCGCCACCGCATGCTTCGCCGGCAGCGGCGGCCGGCAGCCATACTCCGGCGATGCCCATTGCCTCCCAAATTTTAACAAAATAATCCTCTCATTAAGTACAACAACTTTCATAACTAACACTTAATCCAATTCTAATCTTAACTAGGGTAATCGAACTAAAAATCTATAAATCCCTAAAACTTCCATTATACATTTCTCATTAACAAGATCGAATTAGACCAAATCCTTTTGAGGGATTACTCACCTTGATGAGGGCTAGAAGATGAGCCAAAAATCCCGACCTATGGTGACCGGAGGAGAGAACTCCGGCGAAGGGCAGTCCGGCGTCTCCGGCAGGTTTTCTCTCGAACAGCGGCGTTACACGGCTGGTCACTGGCCCAGGAAGAGAGAGGAGACAGCAGGGGTCCGAACAGAGGTGGTCTGGCGGTCTTCAGTGGCCAGACGGCGGCGGTAGGCGGAGCTGAAGTCTCCGGCGGGAGAGAGAGCTCGGGAGAGAAGGGAGGAAGAGAGAGAGAGTGAGAGTTGGGCTTTGACCCCCTCTTCACCCGGTCCAAACTTAAAACACCCACAAAATAAAGCCTACTAGAATTTACCTCCTTTTACCAATATAGTAACTTTCGTTTTTAGGCCATAACTTCTTCATACGAACTCCGTTTTAAGCGTGCCGCATGTCCACGAACTCCGTTTAACGTCCTCTACGACTTTCATGAAGGAAGTTTTCCCAAATTCCAAACAGAAGAAAAAGTCAACTTTTGGAGTCTTAAATAGTAAACGGTTACTTAAAACGGTAAAAGACCAAAATAATACCAAAGTAAATAACCGTAAAATAACTTAAGAACCAGGGTGTGACACTTTTTGACCTAGCTATTTGATAATTTGATGGTGTATACATTTGTTGATGAGTTTTGTGTTCACAGATTGAGACATGGAGTCTCTTGATCGAAATGGAGGGCCTGAAGTTCCTCATGAGAACGATAATCAAAATTGTGACATGAAGTCTCTAAAAACTTATGCGACTAACAAGGCCAGAAGTTCCTCATAGTTATACAATGATTGAAACCACATATTATGAATCATATGAGGGCCTGAAGTTCCCCACCTTATATGATATTATGCTATGGAGATCGATACATCAAGATTATCATATTTGGTGAAGTTAATCAGACTAAGAGTTATGCATATTTTATTCATCTATGAAACCAGAAGTTTCCAATGCGAAGTTTATTTATTTATGTTCATTACAATTTTCTCATTTTGTTATGCATTTTCATTACAATACGTTCATTTAAATTTTATTATTATTCATTCGGGCCAATAGCCCTACATCTCGATCATATGAATTTCGAGTGTAATATTTTTGGACCAGACAGTAGAACCCGAAGTTCTAATAGTAAATTTCAAACCTAAACGTTTGGTTGCACGCATCATTGATGGCTCCAGAAGAGCACATACAGTGTTAAATTTCTACAATAACTCGAGACATATAATATCATGAACCAGAAGTTCATTGAAATCAGGCATGACTAGCTAAGTCATAATTTACCTAGACTGTTGTCTTGAATGAGTTACAAGTTTTGATGACCACTAGTCTATATGCCACATATTTTCAAGTTGTCACCTCAATGAAACACTCCTCTTGTCATGAGGGGAGAAAGATTGTTCTTGAAAAATGATGCAAATTGGTGTGAGTTGTCTATCCACCGTCTTATTTTGGTTTTGAGAAATATCTCAGCAAATGAGTTGATAAAAGACCTTGATAAAATTATATGCTAAACGCTAAGGCATCTGCTTGGGTTAAAGTCCTAGGGACAAACCATATTAACACATTTGATCTGTGGGATGCATATGTACCTAAGTGACATGGTTCTCTTGAAGAGAATATAAACTAATCAATGTCAGAGTCCCTAATACTGCTACACATACAAAGGTTGTATGTACGCATATTAGAGAATGATATCTTGGTTAATACTAATGAATATGATGTTTTTGACCTCATACTTGGTTTAGGTTCGCCACCAGCCAATGAACATCACACTCGAAAGAAAGTGATAGAGCTTTAAACGCATATTTGCTGATGGTCATAATATGACAGTCTTCCCGCCGTTAGGAGGAGAATAAGACTATTGTCATTTGAATAACGGCGTGAATTTGAGTGGAATTTATTCACTAGGTCTAAAGTTTTAAGCTCTAGAAAATGGAAAATTATACAGGTCCTCTAATGGTCTACATGATATTACAAGTAAAAGATCTACATTCGCTAAATAATATTTGTCCTAGAAGTGACAATATTTGCCCCAAAAGTGGCATGGGTACCCAATATAAAAAATGCATGCATATAAGAATGTGCGGGATCTATGAATGATGATCATCTATGACAAATTACAAATGGTAGCTACCAAAAACCATTAAGGACTGTATTAATCGATGATATGTCACGTTTCATTATGCATGTCGACAAAGCATATTATTAGCCAAATTGGAAAGAGGCAATTCAAATGAAACTAAATATTTGAAACGTGATGAGATACTTTGACCTTTAACCCTATAGATACAAAAGGGCATTTACCATAGCGAAAGTAAATCACTATGATTTAATGTCTACAAATAGACATGGGATTATGAATATGCGCGCCCTTATACGAATGATACTTTTCTATAAGTACAGTGTTACATGTAACTGTTACATTGACGAGAGACTTATGGCATGTTGTCATCGTATATTACGAGGGCCTTTGAAGACACATTGATAAACCAAATTCCCATAAGTGAAGTGTCATTACCAGCGTATTGCTGGTCAAATCCTGAAAGGATTCAAGTACATGAATGATTCTAATGTAATTCGATCGATGAATACTTGAGAGAACTTGAAACTAATTCATGAAATCAAATAGTGTAAAGTTAACTCATATATACTAATTCCGTTATAGCTAACGTGATCGAAATTGCCTCAATGAGTATTATAATCGAACTACACAATCGAATTCGAATTATGATCATTATGTTGCTACATATTCTAACTCTTGGGAAGTTATGAATTACTCAGAGCTCTTGTAGAGTTTATATGAGACGTATCATACACAGAGATATTGATGTGTATGGCTGAATACACCATGATGATATTTCAATGTTTTAATGTCAATTAGCTTTTGTTGATTAGCTATTATTTAGTGTATGAATTAGGTCATACGACTTAATGAGGTAAGACTTATTTATAATCGTCTAGCTCTAGCTGTTGTTATTACTTTAACTTTGCAGGTTTGAAATTTCATGATGAGCCCCTATATGCAAAGCACGCATGGTCTCACTTTAGTGATAGACAAATCAAACCGTTATTTACGGCGCATGAAACTTGCAACGTTCAAGGGGAGATTCTCATCAAGGGGAGCATCCAGAAGTATGTTACCTAAGGCATATGCGCGTTGTACTCTTTTTCTCCTTCGACCAGGGTTATTTTTCTCCCACTAGGTTTTTCTTACCTGACAAGGTTTTTAACGAGACAACATTATGCGCGTTTAATTTTATCATTCATTGGTTGACATCGAAGGGGGAGTGTTATAAATATTGTAATTTATGTGGTTGTCCACGTAATTACTCATTAGTTATGTACTCTGATGTAAACCCTACCTCTATATAAAGAGGCTAATGAGAATGAATGAGTAGACTTCTACCTCCTCCCAGCTATTCTCTTTGTGTCTTCTCTTCTTCTTGTCTTTACTTTACAACAGCCTTAACAATTTTCAATATAGTTGAAAATTTAGAGAAATGATCTACTCATAAATACTTATAAACTAAACGGTCAAGATGTAGATATAAGATCGAAAAGTGGGATAAGCCGAAAAGTCTTCAACAAGTCATCAACTTAAAGGTCCTCATTAGAAGAACTTCCTATACATTTATACTGAAGTTATTTGTGATTAAATATACTTAAGCAACAAACCCAAGTGCAATAACACAACAAGAATACAATTTCCAGTCCACCCATTCTAGCAAGTAGCAATTCGATCCGATCTTATGATGTGATATACGATATATTCTCAAGAGGATCATTATAATATAAAAATAGATAAATGACCCAGCTATATGATATGGTAATATGATAAATAAATAAAGATTAATTTCAGTTTACTTTCCTGAGGTTTGGGGTTGACATCGTTTCACCCCCCATACTTTTAATTTTGAAAATTTACTCTCCAAAGTTTTAAATTTTCATAAATCATGCCCAATTGCTGAAATTTCATATAATTTAGACGTTAATTTTAACTTCATAACTCACTAAAAGCGCTAAAATAGTCATATAACAACATAAATCGCCTTTTGAGCATCTCCATCAGTATTGCTAAATCAAATTTTTTTTTGAAATTCGTCAACTTTTCGAATGAATAGGAGCTCCAACAGTATACCTAAATGGTTGCTAAATTTAATAATTGCTAAACAAAATTGATAAATTTGTCAATTGAGCCATAAATTGCTAAAGAAATACTTATATTTTCCCTCTTTTTTTCTCCACGTGTCAGTTTATAATTTGTTAATATTATTTAATTTACACTTAGCAATAACTGTTGGAGCCAAATTCTTATAACAATTGTTAAATCTCATAATTATTGCTAAATTTAACAATAGTTTTAGTTACACTGCTGGAGATGTTACATTTTTTTCTAAAATTTCATGTTAACATTTAACCTCCAAATTGGACGGAATTTTAACAATTAGGCTTGATTTATGAAAATTGAAAATTTTAGGGGGTAAATTTTTAAAATTAAAAGTATGGGGGGTGAAATGATGTCAACCCCAAACCTCAGGAGTGTAAACTGAAATTAATTCAATAAATAAATACCAGAAGTGTTTATTTCCGAAGATAACAAAGACTACCTGATTGACACAACCCGGGTTCTTACATCCCAAGTAATACTTACATAAATATTAGTAGAGATCCCAAGTTTAAAAATCTCTTCTCATTATAGGGTGAATGCAGAAGCATCAAACAGAGAAACACATCAACTGCCAAATGCTACAAGCTGCATTTCACATTTTGGCAGTTCATTTTTGTATATTGAACAAACAGACCTAGCTTGCACTTCTTTTAGAATTTTGAACAAAAAACTGTCAATTCTATTTTGAATCTGGAATGAAAGATCCAACTACATATGACTGATTGGAATGATCAAATCAGATTTTACAGGGTTGCATAATCAAGAGCATGCAACTAACAAAGAAAAGCAGAGACTGCTCACTGCTATTTCTGGCCAGACTACATTTGGTTGTATACCAAAATGTACCACTACATTTGGTTGATAAAAGAGAAAAATAGCAGTAGATGTTGAGATATCAATCCCACATCAGGAATATGAGACATTGTCTGTGGATTAATAAGGGTTTGGGCCTCTCTATCCATGGCCAGTTGGTTTTGAATGTGAACCCCAGACTACTTTATCATGATATCAGAGTGGGTTACCCACATCTACGTGTGAAGCCTAAAGGCCACACGCACTCCACGTCACCCAAAATGTTGTCCACGTGTTGGGCTTGAAAATTCGCCACATATGCGGGGGCGTGTTGAGATATCAATCCCACATCGGGAATATGAGACATTGCCTGTAAGGGTTTGGGTCTCTCTATCCATGGCCAATTGGTTTTAGATGTGAACCCTAGACTACTTTATCAGTAGAGTTCTCAACAATCAAAACTTCAACATAAAGCATAGGTAGGAACTAAAGAACAGAAGGAATCATGGTTCAGTGAAAATCAGGCTTCTCTGGGTAGGTGCAGCCAGACCTCTGGATGATCACACTTGCAGCATAACAACCGGCTCTCACGCACTCTTCAGTAGGTTTCTCTTGAACTAACTGCGATAGAAAGCCACCAACAAACGCATCCCCTAGACCCAAAAATAATATCAAGAAGTTAACAAACAATTTATATCTTGTACTTCCATTTGTTAGTGTTTGCTGGATTAACTAACTCTAAGATAGCAGATATTTCCCTATCACTACATATAAGAGATACCTGCTCCAATAGTATCAACAATCTTTTCTTTGGGCAACAATACCACTGGGAACTTCTTCACTTTCCCTTCCTCAGCGACGACTACAGGATCTGCTCCCTGAGTAATGACAGTAATCCTCTTGTGGGCTCCTGATGCTTTCGGCCACTGGGAGATCTTTAGAGCTATTTCTTCAACATCATCAATCTGATGAATCAAACTAATCGATCAACATAGGTTAAAATATGAGTGATTCTACATTAATTGGTAAGATCTATCTAGTACTAGAGCAACCATTTACCTCCCAGCCATGAACTTGTGAGAATGTTCTTGCTTCTGTCTCATTTCCAAAAACATAGTCCACATACCTGCATTCCAAAACATGCATCAGCTCGTCCATATTACTTGATTGTTATGCCGGAGAGGAAGGAAAAACGCTTACTGCAAAGCTTTCTCCTGAACATCCTTGAAAAACTCGCAGATAAACGTAGCAGAAAGGTTCATCCCGAAAATCTGCAATTAATTGGAAGTGTCAAGACTATTTCTAGCAAATGCTATTGAAAACAGGAACTGATTGAAACAAAAAATTTGATGAGATTATGTCATTTCCAAAACCTTGTTATTACTGGCTGCATGTTCAGCAACAAGCTGTATGGATTCTGGCGATACAGTTAGGAAAAAACCAGCAATGTACAAGTACTTGGCCTTCTCAACTGCAGGGACAAACAGGATTCAATCACGAATAAATCACTTCAGAGAAGTAAGTGCATTACTAGAAATTGAAATTGAAAACACAAGATTGAAACTTGAAAGGGTACCCACCCAATGCCCAATTTTCTGGTCTTTTCAAATGCTCAAATTTGTAGCAGTTAGCAGCAGACAAATTGGCAACAAGTGACCTACATACACACACTAACAAATTGGCAGGTATAATCTGAAACTTCTTATGGGTTTATACTTATATGAACACTTGCAGTACAAGTACAACTACCAAATTGGCAAATTGGCAGGCATAATCTGAAAAACGTTAAACAAGTTAGCATGAACTTAAGCTCACCTCCCATCACCCACGATACAAACAGCACAAGTTCCTGTTGGTGCAGACTCATCCTCGTAAAAGTGAACCTGTTTTTTAAAAGGAACCAGAAGCAAGGGGAATATATATGTGTTGAAGGTGCAAATTTGGAGGAAAACTAAGATTACTTGCTGCAATTGATTAGAGGATATGAGTTCCAAAAGTTGGTGTCATTGTTCGTGTACATAACTGCACATTATAAAGAATAAGAGACTTACATTAACACCAGCAAGTTTTGAGTTTTTCTTCATCTCATCCCCATACTTATCCTTCCCTATGCTACCCATATAACTTGTTGCACCGGGTTCTTGAAGCATCCACTGCAGAAAGTAAAGAGAAATCACTTTACGGTGATCACATCACAGCTATTAAAGAATGATATGAAATAATCGGATTAATAACTTGAGTATCATAAGAAGCAGTTAATGAAGTACCTGGGCAACTCGAATGGATTTGTTAGTAGCACCTGCCACAATCAAAAGTTTCATTCTTTTTACTCATCATATTTAGTAACTCAAGCAATCCATATCTAAAACAAATTGAGATATGCTCAGTAACAATATTGAAAACCAAAACAGTGTAATCCATGCTTACCTCCAGCAGTGTACTCCACGTTAGGGTTGGAACAAAGTTCCTCATATCTGAGATATATACATGTTAAATTTTACCCAGTAAAAAGCATATTAAAACAAAAGACGCTGCTGCTTAGCAATCACACAAGTGTCTCACAGTGGTAATTTAATTACTTTGGGGTAGCTTTTAGAAACTATTTTGAAAGCACCCCAGAGTTGAGAAACTTTAGACCGTACATAAAACTAAATTCCTTACATGGGTAAGTGCTTGTCCTCTGCAAGAATTGCATTGTTGAGTTGGAGATCATATCTGTTGCACAAAAACAAACACTACCTTAGCCCTCAAGTCATTCCCATGACACCAAATTTCCGAGTACAAACTATACATTCGATCCTGTACAGCTAAACCAGAAAACCAAATCCTCTAAGCGCAATACATCATTTAGTTTGTGGGGATAAGAATAAGCTAGCTCCATATATTAGTGTTGGGAAAACATAAAACTTACTTTTTCAAGAAGTCTTCGTCGACAACGGCAGAGATGTCAAGGAGGGGGTTACCCATCCCCAACAGGATTCCTTCGGAGGCCATTGATTTACAGAAGCTGAGGAGCGACTAGATAGAGAGAGAGAGAGAGAGAGAGAGAGAGAGAGAGAGATGAGTGGTAAGTTTAAGACAATGAGACAGTAGCAAGATTCAGAATAAAGATCTGCTGAAGCAGCATGTCTGTGTCTTTATACGAAAATATATATATAGGTAGGTAGAGAACGTGGCTCCAGTGAACCATTCAACTGTTTCTTTCTGCAGTAAAATTATGCAAAGTATTTTCGATCACCGACGATTGCTTCCCTAGATCATATTGCAGTCGAGGTCACTGGTACAGTCATACTCATACCTACACTACTGCTCGTACTAAATTTGCATTATAAATGAATAAGTAGGACTCACCGCCTCACCCACTTACATTTAGGGCATGTTTATCTACTCGAAACGAGAAAATCTTAGTTTGCAGTCAAATTTGATTAGGATAAAGAGAGGATCATTCTCGTAAGGGGCTTGACGAATTGTATGACTGTTCAAGTTGGACTGCAAATGATCTTCATGCTGTGTTTTTTTGTGTTATTTATGGTGTTTTGCTTAGTTCTGTTGGCCTTGTTTGGTTGTTTCCAGTGCTTGTTATTCTCTTCTGTTGCTTCTATTTTTCTTTGCCCATTTGTGGCTTAATGAATTTCATGTTCTGATACAAAAAAAAACAAAAAGGTTTGGACTGCAAATGTTCTTCTATGGAGCGTTATCTGACAAAAACATTTTTATGCAGGGAATAATTTGGGTTCTGTTTTGAATGTCTTGGGTTTCTGTATATGGTTTTACACAAGAAACTGAAGAAAGAGTAACAATTCTATAAGAAATTTGAAATGCGTCATATGACCAGATATATAATGATTGGAAAGAATTGAATCAGAGAGAAACTGTTCGATGCTTCTTCTCACCAGATATCAAGGAAAACTGAATTTTTCTACCAGTAGAATACAATACGTGTAGTCCTATCCCATCTTCAATGGAGGGATCAAAAAATCCCATAATAACCAATAACTGGGGTTTAGTGGGCTATTAATGCATGCATCCACTAAACGACCGATACTTGATAAGCAAATACAGAGACAGGAAAATAGCAGTAGACTTCTCAAGTCTCAACAATCAAAATTTCAAATGAAGCATAGATAGGAAGTAGAGAACAAAAGGAATCATGGCTCAGTTAAAGTCAGGCTTCTCTGGGTAGGTGCAGCCAGACCTCTGGATGATCACATTTGCAGCATAACAACCAGCCTTCACGCAATCTTCAATGGGTTTCTCTTGAACTAGCTGAGATAGAAAACCTCCAACAAAAGCATCCCCTATACCCAGAATAACATAAATGAATTAACAATTTGTTTATGTAGCATTTTGGAAGTGTTTGCTGTTTTAATAAATTCGAATAGCAGCTACATAATCACTATGACTACAGATATATTCAAGAGCATACCTGCTCCATTGGTATCAACAAGCTTTTCTTTTGGCAACAGGATGACTGGGAACTTCTTCACTTTCCCATCCTCAGCTACAACCACAGGATCTGCCCCCTGAGTAATAACAGTGATCCTCTTGCGTCCACCTATTTTCGGCCACTCGGAGATCTTAAGAGCTATTTGCTCAACATCATCGGTCTGGTAATTCAATGAAGGTAGGTCAACAATATGAATGCAAGCCATCAATCTGGTAATGCTCAATTAGTAATAAGACCATTACCTCCCAGCCGTGAACTTTTGAGAAGGTTCTTGCTTCTGTCTCATTTCCAAAAACATAATCCATATACCTAAATTCATAAAAAGGCATGTCCATCAGCAAATTCATATACTTGATTAATTCCCGAAGGAACAAGAGAAAAACAAAATGCTTACGGCAAAGCTTTCTCCTGGACATCCTTGAAAAACTCACAGATAAATGGGGCAGAAAGGTTCATGCTGAAGACCTGCAGATAAATGCAATAGTCAAGACTATTTATTGCACAGGTTATCGAAAGCAGTAAATAAGATGGAATTTTTAAGGTATGACATTCTAAGTACCTTGTTGTTTGCGGCTGCATGTTCAGCAACAAGCTGAATGGATTCTGGCGATACAGTCAAGAAAAAACCAGCAATATAGAAGTACTTGGCCTTCTCAACTGCTCAAACAGGATTGACAAAGAAGCTCAGTTCATAAATATGCATTACTAGAGAAATGAAATTAAAAGCCTGAAGCAAGTATCTGAAAGGGTACCCACCCAATGCCCAGTTCTCTGGTCTTTTCAAATGCTCAACTTTGTAGCAGTTAGCAGCTGCCAAATTGGCAATAAGTGACCTACATTTGCATACCCACAACATTTATCAGTTCGGCAAGCTGAAAATTCTGAGATTATCTTTTAAGGTTGTGATCTATTACAACTACAAGCATATTATGAAATATTTTGAACAAACTTGAACAGAAGCTCACCTTTCACCACCCACTACACAAACACCGCAGGTACCTGTTGGTGCAGACTCATCCTCATAATAGTGAACCTGTTTTAGAAAAGGAAATGGTAGTGAGGAAAGATATAAGTTGGAGCAAATCTGGAGGAAAACTAAGATTACTGTTGCAAGTTATAAAACCACAAGAGTTCCAAAAGTTTGTGTCTTTGTTTGTGTACATAATCACACATTATATAAGGATTATAGAAAAAGAAGATACTCACGTTAACACCAGCAAGTTTTGAGTTCTTCTTCATCTCCTCACCATACTTATCCTTTCCTATGCTGCCCATATAACTTGTTGCACCAGGTACTTGAAGCATCCACTGCAGAAAAGTAAGATAACTTTAGTTCAAAGAAAATCATTACAATTAAACAAGGATATAAATGATTAGATTACTCAAGCGTCACCAAAAAAAAACAGTTCCTTAAGTACCTGGGCAACTCGAATGGAGTTTTGAGTAGCACCTGCAACAATGAAAAGTAAAGAGTAACTTAGAATATCTACAATAACAACATTGAAACCCAAAACCAAGTGTAATCCATGCTTTTACCTCCAGCAATGTACTCCACGTTAGGGTTTGATGCAAGTTCGTCATACCTGAGATATACATCCATTTTTGTCGGTTAAGATTTGAAAGAAAATGCTTTGTGATCAGACAACCAAAATTATATACAAAAAATGGCGTATTAAAGCCTCTAAAAGAATGGCATATTAAGTGAAAGAGACTCTGTGTTTTCAATTTAAGCTGAACTCCGCTGGCATACAAGCTAACTTTACTCTTAAAAGCATAGTTCATTTTCATATTCATACACAAAACTAGCAACAGTGCACATTAAAATTCCAACCAGTCATGTCAATGAAATGAAATCAAAGCTCGATTTGATGATCTTTCTCATCGAAATCGGCAAATCAAGAAAAGACACAATGAACCACTCAAAAAAAGCAACACAATTTCCAACAAGATTCATATCAATGCCACAAGATACACATTACATACACAGAGCAAAGTTCAAAGTTGCTTACATGGGGAGGTGCTTGTCCTCAGCCAGAATCGCATTGTTGAGCTGGAGATCATATCTGTTTTTTTTTTCACACAAAAAAACCAAACACGATTAGGCCACAAATCACAGATTAACACACTAGAAAGCTAAATCAGACAACGAAAGGCTGTGTAGATCTGAGTTTGAGTGTTACTTATTCAAAAAGTCATGGTCGACGACGGCGGAGATGTCGAGGAGGGGGTTGCCCATTCCGAGCAGAATTCCTTCGGAGGCCATTGGGAGAGGTGAGCTGAGAGAGAGATAGGGGTTTACGGGAAGAAGACAATAGCGAGATTCAGATCAGATCTGCTCAAGCGAAATGGGTGTGTGCTTTTATAGGTAGTGTGACGTAGTGGCTCTCTCGCTATTTCACCAAACCCACTGGGGGCACTTGGAATTTTCAAAAGCAACTACATACCTTTTTTCTTTTTTTTCCTCATTTGTAGGTTTTGGTTTTTTCATTTCTCAATGCTGATGTTTTTCTTCGAAAATATGATTTAAAACCTCAAAATTTTCCACCGACAACAGAACCATAGGTTACTGAACACTGAATATTGATAAAACCTATTCTCGATAGACATGCTGTAATCGATTGATTTTTTAAAATGATTAATATTATAAAATTTGTCGATTTATCATGAGATTGAATTAAATTTGTCTTTTCAACAACAGCAATAACAAAAAATGGATCCAAATCACATGATTTCGAACATTTCTCTTTCTTGGCCACCAAGAATATATTGATACCATTAAACCGAAAGAACTCACAATCTGATGCTCATACATTTCATTGGTAATAGGGTCAAATGACTGAAAACTTCAAAAGCACCGAGGGTTAAGTTCATAATACTACAAGCAGGAGGATCAAGGATAGAAAAATTCACATCGAAAAAAAGGATATAAAAAAATTTGTATTCTCAGGTTACCCTCGGTCAAATATTATTGGGACTGCAGTATTGTCCATACAACTTGAACACACTGATGCCTTTATTCCATGAAACATTTGGCACAAAAATCGCACAATACCACAGGAAAACCATGGCAGAATGACTCCAATGAACAAAATATCATTTGCTTATTGTCAAATACATTGCACAGGAAAGTTATGAGTATATTCACGGTAACGGTGTCAACTTTTTTGTCCCTCAAAAAAACAACCGATATGTCCATGGCTAGAAGAATCACTTTATAGTCACCAATTTGATGTGAACTTATTCCCCATCAGAAACAACAGCAGTATGAGAAAATTTTGAAGCGTGGCTCCACAAGGAGTCACAACAAATAATAGGTTAACTACAATGCAAAAACCGAAATCCTAGCAGTATCCTTTCAAAGATGACCGATAATTGCTTGTGTGAAGTCAGTAGTTGTAGATTTGCCACCAAGGTCAGCTGTACGGTACTTGCCCTCTGCAATTGTCTTCAGGATCGCATCCTGAATCCTATCAGCTTTATCATGGAGCTCCAAATGGCGAAGCATGGTGACAGCACTCAAAAGCAGAGCAGTCGGATTTGCCAAATTCTGTAAACATTCAACCACAGGAAAATTAACTTGGGAGAAAACATAATATACAAAAGCTATTTCATAAACAAAGGAGTGGTGGCCAAAAAGCAATATCAAAAGGAACAAATCATACTAATATATACTCAAATGATACCAAGTCTGATAAGGCTTTCATTATCTAGTCGGTAGCTACAGCACCACAATATAGCTTAACATCAAAAAACAGTACCATGAGAACCAAATTTCAGAGCTCACTTCCAACCCACCAACGAGGTAGAAGTGTCAAACACCACAAGAGGACCCAAAAAGATCACAGCCTATCAGAACCTTGTCAGGTACACAAATTTTTCAAGCATCAAAAGCTGGCTAAGGACAGAGACATTCAACAACAATCTCAAAAAAACAAAAGTTCTCCCATTCATTAACCATGTTGACTTTTAATTTAGGGTTCTAGGCTGCTTCTTTCTGGTTCACCAGAATGACCTTAATAATCTGCAGATTCTAAAACAGGGAAGCCATATCAATTGGACGGTAACAATTTAATAAACATTTGTTAAACCTTCTGAGCAAAAGCTACACCAAACTTTACCAGATATTACATTATAACTAACAATGGGATAGGTGACCATGCTAAATAGAGATCTTTTGTGAGTATATAGGTACAAACTGAACTTCACAAGGTCCAAGAATATTCACCTTTCCAGCGATATCAGGTGCTGATCCATGTACAGCTTCAGCCAGGGCAATACCTCCCTCACCAATATTGCAGCTGCATGCACAAGGCAAAAATGTAAGACAATCCACATATTAGAAGAAAACAAAAATCCATATACTCACACATTATGTGTGTGTCTGTGTAAATCGAATGTAAATACCTTGGTGTTAAGCCCAGACCCCCTATCAACCCAGCGCAAAGGTCACTAATAATATCACCATATAGGTTAGGCATCACTAACACGTCGAAAAGTGCTGGATTTTTCACAAGCTGCAGAAGATAAAGCATTTAGATTGAGCAGCTTTAGTTTTATTTAAACCAAAAAAAAAAAAGTATCCCACAATATATGAATAAGTAAAATTGCTAACAAGGTGCAGGACCTGACATGATCAGTCCTTAATTCATAATTCTGTAGCTTTTATTGAATCTATTTATCCCCACCTGACTTCTTTTCTTCTTTTTTTGTATAGTGTTTCCATTATAATTTTCTCAACTTCACTTTCACAAAAGCAGTTCAATTTATATTCCACAGGACATAAAAATAAATATATAAATAAAATATTCATACCATCATACAGCAATTATCAATGACAACTTCCTCATATACTATATCAGGGTACTTCTCTGCAACCTCACGGCAACACTGAAAGCAAAGATCAAACCAGATTTAATATGTGGATACTTGGGAAAACAATCAAGAAAATTAGTTTTCATATAGATTAACAATTGGTAAACCTTGAGAAAAAGGCCATCGGTTTTCTGCATTATATTTGCTTTGTGAATTGCAGACACTCTTTTTCTACCATGGGCCTGGGCATAATGAAAAGCATACTCGGCCACCCTCAAACTAGCTTGACGGGTAATGATCTTGAGGCTCTCAACAACACCTCTCACCACCTATCATAAAACAAAGAATTTAATCAACAAATTGAAAAGAATATTAACATTCATCTGCTTATTCTTTAACAACTTACTTGATGTTCAAGTCCACTGTATTCCCCCTCCGTATTCTCACGGATAGTGACAAGATCAACATCATCATAACGAGTCTTGTAGCCCGGAAGGCTGTAACAAGGTCTGACATTTGCATACAAGTTAAGTTCTTTCCTTAGTGTAAGGTTCAAAGAACGATGACCTTTCCCAATCGGTGTGGCCATTGGCCCTTTCAAGCCTACCTTGTTCCTCCGTACTGATTCCAAACTTTCCCATGTCAGAAAACTCTGCGTCCTGGGATCTATTTGCTCCCCAACATAATGTTCTTCCCATTGAATCGGGACTTCAGCTTCTCTGAATATCTGCATCAGCACAATTGCAAAATTCCATCAGCACTTTAAATCACAACAAAGTAATCATATTCCAAGGTATAACAACATCTGATCAACACAATTGCAAAATTCCATCAGCAATTTAAATCACAACAAAGTAATCATATTCCAAGGTATAACAACATCTGATCAACACAATTGCAAACTCCATCAGCACTATACACCACAACAAAGTAATCCATATTCCAAGGAATAACAACATCTAACATCAGACATCCATTCGCGATTTCAATTACGACATTGCATTAAGAAGCATGTACTTTCAACTTTAACATCTAGTTTATTCAAAATGCTAAACTGCACCGTCACGATTTAATAAACTTCTCATTGAAAATAAATTTTCAGAGAAACAAACAGCAACTTGCACAGTTTCACAAGGAATCAAATCAGCAAATTGTGAACAAAAACAATAACACACTAAACAAAAATACCGATCAGTCAAAAATAATTATCATAATAAGAAATTAATATCTAATAAAGAATCTAAATTTCGGAACCCTAGAATTCAAGTTCATTGAGTGCGAGTGTACATAACTAACTATATACACATATGCATAAACAGACATACACAACTCCAATGCAGAATAAACGAAGCTTAAATGGAAATTGGAGAGAAGAAAGTGAAGAAGGATCGACGGCGGACCTGTTTGACGGACTCGGCGATCTCGGGGCCGATGCCGTCGCCGGGGAAGAGGGTGGCGGTGATCGGAGTGGAGGTAGAAGAGAAAACCCTAGCTGCGGGAGACGAGGAGGAGGAGAGTAAGGACGGGAAAGGATTCGCGGCGCCGGAGAGAAAGTGGGTGGTGGAGCGGCTTCCGATTACGCGCCTCAATAGCTGGGAAGCCATGACTCTCTGCTTTGGTTTGTTTGGGCGATCGAAGAGAATAAGTCCCCGACCTTTCGGTTTATAAAATGAACAGAGACAGCTAGTGGGATTCTTTTACCACAATTTTTTGGGATTATCTATAAATATTAATGACGTCAATATTTATCCCACCTTTCTGCTAGGTTAACGATCCGTTAACAGGTGTGAGACCTGTACCGGAGGTACGAGTCTCGCCGACGTTTATTGGAGTTTTAATGTTAATTTATTTTTGATGAGGCATTTTAATATGATCTCTTAGCTCAAATTAGTTTTGGGTCTATATAGCTTTAGGAAATTGTGTTGATTCTATTGAAAATTAAGTTTGGATGTCTAGTTCGAACTTTTGATTTGGAAACATGTAATGAAGAAAACTAGGGTGAATGACAAGTACGTTGGCTCTTCACTTTTATACAACCATTAGTTTGCATCTATGTACCAAGTGAAACTTAAAAAAACAGATATCAGACATCAAGAGTTTTGAGACAATAAATGGTCAAATGACACCAGAGTTGAAAGGGATGGAAAACTTGTTTTCACTCCAATAACCATGACCAAACTTCATATTAGCAAGAATCTCATACATTGGAATCATTCCCATACCTACATATGTTAGTACACGCGCAAAATCTCATACACTCACCATTCTCATTTCATGTAAGTAAATGTGTCATAAATGTTATGGTTTGTTCCGATTGTTTTTGTGACTTGTTTCAAAATCCTACATGGATTGTGGCATGCATCAAGTGTTTTCCCATTGTTTATTTTCAAATGAGGTCCAGAGCTTGATCTAACCAAAATGCTTAGAGATGTGTCCAATAGGTCAATAGGACTAGCTTTCAAAATCCTACAGTCTAAGCTTGCTCGAACATCCATAGTTCCAAACCAGTAATACTGGGCAATCTCAGAACTGTGAAGCACAATTATGCATAAATAGAAGAGACATATGACTTGTGAGACCACTAGCAAAATCCGGCCCATTCTTTTAGGGGCCTATTGGGTTTGAGGACTTGTTAATTTGGTTCGGTACCCATAACTAGTGTTCAGTAATCAGTATCACATCCACTATATTCCTACCTGACTCAGGTTTTTATCATTTAAGATCGCTACAAACATGATCGATTCAAAGGGAGTTACTAAGTTGTTTCATAATAATATATATACAAACTACAGATTAATTCACTAGACTGATATTTTTAGTGTTCAAGCTCGATCTATTCATCTTTGTTGTTCATTTCAATTTGTTATACATTGAGCTTGAACGTTTAAGTTTAAAGAAAACGAACAAAATATAAACATACATCGTATCAAAGTTTACTCATTTTACTAATTAAATCTACAACAGGAAGGTAACTCCAAGTGAAGCCTCCGATCTGATGCAAGGGAGACCTTCTAATGAAGACCTCTATAATGAGGACTAGTTGAGGACTTTTCGGCTTATTCCGTTTTTCCATCTTATATCCACATATTGACCGTTCAGTTTATATGTATTTATGAGTAGATTATTTGAGAATCGTTTAGACATTTATAAATTTGATTTACCAATTATGAACTTGAACAGTTCATGTTTGACAGATTTGATTCGTCTATTAATTTGATCTAGTTTATTATCTTAACGATTATCAATTTGGCTGAAAATTTGTATAAGTGATATACTCATATAGAGCTAAAAATTGAACGAATAAGATGTCAAAATGTGATCGAAAAATAGTTATTTAAACCATACACCAAAAAGTCATCAAACTAGTCCTCATTATAAAAGCCCTTATTAGAATGGCTTCCTACTAATTAAATCTGCAACAGGAAGGTAATTCCAAGTGAAGCCTCCAATATGATGCAGTAAACTTCGTGGGTAGCAAAAATTAGATCCAGAAGGAAATCTGTTGTGCCCAAAAACTCAGTATCAAACCTGTGCCACCTACTAAATTTTGACATTTGTTTTCGACTTAAACAGACATTAACCCTGTTAACCATAACGTTTATCTTCAAATAAAAAAAAAATTGGAATTAAGTTTGACTCTTCCTCTTTCTCTTCCATGTTTATCCTTATCCTTCTTCTTTCTTCTCTCTCTGCAACTCTCGATCTGAAACAATAACCCAGAATTTTTCTTCACCACTCCAACGACTATAACTGTCGTGGTTTCAATTTTTGTTCATGTTCGTAAACCCATACTAATTTCCCAATTTATGTTCGTTGTCTGATCTTTTGGCCTTACAAAGAAGAGATATGATTGCGATGAGAGGAATTGAAAAGGTATTACGACGAAGAGGAGGAAGCACTACAAAAGCGGAGGGTCTAGTTTCAGTTTTCATTGAGTAATTACAATTAGGATTGAACTTGTTGTGTTTGATTGTTGTAGTGAGCTACTGGGCATTTTGTTTATGGTTTAAAGCATCGTGATTTTAACGAGTTATGAATGGAATTGTTGGGAACAACCAACACTTGTTCAAACTGACGAATCTCCTAAAAAATGGTACATCTCCTCTAGATGACATTTAAATTGACAAATCTCCTAAAATTATGAGGAACAGCCAACACTTGTTCTACTAGAAAATTAGTTCAGCATGTCTCGTACTCCTTAATTTTTTTTTGGAAAAATTTTAAAAACAGGAAGTATGAGTCGCTGAGAATTAAGGTGAATATACTTCATGAAACATCACAATGGTGCATAAGGTTGAAAATCCTACACACTTTTAGTACCTACCGTTACTAACATCATTAACCCTTATGCCATTGTTCATTTTTCAAAGGGCAACGGTCATTCCATCTCTCCCTCTCACATTCTCTCTCCTTCTCCTTTTCCTTCTCTGACACCCAGAACTCCTCCTTCCTCTCCATTGATGACCACAATCCAATTTCTCTCTACTTTAGAGAACCCATAACCCATCTCTTCTCCTCCAAAGACCCATAACTCAGTTTCTCTCTCCCTCCCAGTAAGGTCCTTGTGAGCAGATTCTTGGTGGAGATTTTGGAAGGGTCGGGTTTAATTTTGGATTTGAGTTCAAGAAAGTTTGATTTGTGATAGAGTTCTGATATTTATAGCTTTTGGTATGATTTCGGATCTGAGATCAAGATAGTCCGAATGCAACCGTAGAGGAGTGGCCGGAAAGAGCAATCAGAAGTAGACTTGGGTTGCAATCGCGGATGAGGGATGTATCATGTATGTGCTTGAAGATGAAGAGAAGGGTACCCAGATTAGTTTTGTGGGTGTCCAGTCTCCCCTCACTCGTCGTATTGATAGTCCAAGCTTTTGGGTTTGAATCATCAACTTCTCACTCTTCAAACCAAAATGTTAGAACCTTCATCAAAAATCTCAACACCAGAAAACCCTACCACTTATATTCATTATTGATGCAAAATTCTAATCATTTTGTATCTGTTTGGAAGACAAAGACAAAGATTGGATCTATATATGTGATGGGTTCTTATTTGATCGGTATTCGAAGAAAATGATTGACGTACAATATGAAGGTAGTGGAAAAAAGTAGTAGTGAGATTGGCCAAGTCTGCATTTTCTGTTTTTTTTTTTTTTTTGTGTTTCTTCAGTATCACTTAAGAGACGGATTTGTCCTCATAAAATTGACGGAATCAAGCAGACTAACAGTCAAACTGACTGTATGTATATATGTGGAGTTGGGTTTTAAACTACATGTACTATTATTATGTTTTGTAAAGTTAATTCATCTTAATTCTCAGTGGTTCATACTTGATGTACTCTTCTTAAAATTTTTTTTTTTTTTTTTATTAGAAGATAACATTGTGGTTAATAGGGTTAATGTCTGTTTAAGTCGGAGACATGTGTCAAAATTTAGTAGATGACACAGATTTGGTACTGGGTTTTTGGGCACAGCAAATTTCATTCCGCAAAATCCCCTCTGCCATGGCAGACAAAGATATCAAATTGGAAAAAGATGGTGGAGGAGGTGGTGGAAACTCAACAAGGGAAACCGAAAGGAAAAGCAAAAGGAAAGGACACAATTAATGTAGGCAAGCGACGTGGTAGAGATGACAGTATAAAAAAGAGGGAACATCGATGTACTCTGGGCAGCGTCCATGGCGGGGAGCTGCCACCGATTCTCAAGGTGGTTGTCTCTAGAGAGAAAACCCACCTAGAGAGGAAAGGGCAGGGAACAAATTTGCTAACCATCAATTTTGGTGGTCATCTATGACCAACCAA
>NC_020496.1:34871625-34891384 GCF_000184155.1 Fragaria vesca subsp. vesca | reverse complement strand
ACTTGCCTTTAGAGTTTGGACGAACAATTTGAAGTTGAACGCACATTGTTTATATGTTTGTTAGTGTTTTGAAAACCCAATGTTATACATACGCAACACACATCAACAACTGATACCCAATACCTACCTTGGTAGACAAGTATCCATCAACATGGAGCCAATTACTATATTCTTTTTGCCCTAAGGTATCGTTTGGTTTGCGGAACTAAAAGTAATTTTTTTGTCTTTAGAAAATTTGTCGAACCGATATTGATATTTCTAAATGGATGGTTTAATTTCGTAATTAGCTGCTTCGTTCACATCTTTCTAGAGTTCATTTGTTTATGTACGTGTCTTGTGGATCGGTAGTGATACAAGATCGATCGACTCTTCGACATTATGTACTCTATTCCATTTGCCTTTGGTTTGAAACTATAATCGATCACCAACATGCCGGCCAGTTCCAACCCAAAGATGCATGTGGAAATGAATTAATTCCAAGGCGACTGTCTACTACGCATTGAAGGAAGGCATGTGAACGTTAAGCATTATGTCGATCTTGTTTGTGTATTTGTCTGGGTCCTTTTTTTTTTGACAAGATGTATTTGTCTGGGTCAGTTCCACATGCTTGTCAGTCATTTTGCACCGTGAGCAAAAATCCTCCTAAGCAATAATTCAAGACCTCCAAATTTGGTTGGAAGTAGGCCTTTACATTTTGTTAGAGCAATTCTAAGAGCTTCTTTACATTTTTCATATAATAGAGAATCAAAACTTAAAATCTCTAAAAATTTTGTATACCAAATCCAACAGTGTCCCTATTTTAAAGATTTAAATATTTATTATAACAACAATTCTTATTTATTACAATATAATAATAAGTATAAAAATATAAAAGTTTATTTTTTTAGAATAAATTATGTTTTATTTTTTATTTTTGAGCCTTGAAGAATGTGCAACATTCAATTATTCTTTCCCTAAATATTTTTAGAGAATTTATAAATATAGGGAAGCAAACCTTCTCTTTTATCTCTTTTCTTATTTTAGAGAATGAGATAAGGAAACTGTTAGAGTAAAAAATGACCTCATATTTCTCAAAATAGAAAAAATTAAACAATTTAAAGAATCTGTTGGACTTGCTCTTACTTTTTCGACAATGCCTATATAGGTCAGAGGAGAATCATACGTCGATCGATTATCACACATGAAGTCAGCTGAATCAGCGTAGCAGAGGCTCTTTCGATTGATGTATAGCAATCAAGGCATGATTCACGCCTCCACCCCCCACCATGAATTATTTACCTGCAGAAAACGAAGAACAGTAAAATAACGTTAGCTTTTGATGGAATGGTCACCACTCACCAGGTCACTCAGTGGCGTAGCTACAACCAAACTTTGCAGAAGTGATAGTGATATCTTTCCAATAGCCATAATGATAAAACGATATATATCAGAAGTGGTGTTCCCTTGAACACGCTTACGTGAACTAATAAGGTGATTCGAGAGTACTCTCATATGTAATTGAACTGTGTATACAAATTTGCGATGAAATACAACATAGAACTACCATTGGTTTTATCTCTTTTGCATGTGTAACGCTCTGTACATGGCTGACTAATTAGATTCGCAATTTATGGGAAAGAAACCTCTCTTACATCACTTGATTGACATAGTATCTTCAGTACACAACGTGTATGTATATACATACATGAATGATTAAGATTCAAAAACTGTTTCTGCAAGATCCCATAGACCTCGTATAAGCTCTTTGGCATGATCTCTGCTCTTTGATTACCGTTGACTGGATACCTGCAAGAGAAGGTTGACCGGGACTTTCCGGTTTTTCTCTCTCCGATGATTAAGTCAGTTATGTGGCAGGTAGAGTATTTAATGCTAGGAGATTTCTTACAGTTTTGGTTGACTTCAACATTGTATTTATAACCCCCGCGTTGACTTATATCTTGTCTGTTATTCGATGTGGGACAAATATACTACTGAGGTCTGTTTATTTGGCCTTCTATGGAGCGCCTCTCTCCCGGCCCAGACTGCTGTAGCTTCCAGGATGAGGCCTGCTCGATCTACCTCATGCTGGGCTTCATAGCATCGTGGGCCAGGAGAGGTATTTATCGACTACCGATTACAAGTCCCCCCAAGTTCCCGTTCAAGACATGTCTTGAGTGGGGACATGAAGTGGCCCACGATTTGTTAGATTTTCAACAGGTACCCGTTTCTAGTCCCCCCAAGTTCGTACACAGGACATGTTTGAACGGATTGTTGTTGCAATGGAAGGTAGCGAGCCTTTCCATATTGTGTGTTCTTGCTCGAGCGCAGGGTATTATCCCTGCATGGGTTATCAGGCCACTATTCTCCGTGTGAAGGGAATAATATGAACTGCCCAACTCCATCTCTCCGGGAGCTGTACAAGGGACTTACGGTTCTCATGGTTCCAGTTGTTGCCCATGCTTCTCGGTGGTACGTTTCCGGAGTGGTATGCTTCGCCCGTTAGTTCTTGCTCGGGTGTGAATATGAAGTTGTATGTGTCTTCCAGTTAGTTCTTATCCGGGACTTCCAAATTTCATTTCTTCAGGTCGTATTATTTTCAGTTTGATCCCGCTGGATTTACTGGTGGGTCTGTGGTCTCCCTCTCGGTGAATTATGAATTATGCCTCATGGTTTGCCTCTCGGTGATGACTTATCCGACGTAATAATTTCATGCAGTCGTTGCAAGTTTCCTCCCAGTGAGAATAATCTGGGAGCGTTTGGGACGTTTGCATCAACATGTTTTGTGCAGTACTTCTTCCAAGGGCAACCAGTCCCGGAGAGTTGAATACGGGATCCCGGACTGTGGCTTTAGGGTTAGCAGCCGGGGCTGGTGGTTGTCTGTCAGAGTATTAATTGCATGTTCTCCAAGTGGCGGTTGGGGGGGGGGGGGGGGGGGTGAGGGACTGAAGGGACGTGCGATTAATGCACGTCGTTTCAATCCTCTCTTCTTCAAGAAGCTACCGCTTAGTGGGACATGTGGCGTGATCTTACAGTGGAGCTCAATGGCTCCGATTTCCACATTTGCAGCAAATTACTTATTTAATGCAGGTGGGGGGGGGGGGGGGGGAGGGTGGGAACCGAGGCGTACCTTTTCCCCCCGTTTCGTATATATGCCTAAGTCCCCCCAGTTTCTTCTTCTGCTTCTCTGTTTCATTCCTCTTCCGTTCTTCTGTTCTCTCTTTCGTTTTCTTCACTGTCAGCACTCGTTTTTCACTATCTACACTCTTTTTCTTTGTTTTTTTTCTTTTGCTTGCCTCGTGTTCTCTGTTTCGAAGCGCTT
Organism: Fragaria vesca subsp. vesca; assembly: GCF_000184155.1. Classification (NCBI taxonomy): domain Eukaryota; kingdom Viridiplantae; phylum Streptophyta; class Magnoliopsida; order Rosales; family Rosaceae; genus Fragaria; species Fragaria vesca. The sequence continues at coordinate 34,888,086 of NC_020496.1, read as the reverse complement.
TTCAAAGTCTGCAGAGAAAGAAAAGCTTTTCGTCTGTTCTGTCGCCAATTTTCTACAATTGCAAGGTGCGCTCCGATTCCTGCTCCAGCGAGACTCTAGCCTTTACTATCTGGTGAGTACTGTCTCTCCTTGTTTTTCATATTTCAAAGCAAGCGTTTGGTTTAGGTTGTGGATAGATTGTGGGTTGTTTGTTTTTGGCTCAAACCTAGGTATTTTTCTGGTTTTTTGGTTTCTTGCTTGTGTGAGTTAGGGTCGCGCACGAGTTGTGCATCTTCTTGTTGGTGGCAGCGTGGCTAGGTAAAACTAATAGGTCTTACGTTTTTTGTCTAGGGTAAATGGATCCTAGGGCAACTGGCGCTAGTGGCTCCGGTTCATCTCAATGGCCTCTCGGGCTTCTTCTCCCTTTGAGTCTTCTTGCTCGAGTCCTGACCACACAGATGTTCCCACTCAAGACAATGGCGCGGGGGTAGTTTTTGAGGCTATACCCATCACCCGGGCCCTACACCGATTGGAGGATGGTAGGGTCTGTGACGAACCGGCGTGTAGCTTCACGCCTAAGGATATTAGACGTTTTAGAGAGGAGTGGGACATTCCCTCAGACCTACCACTGCGCGGATTACGTCCCGGAGAATTAGCCTGCGCTCCTCGAGATAATTTCATCGCAGTGCATGACAATATGTTTAGGAACGGGTTCTCGGTGCCGCTTCCTCAATACGTCCAATACATATTGAGCATGCTGCAATTGGCTCCCGGGCAGGTACCTCCAAATCAATGGCGCTAGCTCCTAGGACTCGGATGTTTGTACTTTCTATCCAACATGGGGTGGCGCACGATTAACGAGTTCCGCGCTCTGAACCGGTTGTCATATTCGAAGAAGGCCGGGAGCTCTGGGTGCATTAACTTTACCGCGCGGGACTACGAGTCTGTCATCACCGATCTTCTGTCCTCTATATACAAAGAGTGGCGCTAAGATTGTCCTGGTGGGCGGCTCTTGGCAACTTAATACTAGACGGCATACCGTTCCCAACTATTTTTAGGCCATTGGGGATCAAAACTATTCTTTGACATTAATTGAGCGGGAGCGCATCGCTCGTATTTTCGTTGTGTGGCCATCGAGGAGAACCGTAGCTCGTATCACCTGACCCGATGGGCTGTGTTGGTACACTGTGAGATGGGTAGACTGCCCGGTGGGTTCCATAACTTGCTCGTGTTGTTTCTGCATTGTTTCCTTGTTTTATGTTAGATACCATGTTGGATCAAATACTTATGGCCTTTCCCTTTAGGAAAAATCCATCGACGTGTCCCGCGTCCTAATCACCAGCTCGATATGGAGAAAGACCATGATCTCCTTGAGAAGATGCTAACAATGGGGGAAACCGCCTTCCGTACAGAGGTGGACCTGGACACGCACTGGAAGTCCCGGATTCTGCCTACGGGACAACGGCTCCTCCGCCGCCGCCGCCTCCTCTAGGAAGCTCCAATGTGGTTGTGAATCTGGGCGAGAAGAAGAAGCGCCACCACAACCACTCGAAGAAGAAAGACCAGGCTGTTCTGGATTCCCAGGTGACCTTCACCGGGAAGGATGTCTCCAGGGACCTTGCCCCAAACCCGAAGAGACATAAGTTGGCATCCAGAGGTTCTACTCCCTCACTGTCCCTGCTGGCCCCTCCCCTTCCTACCATCACGAAGACCCCAATCAGGCAAGTCCTTGATGAATACGGGTGCGCGAACGAGAAGTTCATGCGCGCCATGATCCGGGACCTTAAGGGTATTGACCTCGACCGAGTGAGGTTTAAGGAAGGGTCTCCCTCCGAGTCTCGACAGATTGCTCGAGAGCATCTGATGAAGGTTAGTGCTCGGGACATCTTCTTTTTTGTTGCTATGGTTGTTTCTTTCGTTTAACTTGTGTTTTCTTGCAGACTCTCTACACGGTGTACTCTATCGAGGCCAGCGAGGATATCCTTGAACTCAAGGAGCAAGTGGCCAAGCTGAACGGTCACGTGAGCTATCTTTAGACCGAGAAGGGGTCTCTGGAGAAGGAGAAAAATGCATTGGCTGAGAAGCTGGCGATGCTTCAGCTGCATGTTTAGGAAGTGAAACACAAGGCTAACCGAGTCCCAGAGCTTGAAGCCGAGGTTGAGTCTCTGCACTTGGCGGTCGAGAAGCTTCGAGTAGGAGCCGCTGCGTTGGAGAGTAAACTCTGAGAGAAAGAGTCCGAGCTCGCGGAGATTGAGCGTCTTGTCCCCTCGCTCTGCGACCGGGCTGTAGCGGATTACAAGAATCTCAAAAGCTGAAAGATCTTCTGAAAGCTGCCTGGGATAGTGTCATCACACAGAAGTTCACGGAGTGGAGTGAGTATGGATACCTGGACAAGCCCCGGATGATGGCTGATCTGCTCGCCTCAAAGGCAAAGGCTAAGGCTCAGGACTCCCAGCCCGTCCCCACGGAGGGTCCTCCCGAGACTAATCTTGAGACTATTGGAGATGAGGAGATTGTGTCCGAGAGCGAGGATGAAGAAGAGCTTGGTGACCCAGCCGAGAAGGACCAGGCTTAGGATAATTTTTTTTTATTTGCACTCTACCGGACTGTAATTTTTGGATTCATCATATTGAATAGTGGCCTCGAGCCTACTCCCAGTGATGTAAATCTTTTGCCGGGTAGTCCAGTTAATATATAATTACCCTTTTATTTATTGGTTCAAGTTGATTCCTTGTCTCTATGGATCTTGTTTCCTTCCTCTTTGTGTTTTCCTTTGTGTTTTTTTTACTTGCCTGGTGAAAATAAAAATTTACTTACCTGTTGAACCTGGCATCCCCTTTTATTTGCCTTTTGAACTTAGTGGATACTGTTGGTAACTCTAATTTTACTCCCAAGTGTTACGAATTTAACATCTTCATTTCTGTATTAGTTGTTGTACAAAACAAATGAAGACATCCTCCTGGGTCGACGAGCTAACCCGGTGGGCATAATTTACAATTCCCACTGTCGAACTTCGACGAAACCGGGTAAAATCTAAGGTGCTCGGTATTCCACGGGTGCCCGGTGATTATGCCATCTCAGTCCCTCAGATAGAACATGGTTGGGCCAACTTCCTCCATTATCTCGTAAGGTCCCTCCCATGTTAATTAGATCAAGGGCCATTGGTTGGGTCATCACTTGCTTCATCTCCCAGGCCCAAGGATCGGGGCCTGACCTTACTGTCATAGTGCCTGGCAACTCGTTGCTTGTACACTTGGGTGTGTAGATCGGCCCTCTCCCTCTTCTCCTTGATGAGATCCATGTTCAGCTGGAGTCCTTCTGCATTGGTTTCCTCACTATAGCCCTCAACTCTTCCCGATGGCACTATCAGCTCAACTGGGATGACAGCCTTTGTGCCGAAGGCTAGGCTGAAAGACGTTTCCCCCGTTGACTCCGTCGCGGTTGTCCGGATAGCCCATAATGCTTCCGAGAGCCTCTGTGCCCATAACCCTTTGGCATCATCCAACTTCTTCTTCAACAGCTTCTTGATGATTTTGTTGACTGCCTCTACTTGCTCGTTGGTCGTTGGGTGTGCTATCGATGCGAACACCATTCGAGTTCCCATGTCCTCGGTGAATTCTATGAGCTTCGGGTTATTGAATTGTGTACCGTTGTCGGTTATGATTGTTTCTGGTATGCCAAATCTACAGTAGACATTTTTCAAGAGGAAATTATTTACACTCTCGATGGTTATCCGACTTAGTGGCTCTACTTCAACCCACTTGGTATAGTAATCTACAGCCACGATGGCGTACTTGTACTGTCCGGGAGCCGTTGGGAGCTTCCCGATCAGATCCAAGCCCCACTGCGCGAACGGCCATGGAGACATCAAGATCGAGAGAGCGATGGATGGGGAATGGACCTTGTTAGCGTGCTGGTGGCATTTGTGACATCTCGCTGACATCTAATCTGCCATCTTCCCCATGTTGGGCTAGAAGTATCTCGTTCTTAATGCCTTGAAAGACAGGGATCTTGATCCAGAGTGATTGCCACAAACTCCTTCGTGGATGTCCCGTAGGATTGTCTCTCCCTCCTCTACTGATACACACATCAGGTTGGGGAAACAATAACCCCTGCGGTACAACTTGCCGTCTATCAACGTGTATCTCGCACATCTCGACTGCAATTTTCTTGCCTGTCGCCTATTCTCTAGCCGGAACCCCTCCTTAAGGAACTCGATGATAGGGTCCATCCACGTGGGCTCCTTGGGGCCAACGGTGATGGCGAATATCTCCGAGATTGTTTTGCTGATGTTGGGCCTATCTAGGATCTCGATCTTCACCTTCTTGCGCCTTTTTTGACCGGTGTCGGTGGCAAGTCTTGTTAACCCATCAGCGTTACTATTTTCCTTCCGAGGGACCTGAGTGACCGTTGCAGATTCAAACCTGCCCAGGAGAGCCATTGTCAATGCCAGATAGGAGTTCAGATGTGGTTCCTTGGCCTCAAAGGTGTCGCTGACCTGGTTCACCACTAGCTATGAGTCGTTGAACACTTGCACACTCTTGACCCCTATCTCTTGTGCTAGCTGCAGTCCCTCGATTAATGCTTCGTACTCAGCCGCGTTGTTGGATGTGGAGAATTTGAACTCCAGGGCATACTTGTATTTGAACCCGTTCGAGCTAACCAATATTATTCTCGCTCTACTCTTATCTTTAGTTACGGAGCCATCTATGTACAACTTCCAACCCAACTCAACGCTCCGGGGGGCCACTGTTACCTCATTCTCAATCTCAGGGTACTCCTTGTGTTCTTTCATAGGGGTTAGCTCCGAGATGAAATCTGCAGCCGCTTGCCCCTTGATGGCTACTCTTGGCATGTAGTGTATGTCGAACTCACCTAACTCTATTGCCCATTTGGCTAATCTCCCGCTCGCCTCTGGTTTCTGGAGAACCTGCTGAAGAGGGCAGTTGGTGAATAATGTGATGGAGTGCGCTTGGAAGTAGTGTCGTAACTTCCGGGTGGTTACAATGAGTGCCAAAGCCAATTTTTCAAGGTCCGAGTACCTACTCTCTGCCAAGGTGTAACCTTTGCCCACGTAATATACCGGGAGCTTGATGACATCATATTTCCTAATCAGGGCCAAGCTTACTGCTGTATCTGACGTTGCTAAATAGAGGTATAACATTTCTCCGGGAATCAGCTTTGAGAGCATTGGTACCGATGCCAGATACTCTTTGACTTTCCTGAAAGCCTCCTCCTGCTCGGGTCCCCAATTGATTAGCTTGCAGTGCTAACTCTTCAGCAATTTAAAGAACGGTGCGCACTTGTCCGTGAGTCTAAAGACAAACCTAGTGAGGGCCACTATCTTGCCCATCAGGGACTGCACATCACATCTGATCTTTAGGACCTCCATATCCAGTATAGCCTGAACTTTCTCCGGGTTCGCTTCGATCCCTTGCCTGCTGATCACGTGGCCCATGAACTTTCCTTTAACAACTCCAAACAAGCACTTGTTTGGATTCAGCCTCATGTCGTACGTTAGGATAATGTCAAAGACTGCTTGCAAGTCGCTTACATGTTTGACCGCGGTAAGACTTTTTACCAACATGTCATCCACGTACACCTCCATGGTTACTCCCAGCTGCTTAGCAAACATCTTGTTCATAAGGCGTTGGTAGGTTGCTCACGCGTTCTTCAAATTGAATGGCATCCTCTTGTAATAATACACTCCTTTGTCGATGGTGAACGCAGTGTGCTCTTCGTCTGTTGTGTTCATCATTATCTGATTGTAGCCTGCATATGCATCCATGAAGCTTAGCATCTCAAACTCGGAGGTGGAATCAACGAGTTGGTCTATTCGTGGCAACGGGAAGCTGTCCTTGGGGCAGGCCCTGTTAAGGCTAGTATAATCCACACACATCCTCCACTGCCCCACTACTTTCTTTGGGACCATGACCACGTTGGCCAACCACTGTGGGTACCTAGCTTCCTTGATAAATTGGATGTCCAACAGCCTCTGTACCTCTCCCTTGATGATATCATATTTCGCCAAGTCAAACGACCTGCGTTTTTGCCTCACCAGGGGCACGCCTTTCGGATTCCCAACCGGTGTGTCACTATGTCTTTCAAGATCCCGGGGACATCTGCATATGACCAGGCAAATGCCTTGCTGTTGGCATTTAGAAAGCACTTAAGCTCCTCCTTCACTCCGGGAGGCAACCCTGTCCCTATTCTTGCTGTCCTTGCTAGGAACTCGTTTGAGATGCAGATCAATTCCGTTTCCTCGATAGATCCTGGCTTTTCGGCTTCGGTTCCCTCAGTTGCGGCATTAATCCTCGGATCCTCGTAGGCATCCGTCACGAGGGTCACCGGGTTCCCTGAAACTAACACTTCTGCCCTTCTCCTTCCATTATCTTGGTCGATGGCGTAGCATCCTCTCGCTGCCAGCTGATCCCCCCAGATGGTCACTATACCCGCAGGGAAAGGTAATTTCATCAACAGTATGTGCCCAGCAATGAACGCCTTCACCTTCCACAGGGTCGGCCTCCCCAATATCCCGTTGTAAGATGAGTCACAATCGACGACTATAAAATCTATCCCTGTTGTCAACGTGTTCCCCTCTACGCTCTCCAGGATCACAGGAATATGATTCGAGCCCAGAGGTTGCACCACATCCTCGGAGAAGCTTATCAACAGCTCATTGTCCTGTATGACCTTGTTGTTCCCTCTTCTCAATGCTTGCCATGCGTTTTTGAATAGTACATTCACCGATGCCCCGATGTCAATTAGGATCTTCTTGAATAGGTAATGATCCAGCTGCGCGGTGACTAGGAACGGGTCCTCGTGGGGCTGCCTGATTCCTTGCTCTTTTCCTTCCTCAAATGTCACCGATCTCCAGCTCACCTTGACATGCTGATTGTTGCAGCTACCGAAGGTGAATATTTCTCAACCTTCTCTGATCTCGGCCCATTGTTTCTTTGCTTTGTTACTCTTCTGGTCTAACAGTGCTCCCCCACGGATAGTGTTGATCGTCCCGTAGACCGGAACCCCGCCTCCTTCTGCTGACCCATGCGTACTGCTGCAGTTTCCCCCCTTTTAGCTGGCCCTCGATCGCCTTCTTGAGCTCTACACAGTTGTTAATTGCATGTGTGGCCTCTCCGTGATACCCGCAGTACTTCCCGTTGTCCTCCCTTGTCAGTCTGGATGGCGGAAACTTCCTCATCGGTGGCCCTAGGATTACGCCCTTGTTCTCGTTCCATACTACCTCGGGAGTTGCCATCAAGGTAGTGAAGTTTTCTCTAGCTGCGGGAGCCACTGCTTTGAACCCGCCGTCCTGATAACCCCCTTTGCCTTTTCCCTGCGGGCCTCCTACCTGCTTGGCCTGCTTCCTACCTCCCGCTTTATACCTTTTGCTGGGGGTGAAACCTTGTCCCTCCTGATCCCCTTTCCATGTTCTTACTTCTTGGATGGTTTGCCCCTGGGACTCGGACCTCCTATCCTCCTTTCTCTTGCCGACGTACTGATCCCCATGCGTATCATGGTCTGCTTAGGCATGCTTGATTGTCATCTCCATCAATTCGTCATAATCCCGCGGGTTTTCAATCTTTACGGCATACATGAATTTCTCGGGCAACAGGGCTTAAACAAATGCTTCTTCCGCCACCTTCTTGTCGAAATTTCTCATCTTAGCGGTGGCTCCCTGCCAGCGATTCACGAAGGCCTTTAGCCCTTCACCTTGTCCCTGTTTCACTTTGAACAGCTGGGGGGTGCTCTGCCCATCCATACGCAATATGAAACGGTTCACAAACCTATCTGCCAGTTGCCTGAAACTGTCTATCGATCCGGCCGGGAGCTCGTAAAACCAACTCAGTGCCTCTCCTGACAGTGTCTCCTGGAACATGTTGCAACACATGGCATCTGAGTAATCTTTAGCGTTAGTATGGGACTTAAAACTATCCAGGAAGAGATGCGGGTCCCCTTCGCCTCCGTAGCTCAACTTCAATGGCTTAGCCGCATGAGAGCGCAAGGTCTGCGTGATGATCTTTGTGAACGGTCCCCCTCTTTCCTCGAATCCCATACCTGGCAGGTTATGTGCCGCTCGCCTTTCTGTTTCATTTACTCTCGTGGTTAGATTCACCACACTATCCCGCATGGCCATCAGGGCCGCCTTTACTCCTTTTGACTCTAGCACCCTCTCTTCAACGGGTGTTAGGAGCAGTGGCGGACCCTCTCCTTCCACGCTTTCTGGGAACAGATTGGCCCCAACATGGACTGTTCTATGGGCTGTCGGCGGCATCACGGAGGATCCCCGACCCTCTGTATGTTGCTCTCAGAGGGTGGCTGCCGCCCGCTCGATCGCCTCGTCATTTTCTAACCTTCGTGCCAACGCACTGATTATAGTGTCATTATCTCGTTCCAATTTTTTCTCTCGAACTGTTGCCTCTAAGCAATCCTGGGTCCTCTCTCTCTCTCTCCAAACGCGCCACGTCCGCCCGCAGCCTTTCAACCGTATCCTCAACTTCCTCCTACGTGAGATCGTGCAAATGTTCCGTCTGGGGTCCTTTCCCGGTCATTCCCAATGGGTTCACACTCTAGCCTCTCACCCGACCCTTCATTCCGAGCAGTGGTCCTCGATGTTCTCTCCTCACTTAGACCGCGATGGTCTTCCAACATTGTCATGCTCCCTTCTATTAGTTCACTTGACTCAGCTATCGAGACTCGCTGGCTTTTCGTAAGAGATTCCCACAGACGACGCCAATTATTTCTGCAAGATCCCGTAGACCTCGTAGAAGCTCTTTGGCGTGATCTCTGCTCTTTGATTGTTGTTGACTAGATACTTGCAAGTGGAGGTTGACCAGGACTTTCCGGTCTTTCTCTCTCCGATAATTAAGTTAGTTATGTGGTAGGTAGAGTATTTAATGCTAGGAGATTTCTTACCGTTTTGGTTGACTTCAGCATTGTATTTATAGCCCCGCGTTGACTTATATCTTACTTGTTATTCGATGTGGGACAAATATACTACTGAGGTCTGTTTATTTGGCCTTCTGTGGAGCGCCTCTCTCCCGGCCCAGACTGTTGTAGCTTCCAGGATGAGGCCTGCTCGATCTACCTCATGCTGGGCTTCATAGCATTGTGGGCCAAGGGAGGTATTTATCGATTACCGATTACAAAAATATAATACATATTCATGGTGATATCTACATATAAATTGTTATGATTTATAAATGACTAGGATTATGCAGTGTACTTACACGTCGTGCATAGAAGAATTTTTACTTGATTCATGTAACAAATTAGCAGTAAACTCAGATAGGTGGTTCCAGGACTTCAAGCAACCCAAGTGTCATTGACTCGTTGCTATGGTGTCATCTTTAAGGACTAGTAGTTCTTAGTTTCGAAATCAGAGTTTTATGAATACCATGAATGCAAGGGGAACTTTGATGGAAAGCTTTCGTACGTACATTGTCAAAGGTAGGAAAGGGCGACAATGATGGAATTGCCAACATCTAGGATCTTTTTATGTTTCTTTTGGATGTAATTGTAGTCTTGATTCTTGAAAACATTTGGGGTAAAACTATAATGGACGGGAAATCCTGAGGTAGTTCATGGTTGTACTTTTTTTTTGTTAGCCGTTACTATCATCGTCTTGTTGTTTTCATCTGTCCCTAAAATGATATATCTAGCTATTTCATTTCTCACTTCTGCTGATCTGCATCCAGTTTGATCGCTTCATCACTAGTAGGCCAAAGTACACGTTTTATTTTGGTAATCACTAGCATATTCCCCAGAATAGTGCATGCCAAATTGCCAGCAGTGAAGTTCTCGCAAAACGATCATATATACCGAACGAAAATAGAGAAGTAAAATGCTTATTCATGCTATACGGAAGAAAATTTATGGATTGCACATTAGTGGCATGCCAAATTTTGTTGGTTGATTCGATTGTTCCGTTTTGTTCGAGTAAACTACTCGTAAGAGGTCGGTTTCTCAAGACGTTATTGATGCAGACAAGACCTGAGTTGAACACTAGCTATCACAAGCACAGCAAACTTCCACTACATTCTTTGGTCTGAACATCCACTGCATTGTCATTGTTGCAGCAAAAGCAAGCACATATGTATTTTCATCAATCTATTTTCCTTTACAAATTCAACAAATTTTGTGTTTGAGAATTTGCACCTATAATTCCCTCCCCCTTGTTTATGGTCTCAAATTGGCATGCTCAGAGAAAAGGGCATTATTCATTATATTGATGGAGGCTGACTCAAATGGTCCCTCTCAATTATGGTCTTAAATATGATTCCAGATTGCCCATCTGTAAATATGGTGCAGAATCTGATGTGGGATTTTCCATTTTATGATTGCTCTTAGTGTGTTTCTTTATGGATGCTTTTGATCTTGTGGTTGTAGCCAGGTTTAGAACTAGTGCTTCTTTTGGATTGAACCAATTACTAACCTTATCTAGCTCTGCATATCAGAAGCTTGTTGATTGATCTCTGTCAGAAGAAAGAGGATAAACTTATGTCCATTATGGGGGACCAGAGATTTGAGAGAAGAGACGGATGCATTTCTTGATTTCTTGGTTTGTTTGGACACTACAATAGTTACTATTAACGTGAGAAAGATGAACTATTCAAATAAACATATGGTTTTACATTTTATTAGGTATTATAGTCACACGATTAAAGCTAGGAATCCTCATCAAACTTAAGACTATGGAGACAGAAGAAGTGGAACAGAATGACACACATCAAAAGAATCGGGCAGCAGAAAGCTAGCATATCGGAAGAGGTTCACCGTTCCAACCACTGAGGCAATCGAGAATTGGATCAATGATTTTCCCCTGGCACATAGCTGTGAATACCTTGTCACACTCCTCCCCGGGTGACCTGACCTTTTCGCCCGTCAAGAACTCTCCCCCCAACTCCTCCCTCACAAATTTGTACAAAGGATATGACCTGCACTCGATGATTCTGTTTGGAATCGCCGCATTACCGCTCTCGCATGCAGCCCTAGCGCTCTCAACCTCTTTAGGCAAAATGGTCTTAAGCTCTTCCTCAAATGCCGAAATCTTTTGGAAAATTGAAGTGTTTGCGTTCTTCTCATTTTCACCATTTGTCAAGGCGTGTTCAACAAGCACTTGCCTTAGCCTTTGCATCAACGGATATGTAGCGCTGCAAGGATCGTCAATGTAGGCGAAAAGGTACTCCCTTTCGACAACCATAAGCAAATCCTTCTCACAGAACCTCGAAGGGTGAAGCTCTCCATTCACCCCGGTAGTTAAAAGCCTCTTGGCCAACTGACTCACAGTGTTCTTAACCGTGCTCTTCAAGTTCTCCTCCAAATGCCTCAAATCAATGGCTTGGCAAAGCGCTACCAAAAATGTGGAAGACATGAGCTTCAGTATGTCAACTGCTTCTGCAGTTTTTCGTGACGAAATCAGCCCCAAAGAGTTGACATCCTGGTTGTGTTGCTCAGCACTCTGGACATGGTTGGTCACTGGATTTGCGAGAAACTGAAGCTCAGAACAATAAGATGCCATGGCAATCTCAGCTCCCTTAAAGCCATAATCCAAACTTGGGTTCCTCCCACCGGACAAATTGGATGGCAAGCCATTGTTGTAATAATCATTGACAAGTTCTGAAAATTGAGCAAACATGAGCTTTCCAATGGATGCAATAGCCAGACGTGTGTTATCCATGGATACTCCAATTGGGGTACCCTGGAAGTTGCCACCATGCAATGCCTTGTTCCTTGAAACATCGATCAGAGGGTTGTCATTAACAGAATTAATCTCCCTCTCGATTGATTTTGTCGAAAATCGGATCACTTCAATTAGTGGACCGAGCCATTGTGGTGAGGTTCGGAGAGCGTAACGGTCTTGTTTAGGCTTCTGAAGAGGGTCCTGCTCATGTAGCTTCTTAGCAGCTTTAACGTAATCACTGCCATCCAAAATGTACTCCATAATTGCAGCGGCCTCAATTTGACCAGGGTGGTGCTTCAACTTGTGTGTCAAGTGGTCTGTAAACTCAGGCTTCCCCTGCATTACTTCAGCGAAAATCGCAGACAAGATTTCGGAAAGCAAGGTTAAAATGTTGGTCTCGAAAAGAACCGTGGAGGCCAAGCCAGAGCCAACAGCAGTACCATTAACAAGAGCAAGTCCTTCTTTAGGCTGCAACTCGAAAAACCCTGAGCTGATACCGACTTGTTCGAAAGCCTGAGCAGCATTGAGGGTCTCGCCTTTTGGTCCAACCGACTTAGAATTGGGGCGGCCGGTTAGTAGTCCGGCAATATAGGAAAGCGGCACAAGGTCTCCGGAGGAGGAGATGGTGCCGCGGAGAGGCAAGCAGGGAGTAATGTTGTGGTTGAGAAACTTGGTGATGGCTTCTAAGATTTCGAATCTTATGCCGGAGTAGCCTTGCAGGAGAGTGTTGATTCTAACAAGCATGGCTGCTCTTGTTGTGGGGTGAGGCAGAGTGTGAGACTCTGTTCCCTTGCCAAATACTCCAGCGTTCAAGAATCTGGACCAAGAAACGAAAATGCTCCATCAGTTCATAATTCGATGGATCAAGAAAATAATATATATGTTAAAATCAAATGCATAAACGGGTATGAATGCATGACTCCACCTAAAATTGATAGAATCGACAAATACTAATTATGAGTCCAAATCCAGATGGACCAGTTTAATTAACTTGAAACCCAGATCTAATCAAAGACCAATTTACTAGGTAAGATTTGAAAATCCCTACTGATTGTACTAGGTGAATTCCTTGAACCTTCAAGTACTACTCATGTCATTTGAGTGTGTACCAATTAAGTCATTTGCCGTCCTATGCAATCCAAGTTGGTTTTGAGACAGGTATTTTAGGTGACAAGGAACTGTCTGTTACAGCTAGTGACGAAAATCTGAGATTCTTATATAGCTAGAGCGGGGAGGTACAAAGCCAAATTCCTATGCAGGAAGGTTTTTCAAGTGTTTCTTAGTAATTAAATATCGATTGTTTTGGAATACAATTAAAGGGGAGAGAGAGACACAATTAGCCGGGCGTGTTGTTCCACGTAGCTTGTACGCCTGTCATATCTAAGAATTTATCTTCCTATGTGAATCTTTGTCCCCAAGTTCACAAAAAACTAGGTATAGATCGACTTGATCAACGATCATAAGTTATTTTACAAATGAATCGGAGAATTCTCAGCAGTTAATGAGTTAATAATATACGATAAGTTACTTGATGAAACTGTAAGTTATATTTACTGCACCATCAAAAAGATAAAAAATGTGATGCTGAGGTTTTATGTAATTTTACGAACTAGATTAATTGTTTGTCAACTTAACATGTTGAAGTGAGGTAGACGTGACAAAACAATCATTTTCAGCAGATTAACATTCAAAAGGAAACTCCCCTAAGAAAGTATGCAAAAGGTTACTTCCCATCAAAAATATGCAAAAGGGTAACTTACCTAATCAGCTCTTTCTGAAGTGCAGCGCCTTGCTTGGTTCGTCTGTGGGAGGTCGCACCGAACCCGGTGGTGACACCATAGCTGTCTGTTCCTTTGTTCATGGAGTCCATCACCCAGTCACTACTGGCCTTCACACCAGCCCTGGCAGACTCATCCAGTTCAACCTTGACACCAGAGTCATGGTTAGCTATGGCCGCGACCTGAGCAATAGTCAAGGTCTTTCCACCGAGCTTCACCACAGGCTTCCTGTACTCGGCCACCATGCGCTTCACTTCATCAAGGTGGCTGCCTGTCATGGACTCCGCCGCCGCTCCCCAGTTAAGCGGGTCCGAAACAGCTTTGAGGGACTCTGTTTTGACGCAGAGAATGTCCAAGGAACCGTTTTGGATCCCATTCTGGTGGTATCCATTCTGGGTTACGGTCTCCATATATGTCAGTAGTGAGAATTGAACCCAGAAATGATCGCAGAAATGGGAGTTAGGACTGGAGGAGAGAGGAGAGAGGAGAGGGATGAAAGGTTAGGGGAGATGGGGGGTGTTTTCCTGAGGAAGTGGAGGGAGGAGAGGTGGGTGCTTAAATAGATGTATGGAGGAGGCAAAACTGGCAAGGTAAGGGAAAACGTTACAAGGGGGAGGAAGAGTGAAGTGGTATTTGGTAGGTGAGCATAAGGGTGGCAGAGAGCCACACGAGGGTTGGTTGAAAATTAAATGTGACCGTGGGATCGTCAGCTGATCCAGCGGTGGGTGAATTTGCTACGTGGATGTCCGAGGTGGATGACTAGCGAGAGGACCTTTTACTTGTTGGTTGCTTTGTTGCTTGGTGCAAGAGTACGAGACGACAGGGGGAAGTGGTTGGTGGGGATTTGTGTGAGGAAAATTCCATATTTTTTTTATCCGTTTTTTGTATCTATGAACGTATTCAAACTAGGTAATGACTAACTAGGGTCGACTACTGTAGTAAAATGTACTTGATGTAAGTGACAAGTGAAGATGGAGAAATTGAATCAGAATCAGATTTTGTTCAATTTAGTTCAATGGCTTTGTTACAATACTTGCCTTCATTTTCACGTTTGTTTGTGTCTTAGATCTTGGCAAGGGTTAAATGGGCGACACATGAGAAGTGTATCATGGATTCGGATCATGCTTTCAGTGTGGACATTTACTTGTTCATAAATTCTTGCGGATTTGGACTTATTGCTAGGAATCATATAGTTTTGAGATGCACTACCTAAGAATCTCTACATTACTAGAGTCTAACATCGAACAATGTTTTACCGGCGATGTGACAACGATGTATTTGAAAATTCGGCCATAAAGCAGTAAACCGGAGTAATAGACAACAATAGTCGATGTCATAGCTTTAGGTGTTACATTTAATTAGATTTGGTACTCATAGCTCAATTTCATAGTCATGTCGGATTAATTCAAGTGACCTTATTTTGTGTATACGTGTAACTTTAAGGATGTTGTATTTTCTTTGTGTTTATTGTAAAAGATTGCATATTTATATATCTTAAAGAAATCAATATGACAAACCCTCGCTTTCTTTTTTTATTAGTTTGTCATTTTCTTTAGAATTATGAGAGTCGTTATCGTAGATAATTTAGGAACTGATGAAGGATTAATGGTAGAGACAAAGAGATAGTAAGAGAATCATCATCTTATTCATTGATAGGAGCCCTTTATATAGGGAATTACACAATACCAATATGGTAATGATATGAATACATAGATCTAGTCTAACTACATATCCTATTGGCATAAGGCCAAGGCACACATAGAGAATATCCTAGAACACTCCCCCTTGTGCCGCGCGCTGATATGCCGATGGTGCTGATCTGTTGCCTCGTCAAAAACCTCGTCAAGTCACAAAAACCCTGTGGGAGAAAAACTGAACCTTGATCGTAGGAGAAAAAGAGTACAACGCACCCTTCACATTTGATAGTGACATGTATGTATGTGCTAGACTCTCCCTGAAGTTCGCACCTCTCCCTGATCTTTACATCAATCATAGGGCTCTTCCTGATTCTTACTAATCACGGAAGTTTCAACAACTTAGCATGTCAATGCTTTTTAACATGTCTTCAAATGTGGCATTGGGCAATGATTAACTAAATCATGCCGTATTGTCCTCAAATGATCTTTTACACTTAGATCTTGAGGAGAATGTCGCTTGTGAACTCAAAACATAAGTTCGTGTAGGAAATCAGGTTTCCGCGCAGCATGACCTTCAATTACTAGAACAGTCGTAACTTTCTCTAGGAAATACATATGAACGAACCGTAAACGGTTTTGGAACTAGACTCATTTAGCTTTCCAACCGTATATTACACACATTCTGGTTCATCTGGAACTGTTCACAAAATCCCGTCGAAGTTAACTGTTTTGCCAAAATCAGATTCTCGGACAGATTCGTCCTACTTTACGAAAACGGCCATAACTCACTCAATATGATAGGTATGATCAAATGGTTGGTGTCCCTGGAAAGTAGACACATAGACCTTTCCAATGGTACCAATTTCACCATTTTCCAGTGAGTGAGATTTCCTATAGGTCTCGTGGAAGTTGACCTACAAAACTTGGCAGATTCTGATTTCGCTTTTGATGTGTCTTTCTTATGTAGGGATAGAATAAGCCTCAACCTTTCATACCATCAAGTATTGAAAAAGGAGTTACTGCCATTACATTGGCGTTGCGTGGGCGCATAGCTACACTTAGCTTTACAACTTTTCATAGCGAATGAGATGTCAAGTCTTTTGTATTGTGTTGAGTACATTGATGCGTCTTTTTGTACTTAGATGGGAACTCCATCTCTTAACACATATTTGTCATCTTGCTTTAGACAAAACAACGGATCTCTCTTTAGAGCAAAGACCTTGACTAATCATGGGAGTATATGTAGGCCTCACTAGTTATAGAGCGCCTAAGCCGATTGATCATCAATACAGTCATCGAGTGCCTTATCGAGACTGTGTCTTCCCAAGATCTTTTTCTCGGATGTTGATTACATATTGGCATCTCTTGATCCATCAAGAGTCCA
>NC_020496.1:34870463-34870728 GCF_000184155.1 Fragaria vesca subsp. vesca | reverse complement strand
AGTGCGAGGATATATCGAACCTAAGGGCCTCCCTCCTTTTAGGGAGCCACACGGCCTTGTGACACCAATTTTGCCACTATATGGCGTCACCATATCACCATCCATGGTGATGGCGCCAAGACCAACTTCTTTTGGTCGCGCCATGTCCTTTTGTAGGACATCAATCCTTGCAGACATATTTGCAGCATGTGATCTCATCACTTTAACACTATAAGCATTTGGGATCAAGATGAGACTTAGTGGGGACAAACCACGACAATTCACG
>NC_020496.1:34844934-34870443 GCF_000184155.1 Fragaria vesca subsp. vesca | reverse complement strand
TGACAATCCGCAATTTAGCGGTGAATGAGATCGCCTGACAAGGTTTCTACATATGCGGATTATAGGTGGAGGTTCATATCCAACCTAAACTTATTCATCTCAAATGACCAATCATTGTACGCAATGGCAATGCTATTTGGCATCTAGAAATAACATCTAGCCGAGCTCAAGGATTGGAGATCCGTTTCAATCTTGCCGAGCTCAAGGATTGCAATTTCGTGTCAATCCTGGTACACAGTCACGAGCTGTAGTACAACAAAATTCAATGATGGTGGGTCGTAGATGAATAGTAAAGCTGCATGCAAATATTGCATAGCCCTAAGACGCAATAAAAAGATTGGTGCGCATCAATAATGTTCGAGCGACAAGTTAAAGTTGCTTGGTCGTAGCCTCGGTGAGACCGTATTGCGTGTGAACATGGGGCACAGGACACTTCAACTTACATCCCGATAAACTTCTTTAAAAAAATGGGTAGTGAGCCCGTAGAAGTATAAGCAGCATAAGCAGTAGATAATAGTGTAACACGTGACCAGTGTGTTAACACTTCAACCAACACCATAAAGCATAAAAAGGTGTCCGCAAGTTGGTTGTATCTATCTACATAGTTTGATGTAAGAATAGAATGTTCACTTTTGTGTTATTTAGCGTAGGAGGGTCTCACTCCTTATTTAGCTAAAGCAATACCAATTCTTTTTAAGTTGTTACATATTTTCACTGTCTACAAAACATGAGTCTACTAACTATTTTGTTGCGCTGTGAGAATTTATGTGTATATTTTCGTTGAATATATAAACTTTCCCTTACTATTTTTTTTTTTTTTGTAGAAATATTGGGTATATTGCATTCTATGAGCATGAGTGACCTAATTAGAAACTTAATTTCATCTTAACAAGTAAAAACATGGATTTCACGCCTTTCAATCAACCACACATATCCTCATTACGAGTTGCTGAGCCATGAAGGCTCAACTTCTTTCTAAAGCATGATCCTTGCCACTTTCCACAAAATCTGGTTCCTTCTGCCTTTAGAGCTACGTACCTTAATTAGCTAAACAATTAATGTGATACTTGATATATTACACTTTCTTGAAAATTTGTTCAATCATAACCTCAAATGCGTTGGGTGACATGAGAACTTAATTGTAAGCTAGTTGCAATTGTTGAATATAAAAATACATGATGATCCACCTATTTACTATTTACTGTACTTGATACACATAAAAAAAACCCAGATGATGAGCAAGAACTTCAACAAAGTATTTTATGGCTTGTCATGTTTTATGTAAAGTAAATAGAGTAGTCAATAATGTAATCTTTGTTAAATGATTTTTGTTATAATGCATAAGTTATGTAGGAGCTCCTAATATAGTTTTTGAGTGTTTTATATTATGGTGTTTATGTTTAATGTCTCATTTTTATATTATGTGGTTTCACTAATAGTAACGACGTGAAGACTGTCTTTCAAGTCCTTATTTAAAAATAAATAAATAAATAAATTTAAAAAAAACAGAATATCGATATCCAGTTTGCTTTCTTTAAATGGTGCTAGCTAGCTTGAGCTTTATAATTCTTAATAAATTAAACGAGGATTCATTAATTACAGGTAGAATTAAATTTGAATTTAAGACATAACCGAATTATTAGCTCCCGTAGTCTTTTATTCATCCATTATGTTTTTGACCCTAGCTTCTTTGGCATCATGTTCTTCACCACATGCATATATCATATGCATTCTGGGCAATTCTAGAACATAAAGGTCACTCCTGCTCTTGGTAGGAAATGGTTTCGGCATAAAAGGCTATTTACACCAATACACATTCATAAAATAAAGTATAAAACAGTTAATCGGCTGCCATTGAAGAGAACTGGTCCAAAAATCCAATTAATTAGACATGGAAGCTTGTCAACTAAGTAAACCGTACTGAAGACAAAATTAATTCTATAAATTAGCTTTGTCTACTAAAAAAATATATTTTGTTTGTTCACTAGCAATTTGCAAATAAATATGTGGAACATGGCAATTCGAACAATCTGGCAATTTGTCCAAAAAAACAATCTCTAGGAGAAAATGAATGACTTCTTGAAATTCAATTCCAGCGTAGAAGGATTTAAAAGAAAACAAGTTCTGTTGAGTGGACTGGCAAGTTCTCTGGGGCATAACAGAATTGGACCATCCCAAGCGTTCACACTTGCCTGTTGGTTACGTTGCTGGAAAAAACTGAGACTCAGGCATGCATCATGGATCACAAGACAACAACTAATGGTTGTTAGTTTTTAATATATTTATATATTAAAATGCTAATGTTTTTTGATGGCAAAATGTATTTGGATTAGGAGCTGGCAACCCATCAACCCAGAGTTATCATGAACTATCTCACACTAGCAATTAATATTCTCATCTATTTACCTTTGAATCTTCGAACTCTACAAATAAAATTGCATGTCATGTTGTTCCTGCTACTTAACTAGTAATCTTGTTGTAATTAATCATCACACATGTTTGATTTCCGGCCCTCCAGTTTGATCAATTAGGAGGTTTTTCTCTGTGATACTTTAATTTTTAATCCGGAAAAAAAAAAAAAAAAAAAAAAAAGGTTAAGTTCGATTTCGATGGAGTCATGCATATTACAAAAGTAAACTCCTATTTTGAAAAGCTAGTCTTTGCAGGTGCTTTAGTCTTGCGTCACATGTTATAATTACAAAGAAAGTTAATCGTTGAACAAAAATTCCAGTTTCCTCAATCTTTCTCACGAATTTTCGGTCAAAATTCCTACTCCTTTCCTTAGTGGGGATGGTTGTTGCTGCGATATATCTTAATGCATTTTCCAACCAACTCATCAAGTCAAGTCTAAGGAATCATATATGACTCGTTAATACTATTTGGGTAGTAGGTCAACATATGTGTAGGCAGACGCCAAAATAATGTTTTCTACGGGAGACTAGACTTGCAAGTCGATCTTTCACTTTGCAATAGATTTGGTTATAAATTAAGCAAATGATACTGTGGTTGGGAATTATATGTTGTTGGTGATCACATTTCACCAATCTAATCATGCATGCAAGCGCACCACTAATTTCTTTCTGCTGGTTCGTTAAAATTAAACAATCAAGTTTTTTGTTTTTTTCTATTTGCTGAAGTGAGGCCAAAATAAATACCTAACCCCGGCCCTCACCGACTACTTCTAGCAAATTATATACAAACACGGTTGGCTGATGCATGCCCAAAATCATGTAATTAAGAAACTAATACATATAAACAGTGTTTCTGGTACGTTTGGTCTCGGAATCTCATTGCGAAATGAAATATGCAAAAGCTTTCCGAAAGAAGAGAACCAATAATGACACTAGAGAAAGTTGTAACACTATTATTTTATTTATAGCAAATCACATATACATCATTCAAGAGAAATTTTAAATACACACCCCTAATCTCTTAATACACACCCCTATTATTTTATGTTTTTATTGAGATTTTATAGGTAAGCTAAATGACCAAAACATACATCTATTATTAAAAAAAAAAATCGCGCTTGAAGTATTCTTTCCAACGTCTTTTACCCTAAAATCGTTGAAAGCACGTCTTCTTCCTTAACCCCAATTCTTCTCCACAATTCATTTGGGTTGTCTTTTTTTTGGTATCCGTATTAGCTTTAGTTTGATCTTACAGATCATATTGTCAAATACTGCATCTTTATCAGCTTTAATTTAATCTTGTAGATCATATTGTCAAATACTGCATTTTTATCATGATATGTTTTATTGAATAACTAGCTATCTATGTTTAATAGCTACTATACTTCTACAGTTGTATTAGCTTGTGAATTTTTAAAAACTTGTATTGGTGATTTGGAGTTGGGATATAACAATAATATAATTTGATTATAAATTGAACGATGATAGCAAAAATTAGACGAAATAATATGTCAAAAGAGGTACCAAATAGTAAATATATATTAATTATATAAATAACGGAGTATTTCATAAATTAAGGGCATTTTAGGCAGTTTGGGATGTGTATTAAGTATAATATTGAAATGAAAAATTTGATAAGTGGTGTATTAAGTAAAGGATGTGTATTAAGATATTAGGGGTGTGTATTTAAAATTTCCCATCCTTCAAAAGGATTTGAAACACAAATAAATCCACTTGTGTTGTTAAACAAATAAGGACAGTTTTTAACAATTAAGGACAATATTTTCTCTGCATGCCATGTGTCATGGTTTAATTTACCAAATTAACCATATACTAATTAAATATGATTTTTGAAGAGAAAAGTCTCACATTTTGAGATTTTTCAATAAGTGAAATACAGTAGCAGGTTTTTAATAACTTAGTGTAGTAGCAGTATGCAGTAGCAGCATGCAGTAACAGCACACAACAACACATAGCAACAGCACGTAGTAGCAACACACAACAGCACGTAGTAGCAGCACACAACAACACACACAGTAACAGCACACAACAACACGCAGTAGCAGCACACAACAACACACGCACAAAGCAGCACACAGTAGCAGCACGCAGTAACAACATGCAGTAGTAGCACAAAATAACACACATCAACAACACACGCAGTAGCAGCACACAACAATACACATAGTAGCAGTCAATGTTCTAAAAGGCGCTAGGCGAGCGGTAACCCACAGCCTAGAGCCTGGACAGCCTAGGCGAGGATTAGGCGGGGACTAGGCGATTTGTATTTTTAAGATTTATTAATTAAAAATATATATTTTATGTAATTTAATATTTGAAAACGGTCAAATATAGATAAATTATTCAACATAATCTAGTCATACTCATTTATAAAATAAATTATAACTAAAATTTAGTATAACTTTCTGTAAAAGTGAGCAACAACATCAATAAACATATACACTTCTAATTTTAAACACACAATTAACTCTTATACTCTCATACTCCCCATAATATAACAATCCCACCACAAAAAGAAAACAAAAATAGCCGTAGAGCTTAACAGCCTAGACGGGCTAGGCGGCATTTAGGCAGGCTAGGCGGCATTTAGGCGAGCTAGGCGGCCGCCTAATCGCCCACAGCCTGGCACAAAGGCCTGAAAGAAAAGCGAGGCGGCTTGTTGCAGCCTAGAGCCTAAGCGGGGACTAGGCGGTCATAGGCTGGGCCTTTTAGAAGCTTGGTAGCAGCACACAACAACACACAACATCAACACACACAATAACAGCACACAACAGCACACAGTAGCAGCACACAACAGCACACAGTAGCAGCACACAACAGCACACAGTAGCAGCACACAACAACACACAACATCAACACACACAGGAGCAACACACAACAACAACAACACACAACATCAACACACACAGTAGCAGCACACAACAACACACACCAACATCACACGCAGCAGCAACATACAATAGCAGCACGCAGCAGCACATAGCAGAATGCAGCAGTAGCATGAAGCATGAGCACGGATTAGCTACAAATGATCACTTTTTGTTGTCAAATTCAAAAGATATGGGTTTTAATTCCAAAGAATCTTTGAGTAAACCAAGTTGTAGAGATCGAAGAATAATCAAATCAGATCTGGTTGGATTCAGCGAAGCCTTAGTCAACATTCATCCTTTCATTATTCGGCTCCTCCTCCATTCCTCGCCTCCTAGCAATTTGGTCGGAGCGGTGACCGGCGAAGAAGAAGAGGAAGAGGAAGAGGAAGAGAAGAAGAAGAAGAAGAATCGGTGCAGATCTGAAAATGGTAGAGAAGTGGTATTTTGAGCCAGTGACAGTTTTGTAGATATTTCAGAAAATAATGGTTTTTTGGGTATTTTGCGTAAAAAATTGCTGACAGGGCGTGGTACTATGCATTGTGGGCCTGAGTATATGTCCTTATTTGTTTAAATCTGTTGAAAAATGGTTTTTCTGTATTTTGCAACTGTCTATGGTAATAAAATGTCATTTTCTATTTTATTTATACAACCTTATCTGTTTACGATTATCTATTTAATTTGAGATTTCAATCTGTGAGTGAATGATATTTTAGCAAGACTCAGACTCTATGAATTATTATTCCCAAGCTAAAACAATAAGAAAGAGACATACAACTGATACAAGGGTGTTTCGTGAAGGTAAATGAAATCATTTCTTGTTGATGAGATGTACTTAACAGTTGTGGGTTTCGTCCCTATAAGACATGGGTATCAATAGAGAGGTTCTAATTTGCGTTAACGTTTAAGACTTGTGATTAGACCTGTAAATGGACCAGATCTGGAGCGGATCTACCTAGATCCGAATCCGGATCCGTAATAGAAATTTTGGATCCGGATCCGACCCGTTACCCGCTGGATCTTTGATAGCTAGATTCAAATCCGGATCCGGCGGGTTAACGGATACCCGACCCGTTAATCCGATCCGTTTATGATTATAAATATTTTCAAATTTTAAATAATAATTTCTTAATTTTATCATAAATTTTCATAAAACACTAATAAAATATTATAACAAAATAAATGTTTACATCAAAAGTTGAATTACATGGCCAAAATACTTCTTAACAATAAACTAATATATTCAAAATACTAAACCTCCAATGTATTTAGCAAAGAGCATAAAAAAAACATAGGCATCGTAACCTTCAACTTCATCAAATGATCATACTTTAGACGCAATTTAGACGTTTAGGTTATCCAAATAATTATTATATTATTTAATATTTATCAATAATATTTTATTTATAAAAATATTATTTAATTATTTTTAAACGGATCCAGCTCCTTAACGGATCGGATCAACCTCGATCCGTATCCGATCCGTTTAATAAACGGGTAAACGGATCCGGGTCCTTAACGGATTAACGGGTCTAATTTTCGATCCAAACCCGTTTAAAAACCATGGATCCGGAGTGGGTCCGGATTAAGATCCGGTCTATTTACGAGTCTACTTGTGATGGCTGTGGTTCTTTTTTCCTTTTTCCTTATCAAGCTAATAGGCTGCTCACTACAGCATGCCACCAACCCTCCACTAATCCTTTAATCGTTTTCTTGCTTTAAGCTAGCGTGCGCTTACGTTGGTGGAGAATGTTAAAGGCCGGTGAAGTCATACATGATATATATACTAGGGTTTTGACTCAATTTACCTTCTCGCAATCATATCATTCTACATCTATCATTGTAACTACATTTACCATCAATACAAACACAATCTAGTCTTCAAACGTTTTAAGATATCTTTCTTGTTGTTTTTTAGTTTTCAACACTTTGTTTTTAATAATCCATGACAGATTGACATCTAACAGACGACCGGACTTGAGATTTGAAGACTTGAGGCGAGTTCTAAGAATAATGTCCTATGATCATACGTGATACGAATTACTCAGGTGATACTGCTAACAGCAGAATTGCTAGCAATACTACAATACACAAGCAATGTAGTTCGAAGAAAATTATATCATTCTCTTATTATTGTGCAAAATGGTACAATGATTATTGTCTAATGTCTTCTCTCACAATAACACTCTAAACAGATATCTCTCTAACTATTTCGCTCTCTGATGTAAACAGATGTTGTCTCTGTTTCACCCTCTGGTCTCTAGAACTAAGCTAGACACCTATATTTATAGAGTCTAAATCTCTATAAATCTTTATCTAACTTGGAGAGTACTCCCTAACTAAGTTAGACAACTAATCCCAAACTAAGTTGAAAAACTATTCCCTAACAAGCTAGAAAAGCTATTTCCTTAACTAACTTGGAGAAGGAATCGGCTAATTCCTAAAAGACTAAAATACACCCGTATCAATACGAGGAGGAAAAAACAACGGTCATCGGCCATAAAAAATTTGGCATCCCCTCAGACTTTGTAGCTATGAATAATTGGATAAAATGACGTAACTATAGACAAAAAAAAATTAGCTCCAGACAATTAGATGACTCAGTAGAAAGAACACAAGAAACTGAGAAAGAAACGAAAAGTTTAAGGTTTATGTGAAAATATATACACACACACATATAGAAAAAGAAGAATTTGATGCCCCCAAAGTTTTGATGCTTGAGGCGGCTGCCTCTTCAGCGTCACCTTAGGTACGGGCATGCTAACAGTTCTATCTAATATCATGCAAGACTACATACTAATTCCCTTCAAGTATTCAATTCAAGTAGGGGTGGGCATAAAAAACCTAAATCCCGGTCCCATCCCGATCCCATCCAGAAATTTGACGGGATGGGACGGGATATAATTCTAAAAACATAAGGCCCGTCTTGTCCCGTCCCGTAGAGAAACAACGGGACGGGACGCGGGACTGAAAAGTTGAGGCCCGTCAGACCCGTCCCGTCCCGTGTGAAAATATAGACTAATCTAAGCCATTAGTTTTTTAGATGTTTTGATCTCAACCTTACATTTTTGAACCCTAATACTAACTCATCTCACTATGGTTGCAGTCTTTCACTCTCTGTCTTTCAGTTTCATCGCAAGAACCCTAAACTTCTAAAAGGGAAGTCACTCTCAACCCTCCAGCCAAACCTCAATCGATGATGCTTGAAATCCCAATCCAGCCAAACCGCCTCTGCCAGTCCTCCTTGAACTCCTCCACTGCCTCCGCTAACCTCACCGCCGGCCTCCTCCTCACCTTGGCGCCCGCCTCCTCCTCGCCTCGCCTTCCTCCTCCCTCATGCTGCTAAGGTGTGTATGTGCTACTCTGGAACTGGTTTATCTTGATAGCTGGGGTTTAATACTGTAATCTTATTGATCTCATATGTGCTACTCTGGACAGATAAAGAAACAGCAGCATCATCCAATTCGTTATAACCATCATCGATAAAAATCAAGAATCTGAGCAAGGTGCAAGGTAATGAACCATGTCATGTAACGTTGTTTACTCTTCCCATGAATTCTATAGGTGTTGTGTAAAGGTGAGCTACTGGTAATTAGTTGTTGCTGCTGCATATGTGATTATCTATAGATTCATGTGATTATCTATTGCGTTTACTAAAAGTATTATTGTGCTTACCATGATCATGAATTAGTTAGTCTATGATTGTATAAAACTGATCTAATGTTAAAGGTAACATTAGGAAATTTGATGTTAGTAAAACTGATCATGAATTAGTTAGTATATGATTGTCAAAATTTGATGTATTGGATGTGGTTAATGTATCATAGAATAAGTAATTATCTACATGTGTGTATTGGATGTGATTACTGCATATGTGGATTTGGTTAATGTATCAAAATTTGATGTATTGGATGTGGTTAATAGAATAATTGATTATCTACATGTGTGTATTGGATGTGGTTACTGCATATGTGGATGTGGTTAATGTATCAAAATTTGATGTATTGGATGTGGTTACTGCATATGTGATTATCTATATGTGTGTATTCAAAGAAGCTTCACTTTCTTACTTGATTATCTATAAAGTTGAATAAGTTTATTATGAATGGCTGAATGCAGGGGGAATTACTCGAAAACGATGGCGAGAGGAAAGAAAGTAATTGTGCGACCCAACCGTTCTGCTTCTGGCCTTCAGAATTCGTCAACGACGACATCAGTAGCATCACCATCTCCTCCAGTTACATCAGTCCCTCTGCTCAAAGCTACAAACCCAAGTTCAAGTGAACCCGGGATTGAAGTTGGTCAAGTTGCTGCATCTGTAGGCGAGGGTGGTGTGGCTTCTGCTGCTGCATTTGTAGTGAGGATGGTGATGGTCTTGCTCAATCAGGTACGAAGCATACTAGTCATGTTTGGGAGTATTTCAAAGAGTATGAGAAAATTGATAGAGTGAAAGATGCTGAGGGGAAGATAATTGAGATAGTTCATAAAAGGGCTCATTGCATCTACTGTCCTAAGGGTAAGATTGGGGACTTTTCTGTTAAGAGTAAGAGTGGCACCTCTGGATTGCTTAGGCACATCAACCAAAACTATAGGTATTTTCCACGTGATGTTGATAAGTCGCAGAAAGAGAGCAAGGGTAGGACCTCCAGAAGAAGGAGATTGGTTGAAGACTAGTGTGTTTGTCGATATGTTAAGAGTTTTTTGGGGAGTGACTCTAAGGAATAGTGCATCATTGCACCCTACTCTGCACACTGTTTTTGTTGATGTGATTGATATGGAAAACAACATAAATAGCTTGTTTGTGGCGTCGGAGATGACAACTGGATCAGAAACTGAAAAGACATTGCAAGATATGGCAGGCAATATGAGAAGCAGATGGATGAAGTATTTTGGCTCTTTTGGGGACCTTAACAACATATTGATCATTGGACTAGTTTTGGATGCAAGATTTAAGTTGAAGAATGTGACTCATATGTATAATGAACAGAATCTGGATGTTGATGAGGTGGAGAGGAGAACAAAGGTGATTAAAGACCTGCTTATGGCTCTCTATGATCAGGTATTTTACAGTTTACACCTTTTCTGATATTTTTTTGATTGCATATATCCAATCTATTACTGTTGCATTTGTTGTTAGGTTGTATATTTCTAGTGTTTGTATATATATGTTTCTAAGTAACCTGTTTCTAGCATAAGACAACTCTTTTCTAAGTGACATGTTTCCATTTTGTATATATTTGATTTTCAGTTTCTGCATTTTTTTTTCTTAGTATGTGGTTCATGTAGATGTAGGTATACACATGCAGAGGCCGTAATCTCCAACCTCTTCATCTAGCATTATCACAAGTAGAAGCAGCACTAACCGTGGCCATAGGGGCTAACGTCTTAGTAATTGGAAGAAGGTTGTGCAAGAAAATGAAGAGGCAGTCGCAGTTCATGAAATTGATCAATACTTGGATGCTGCATTAGATCCAACCGATGAAGAAGATCAATTTGACATCCTGTGTTGGTGGAAGGTTAATGGATGCAAGTTTCCAGTCTTAGTAGCAATTGCAAGAGATGTTCTTGCAATTCAGATCTCAACAGTGGCCTCTGAGTCATGCTGCTCAACAGGGGACAAAGCTATTGATTGTTTTAGGAGATCATTAACTCCTAAATCAGTGGAGAGACTCATTTGCATGCAAAACTGGATGTTAGGTGATGATATTGCAGAGGTTGTCGAAGATATTGATGAACCAATAATTGAAAACACAGAGTTTTATTACAATGTTGAGCGAGGTATGAATTTTGATGTGTTTATACTTTTTGGTTATTTTCAGGTGCATGGACTAACTTTTTTTCATTTTTGCAAAGCATGAGAGCACTGCTTCAAGCAAGAACAATTGTCCACCTCCAACTGCAACAGTGAAAGGGAAAGAGAAGTATGTTGCAACCGGTATTGTCATCGATGATTATAGTTGAAATTGTTTGTATTTGGAGCAGCTTGGAGCTTGTGCTATCAGATTCACTACTTTCCTGTTTTCTTTTGAATTTTATGATGTGTGAACTTGAGTAATTGTGGATTATTGATGTTACTCTAGTTTTATTGTAGTTATGAATTATGGATTCAGATGATGCAGTCTTTATATATTGTAGGAATATATTGGTATCATTATCAGGTAATACTGGGGCGGGATGGCGGGATTGGGCCCGTCCTGTCCCGGTCCCGTCTGGGACGGGACTTGCGTGGGATAAAGTCTTAAAAACGTAAGGCCCGTCCCAATCCCGTCATGTGTGCAATGTCCGGGATGAGCCGTGGGATGACCCTAATCTCGTCCCAACATGTCCCATGCCCACCCCTAGATTCAAGCCTTCAACAAATCGATCATCCCTTTCCCTTTCCTTTTGGCCTCCATTCAAGCACTCGTCGACCAAGCCTTTAATGAATAGTATTAGGGTTATGCAAATATTTGTAGAGAATAGTGTCACGAGCTTCCTTTTTCCTAAGTTACTCGTGCGGCCTTAGCACTTCCCTTATGCTAAGTCAGCCTTACTCACGCAAACACTTTGGCTAGAACACCCGAATGAAGGGAGAAGATCTTTGAAAGAGAGAACTTGTATTAAGCTTTAAGAGAACTTTACAAAGCTTTACAAGTGAGCTTGAATGCTATCCAACTCTCTATGCCTCAAATGAGAGGGGTGTCTTCCTATTTATAGGCATCATCCCTCATTGCCTAAGGTTCTAGATAGTTCTAGGACATTTACAAGTATAGAGGTTTCTAGAGTTTTCTATACAACTCTAAGTGTTGCCTTAAGTATTCTAACAACTTCCGGAGTAGCCTTGAGCATTTAGCCTCTCTAGGGTTCTAGAGTGTTCCGGAGTGTCCTAGAGACTCTCTAAGATTCTAGAGAGTTCTAGAGTTGTCCGCATGCTTCCCGATCCTTCCGGAAGCTTCCAAGACCTTCCATAATATTCCGGATGCTTCCAGGACCTTCCATAATGTTCCGGATGCTTCCAGAATGCTCATGTGCTCTCCAAAACCTTCCTTGAGCTATGCTTGCATCAAAACGCTCAAGAAAGCTCTTTGTTAACTTGGCGGGGCGTGACAATAGGCTACCATAAAAGACAAACGATATTATACGGTTTCTTTTGTACAGTGACCACAAATTTAATCGTTTTGATATGCATCGATCAACTCCTTCGGCCAGGGCGTGTTTCAAAAATGTTTATTCATCGAGTATATATGTGAGATTATCATTTGTAATGATGGTTTGCTTCCTTGGCCTTATTATGATTCCACGGTCCCTAGCTTCCCAATCCAAAATGCCCCACTCCATTTAAGTAGGAATAATACGTATACTAGCATTGTTAAAGATAAATGTAACTTTCTCATAAAAACTCATAAAAAAATTAAAAAAAAACTTTCTCATAAAAACCCCTGAATAAATAAATTTAATAAAGCTAGCTTGATCAGTCACCACCATTTATTATTTTTTTGGTTACAACAACCATTTATTCTTTTGGAGCTTTCTTAATGAATATGATCCCGATATTAGCTTCAGAGTATGGCCTACTCCCAAATGTCAATTCATGAGTAATAAGTTCGGATTGATTTATAATTACAACCTTAATTGGGGTTTTTTCTTTTTCTTTTTTGAACTGCAACTCATTAGGATTTGGAAAATGGATATATGGAATTTAGAACATATACGTGTTAGAGTTTATGCATCTTCCTATTGGATAAGCCTAAATCTCCTTACTAGCATTGACCTTTTCCATTGTGGTTGTGGAGCTCTGGTATTATCTAGTACTTGTGTAAGTACATACAGATATTTATTTATTTTTTATTTTTTATTTTTTGATTTTGAGTGTTAGCGTTAGTTAGATTAGGTAACATACACTCATGTAAGGTATCCTAATAATTACCGGATTATTCCACTGTTTCGCCAAGAAACATGAACGCGAACAGTCACATGACCATCACCACTAAACAAGACAGTTTATAGATTGCACATTCAGAATATTTGCTATCCAGATTTCACTAAATAAGCAGGATAGTTGAATAGTAAGTAATACGTAGTTGAGTAGTTGTATTAAACAAGCTGGATTATTTCCATAATGTTATAAATAAAGCTACCTACCAAAACCAACCTCATAACAAAGCATGCATCACACCATCTCTTCCACAAACTCTACTTACCACCATACATCGAATGATATGGACGCCAAGTAGTCTACGCATGCGAGTTGATATGAACACAAAATGGTTTACACTGCTAATACTATTAGTTGTTTTCATCGGTCAAATTGATATTATTAAAATCTAAAGGTATATGCTAATATTACCTCAAGAAGAAAAAAGAGCACAAAATTAAACCTGATGTTAACATTTCTCATGCCTGTTATATTTACCACCTAAGTAGATAGCACATGATTCTTATCTGTTCCATAACTCATGTGATAACTAAGAAATATCATTGTTAATAAGGTAATAAAGTTCTCATCAAAAATTAAGTCAAAAATGTGATCATTGTTTTTGTCACATATATAGGTTGACATATTATAAAATTCTCGATTGATATACGGTATATATGTTCCATGTTTTAATCTCATTGAACTATTAATTTTGTATATATTCTTTATAAATTCCTTAAAAAAAAAAAAGAATTTTGTAAATGTCGTATATACACTTCGTACATTATTCGAGTATACAAAATCTGACAAGAGTAGCATTATTACTGCAATGACTGTTATCTGGAGCGCTAGTGTTTATGCTTAACCGGTTACACATAAACACTAGCTCTATACCTTTTGTGATCATGAGACTAGTGGCCGAGCCAACTCAGTCAAGACTGGGCTGGAGCCTAGGTGAGAATCTAAAGCCTGGAAAAAAATTTACACCATGCTCAAATGCAAAATGTTTATTCTTTGGCAGATTCCATACTAGATACATAATATGAATTCTGTTTCATAAATTGAAGTTTGAAGTCACCGGGTCGGGATCGTCAAGACGAAGCTATAGCCGTAGGTAACTGTGGCTGATAATGGGTGAATTAATCAGGTTAGGTTTGCTCATTGGTGAAGGATCTAGTCATGATTTAGTTTCTCTCTCTAGCACCATCACTCAGAAGAGAAAGAGAAAGAATGAGTCTGCTGGGATTACTTATGGAGTTATGGTGATTGGGTTTCGATGAGATTTTGGGGTAAGTTGGTGTTTGAGTCTTTGAGAGACAAGGTTGAAGGCTCTAGTGAAGAGACTCTGAGTATGGTGACTGAGAATTGTTTGGGAAGAGAGAGACGAAGATGAATAGAGAGAGACATCTATAGTTGAAATATACAACTTTTTTGTTATTATATTTATGTGTGAGTTTGACTAAAAGTTATTATGTTTGATAAAAGTTAACTATAGATCTCTCAAATCCCGTTGCATCTTACAAACCTGATACGATTGAAGTTTTGCGGTCTCGTTTTATAAGATTTAGTTAGATTTTTTGTAAAAATTTCTCGCACAATACGTCAAAATTCGTTAAAAATTTTTTAGTGTTACAATTAGCCCCGGTAACAATTTAGTCCTGGCTCCGCCACTTCCGCAAGAAGTCCCTCCTTTTTCTATTTAGTTTTAATACATAGTGTGAGCCTCGCACATCGATCGCTATCTTCCCCATGAACACAAGAACCGAACTGGATATAGTGAGAGAAATAGCCAAAAGGAATTTAGGAATTGGGAAATAGCTAGGACCAAAGCTAGGAGAAAGGAGTGGTAGATTTGGAAGCCATGCATGCAAGGTCGACTATATATGCATGGGTCACGTGGTTTGGCAGCCTTGCCTACCATTACTTGCAAACCAAACAAGGTCTTGGGGGTCGATAGCACGTGACTAGTTACACAGAACAGTCTGATCTGTTGGGTCAAGCTAGCAAGCTAGCAGCTTATTTCGTTTCTTCACCTTACATTATTCATGGATGGATGCAGATATGGCTCTCAACAAGACCAAGAACACAGGTCAAGTTCCCTCACCCCATTTATTTTGTCTTAGCTACTTGGCCAAACACTACGCCCTACAGACTCGATCGTCCAATCCGTTCTTCCTATACCTAATTAATTCGATTATGTGGTTTAGAGAAGCCTCTGCTGTGATCGATCAATTTGTTCAACGTCGATGTGTATACGTTGTTGATAGCTATACAGCAAGCCCACAGATATTGATAGGGGCTGAAACTGGAAAGGAGATATATACATGTAACCAATATATCTGGACGATTTGTCACTCAGATGTGATGGACTAGCTAATGGAGATATTTTCAAAAGATTTTCATCAAAGAGATACAGCTCTAATTAACCCATCATCCATGTTAACTAGCATGCGTTACATGATTATGATGCTAAGCACTATGATGTCAATGTTTACTGTTTTCCTTATTTTCGAAGGGGTTTAATTGGAACAATCAAGCCATGAGGCTCATATATACCTGACAAAGGCATCAAACTCCTGAGAGATAGCCGAGGAGTTCTAGAACAAAATTCGAAGATCTTCACCCCAACTTAACTTGGTCTGATAATCGTCAAACAAAGTATCGATGCGCTCTCCAACTGTCTGTTGCTCATTTGCAACAATGCTCTCACCGTGCTGCATTTTAGCAAGAATCTTAAAAGCCATTACCAATGGAAATATTGACATTAATATTACTTTGAGAGCTCAGGCTTGGGATGTTTTGCTTTACCTCCTATACTATTGAAGCAATGACTTGCTCAACAACAATTGGTGCAGTGGTCTTCTCAATAGTTGGAGCTAGCAGTAACCTTCGTAGAATTTGGAGTTTCAGTGACACGACTGACACCCATAAACAGGCTCAATTATGAATATTCAACAGCTCGATTTATGAAAAGTTTTGGGATGTAAAATTAATTAGCTCGATTTATGAGTTTCATTAATATTGATGAATTGATTGATTGAAGATCAGATGTTATGTCTTTATATAGAGAAAACAAACTAGTAAGAGAGAAACATCCGATTGGAGTTGCATACATACGAGAAAGGATGAGAAAAGAAAAGAGGAAACGTCATTGGGGAAGAAATAATGTTGCATCTGTTTTTGTTTTTTCTTCTTGTGGAGACAAACAAAGTTGCATTAAGAGATCTAGAAGAAAAAAAGTACAGGGAAATCTAATCAACATCAAACCCAAAAGGAACATCATCCTAGGGAGAAACTTATTTTAGCTATATTTGTCTTCATTCTCCACTCTCCAGGGAGGGGAAGTTGAGATGCTGATGTAGTCGAGATGGCTTGTGATCAAAGTCGAATCTCCTTCAATGAGTGAATACTTGTAGCTGCTTGAACAACAGTTGTTTTGTTAACCTGCATCCTATCGTCTAGCTTCTGCTTGCAGGGTATTGCTTGACCCCAAGTCTGCGGGAATCTCCTTCAATAACAGATAGATGAAAAATTGTGTACACTTAATGTTCATCATCGTGACATATTGTACATATCATGATGAGATTTGAACCCATGCCATAATTTCAAATGTTCTCAATTAGGCTACCTAACTAACCAGGTCACGGCTTACCACTTACCACCGCATATTGTAGATATCTCATTCAGTCGTCCATGATACGAAGTGCATGTGCATAATACATATTGAGCAACGTTGTAGAAAGCGGAACGATCTATGCCTTCAAGTTTACTTCCTCCATTGACCCCAACAATACTACTTGCGTAAAGAACTGCTTGACTGTATGTTTCGCATGACCAGCGTCGCGTAATAGGCAAATCCTTGAACGTTCGGGTGCTGGTGTTATAGCAGATTAGACGTCCATCAGCTGCAACAATAAGAAGCTCGTCACTCTCCCGAAATATCAATGGGCTGCATATGAGTTCTGCGCATTCAATGGTGAACTGTTTGGTCCATAGTCTCTCGACACCATTCAAGTCGTTCAGTAGCCACATATCAAAAGATCTAACAGGACGATGACGAAGATCATCATCATGAAATGTGAATAGAGCAATGGATTCTTTGCACGCTGCAATTAGCATAATATTGATATGTGGGAGATCATCATCATATGATATATCTGGAAGCGGTATCTCATCAAATACCTCGTCAGCCATATTGAATGAAAGGATGACTGGAGACCATTGCAGCCAATAATAAGTTCCGTTCAATAAGAAATGAGACTTGCTATCATTTGTGTCGTCAATAGATAATTCTCTACCAAAATCGACCTCTCTCCAAGAATTAGAACGCATGGTGTATACCTCTGCTCTATAATCGTAGATATGAGAGTCGTTATAAATTAGAACCCTAACGACTTTGTAATCGTTACCTTTTGAATCATACCCGAACCCCAAACAATCTGTCCAATACGTTGCGTCAAAGCATGAGACCTGATCAGCGTCCTTGAGGTCAGGAAGAACACAAGACTTGGGAAGAAGCTTGAAGTCGTTGAGTCCCGGATTGCATAATATGGCATTACCAGCGATCATAAAGTTACCAAGGTAAACTTGTAGACAAACAATCCCATCACAATGACCGGAAATCTTCACAGTCAACGGATCACTATCTTCACAGTCAACCTTAGGAAGGGGAACATCAATATCATCAAGAACAGGTAAATGAAGGTGATCATCATCATATATTGAGAGTCGTGTTTCAACCTCGCGAATCGTGTGATAGAAGGGATAACCCATTTCATTCTGAATGTTGATTTTGCAGTCGTCTGAAAAATGACGCTTGAAAAGGATGGGAGGAGAGGAGGCGAGTTTGCTGTGCCTAGACATGTAAAGGTGTTTGGCGATGAAGCTTGTACTGCTGATCAGTTCCTTCCACACCTTGCAGGTGCACTGGAATCGCATCAAAGATTTAGGAGGCAGTCGTATCAGGATTTGCACCACGATATCTTCCGGCAAAAACAATTTACCAATGCCCGCCATGACTCCACCACCTTCCTTTTCCTCTCTTAAACCCTAAACCGGATTCCATCTTTCTCATCTTTTAACAAAGGGCACATGTATTATGCTATGCTGTATTGTCCAGTCCTTTGGCCCTTTGAGCTTGGTGATATGGGCCAGGGATTTTTTCCCCTAAGCTTGTAGAATGTTTAGTAGCTCTTTATTTCAATAATTTTCAACTGTTGTTTAGAGACTCCTATATGTAATCTAATAAGTAATTCCTGGAGGGACGATACACATTCCTAATTCGACTAGATAATAGATTCCTAGCTAGGTTGTTGATTTGATATGCATTTTCATAACTAGATTATAAGCTTGCTTTGAAATGAACATTAGATATTTATGAGTGGTCTACCCCTATGTATCATCGTGGTCCATTTACTGATTTCATCTTTTACAGAATCGACCCCAAAACCAATGACAGCGGAATGTTATATACAAGTCACTCTGGTTCGAAAATTATTGACTATCAGTGATTGATTGTTAAAAAAAAAAAAAAAAAAAAAAAAAAAAAATACCGATGTTTCAACCGCATTGTCTCAATTCATGGAGAGTAACGGCAAATAAAATGAAACAAGCTTCATTCTTGTTCATATGATCATATGATTCATATCCCTAAACAATTAGATTTAATATCATACTTGAACAGAAAGTACACAACCACTTAATTTGCAGTTTGCACATCATCTATTCATCTTGATGAAATATATATAACAAGCAAGGGACTGAACTAGGTATTTACTGCAAGTCTACAACAGAGAAATTAACAATTCATTCCAAAGGATATTGATTGATACCCTAGACCTGCTCGGATGGCTTCTCCTGGGGTTGGAACGGAGGCGCCGGAACCGGAGGTCCAACAAGAACTGCTTCTCTCCGGCCATCTGCCCTGCCAAGAAGGTAAAAGGCAAGAGCTACGATCAAGATGAACAGTATCACCGGCAACGATATCACCATTACAAATCCCATTTTCCAACTCTGATTTTCAGGCTAACAAACAAACCATGGATCCATGTTTGTAATCAAGCTAATGAAAAAGAAAATCAAGTAGGTATTGTATATCTAACTAATCCATCAAACTGAGAAATAAATACGATCGAGCTAATACTTGGTTACCTCTTGGTCTTGGGAGTGCCTTTGTTTTCCAAACGAAGCAAGTACAGCTCAGCTGTAGAGTACAAGAGAGAGCAGAGTCTAATCTGGAGAGAAATGTCGGAGACGATAAAATGTAATGATGAGAAGGCCTATAAACTGTCCACATGGCCACGCTATGACCTTGGATGCTAAATACTTGTTACTATTTTATTGGTCACTTGTGAATGACGAGTCCATTCTTAGGTCCAAAATTATTTCTTAGCTCCACAAATTGAGTTACTACTTGCTACCAAATTAAATTTAGAAATTATTGGCAATAAAATAGATAAATATGCATAAAAATTAAACTAAAAGTCTCACAAAGTGCCTAGTTTATTTGGTATAGTGGCATATGTTTCCCTATGTAAGTGGAGGTCGTGAGTCGATAGACTCGTTATAACATTCAGTTATTTGTTTGATAAAAAAACAATCTCACAAACTACCTATTTCTATTTATTGTAGTGATAATATGCTCATAATAGACTCGTTGATGTGTTTTTTTTTATTTTTTATGGAAAATGTCATCATTCTATTATAATCAAAACTTATAATCAAAAAAATACAAAGAGACGATGTACATCGAGAAATAAGAAAACATATGCAATAAGAGCATCAGCATTAAAAAAAAATCTCACAATGCAGTTGTTGTATACTTCATTTCATCAAATTGAACTTACAATTTAATCGGAAGTATCTTACCAAGACATTTAAAATGTAAATGTGAGACTGATTGTTAACCGGTATGAAGTAAGAATTGTCTTCTGAACCATTTCTAGGTTTCTTCTTTGCGGCTTGATTCGTCTTTTGGTTCACTCAAATGTTATTGATTGTTTAGTCAATATATTGTCATTATTTGTGACTGTTTTCACTTGATGGAGTGTTACTGATGTTATTATCCACCCACCGAGCACTATTTGATGATGTCTTATCTTACTTTACGTGCTCCACCAGCATTTGTAATTTTGTCCATTCCCCATATAAATCAACCTGCTCCCAACTGTTTAAGCTTTTCTTTAATCCCAGCGTCAATTATCAGTTTTCATAATATCTGTTATGGTACATTGGTACATACAAATATTTCCCACCACTTAAGGCTTAAGGTGACACTGAGTTAAACTTGATTGAGATCCTATGAACCTAACAGTGGGATATGTTTTGACACAGAGAAAGTTGTTTATAGTTTTAACAGTCCAAATTTCTAAAAGGGCATACTCAAGGCTAG
Organism: Fragaria vesca subsp. vesca; assembly: GCF_000184155.1. Taxonomy (NCBI): domain Eukaryota; kingdom Viridiplantae; phylum Streptophyta; class Magnoliopsida; order Rosales; family Rosaceae; genus Fragaria; species Fragaria vesca. Next base: position 34,849,860 of record NC_020496.1, on the reverse strand, counting down.
GATTGGGAGCCCCATCATCCCCCATCAGTTTTAAACTTTCCATTTTATTGTAACAAGTAATAGAAGCAAGCAAAACAAAAATTTGCAATAACCAATTTGTTGACCTATCCAATTTCTTTGATGATGCTGCAATTACAGATTCAGCAGTTCTTACCCTATGTATACGTTGACATACAAGGAAATACAATTTTGCAGCTATGGCTTTGATACAACGAGAGAATTTGATTTGATCAGGCAATTTTGAAGGCTATGACGCATAAGGAGCAGATGTTGCAGTACCCTTGCGTGAACCAGAAGGCCCCTCGTTAGTGCCAACAGGTTTATTGGAAAGCCGCCTCTTGTAGCGTTTGAGGACAGAGGCCAGGTTTTCTTTTCCCTTTGGAAAAGCCACATCACCAGCTGCTGTGCCCGTCCGGCCCTTTCGGCATGAAATTGCAATCTCCACATCCTTGATTATGTCCAGGAGCGTTACAGCTGTCGTGCATTTTCCCCTGGCTGGTTTTGCAGCAGGGGGTAACATTCCATTCGAAAATGTTGGACTAGACTTCTGCTGCTGGGCTGCTGCAATTTGAAGGCAGAAGCATGGAGACATTGGAGTACGAGGCTTAGAGAACGCAGCATCAATAATGCCCTGTATTACAAAGATAGACCGGTCATAAACATCATTGGAAGACAAGCTTTGCAAATACAAATACAAACAAATATAGTAAGGAGATCTAGTTGTATACTATGGTAGCAGACTGCAATTCAAGGAGCTACGACAGCAAGCCTAATAAGAAGTTGAAAGGTTACACTTTACCTTCAACAACATTTATGTCCAGGGGGAGTGTTAGACTCAATTTAGTACTTTATATTAAGGAATTTCTAGGAATCTATTCATCGGGGTGATTTTGTTATATCTGGTCCTCATCTGAGTTGGACTGGCCACTATCAATGGGACTTAATACATGACTATTGTTAAGACGATACCAACAACTGTAAAGAACAAAATCATAGACAATTTCCTATTCTCCTTTCTTCTTCTCCTTTCCTGTCTCTTTTCATCTAACTTTGTTTCTAGACAATTCTAAATTCTGAAGGAGTATTACTCATAAAAGATTAGTAAAATAAATGCCACCAAATTTCCACAACAGTTAAATCAAGGATCCAATGCAGATGTTACCTTGTCAAACTCAAGTTGGCATGACCGCTACTCCTAACCTTATTCTGATTGGTTGATAAGTCTAGACCGAGACAATAAACTTATGTAGAAACCATACTCAACTTGCAAAAATTGGAATCATAAGTAAGAAGAAGGCTTTAGAGTTTACCTGAAGTCGATTCAGAACATATGTATATTTCCCCCAAAGCTCTGGCCGGCTTTCCATAAGGGACAAATCAAGAATCCGATGAATACACCAGACCCCAAAGCTTATTATTAGATCAGATCTCCAAATACAACCTTCCCCACAATTAGGAACCGAGGAAACCATGAGATGGGTGAGATTCACATCATTCATTTTTGCAGAAGCAGACTTCCTGTCAGAAGAAGGGTATGGAGATTCACCCATGTGAACTGTTCGATTAATCTCTCTTGTTTCAGCATCATAAAGAATTTTCTCCCTGGCAGCCACACGATCTATTAGATCCTCATCCACTCCGTCATTCTGTCTAAACAACCAGTCAGACCCTTCCAACTTCAAAAGCTTCACAATGCAGTGTCTAAAAGACTGAAGAAGCTTTGCCTCTGAATCTGCAACTGATGTAGCTTCCATACCTGCAGAACCTGCTCTACTACCAACTGCAGTCCCGATAGAACGATTATTATCAGCTACACCAAATTGCTCAAAAGGCTGTCTAGACCAGAGGGATCCAGTGCCATAATTAGAATTCGGTTGGGATGATCGAACATCTTTATAGACATTAGATGGAGAGACTTCATCAAATGCCAAAGAACCTCCCCCCCTTACACCAGATTTTGGATACAAGGATGATTCATAACCCATTATCCCAAACCCAGGAGGAGGATCCCGTGGAGCACTTTTACTAGAGTTGTAGAGATCACGGTTAATGTCAGGTAGACTGTGGTATTTCTTTGCATTGGCTGAGTTTACCGCATTCTCCGAAATTCCAGAGGAGGGTACATCATAATATGGTCTATCAGATTGCAATGGACTTTGTCGAGATACTGTAAGGTTCTGAAAACTGGAAGCCTGAACAGAGCCTAACCCATTTTGCAACTTCTGCCCCATGGTAAATGCAAGTGAATCTCTGTAGTTTCCAGCACCCAATGAAGAAGCAGAATTTAGGGCTGGTGACTCTATTTGACCATTCAAGTTACTGGAACTTCTGTCATTACGGTTAAGATACGATGGCATCTGATAACCATGTACTGTGGCTGGCTGGTAATCCCAGCTCTCAGCAGATGGTATGCTCCGCACACTTGAATAGCGCCTCTCACCCAAGTCAGAAGTTGGTATACTGCGCACACTTGAATAGCGCCGCTCACCCAAGTCAGAAGATGGTATACTGCGCACACTGGAATAGCGCCTCTCACCCAAGTCAGAAGATGGTATACTGTGCACACTTGAATAGCGCCTCTCACCCAAGTCAATAACACTGCGGCTTGAATTTTGGACATACGCATCCAGCAAGTGCATGTGGCCGGGCCATAACAAGGAAGATCCCCTTTGAGCGCCATATGCTGACTCTATACTGTTTTGCAGCCTCTGCTGATTTACAGAGTCATATAAACTCAAGTTGATTAAAGGATCAGATCCTTTGCCTCCTACAGATGGAAAGCATCCAGAAACTTCTTTTGCAGTGGTATCATCTTTCAGCAAGGAAGAAGCAGAGGAAGCAGCAGAAGAAGCCTTTGAATCTGACCCCAACAACAGATCCAGTTTCTTTGTTCTTGCTTCTTTAATTACATTCCCATGGAAATCATACAGTTGTCCCCAAAACTCATCGAGTGCAGCAGCTAGTTGACGTCTAGCAGCACGGCCCAACCCTGCTAGTCTTGAGAGGCTTCCAGCACCGCTCCCCCCTTCGTCACCTTTTGCGCTGAGACTCCTGAATGATCCTGGACCCTCAGATGTTAACGTGGTGCTCTCTGAAGCCTCTTTCAAGGAATCTTCTGGTTCCCAGGTATCTCCCTCATCATCATCTTTTTCAGTTGGCAAGTCTCCTTCAGTTGCAAGAGTCTTCTCAACTTGCTCTGTTGATTCAAATTTCACAGTATCGGTGCCCAGTACTGTAACATCAGAAACCTCATTAGCCACAGTTGGGACGCGAGTTAATTCTACTACAGGTGTGGGTTCCTCCTTGCTGCATTTGGCAGAGTGAGGAAAGGTACCAAGAGAACTATTTTCCTCTACACCAGATAGTTGAAGCTCCTGATCAGGCTCCAAGAGAGTTTCAGGCAGAACAAAATCAAAATTTGCAACGGCTGTATCTAATTCTCTATCCAATGCGTCCCCAGATGATGGTGATGGTTCATGCTTCTGTATATCTGCATCTCTATGATAGTTATGTTCGGCTATATCAGTCTCCTTATTTCTAAATGGCTCCGAGACACCCTTAGGCATATCCCAGTTCCACACCTGGTTCTCTATTCGAGCACTTGCAGATTTTAACGGTGTGGCTGCCAACCAAATCATCAGGCAAAATGATGCAGAAGCAGTGATGAGAAGTACAGACATACTACTCCCAGCATCCCATCTCAAATTATCCACCCAATCACTATTCCCAAAAATCATCTCCACTACAAAGACAACTTTTAATCCAAGCATCCCAATAAGTGTAATGAGGGCTGAAAATTCAACGAACTGAGAAATCTTATGGGCTCCCATTAATTGTCTTGAAGCAGCAACACGAAAAAGAGGGATCACAGAAGATGGCAGTAGCAGGGCTGCCAACACCTGTGTAGATACAAGCAGTTGATACATCCCCTCAGCTCCTGAGCTCCAAACAAAATACAGAGCAGGAACAACAGCAATGATTCTGATTGTAGCACAGTGAAGCCAACCAGGAAGGTCCAGTTTTAAGAAGTCATTCAAGACTACTTGTCCACCCAGACTCCAGCTTAATGTTGTGATTTGATTTGATAAAAAGAGAACCAGCAAGAAGGCAACAGGAACTATTGGACCCCAAAAGACCTGCATAATTTAAAAGCACTTAAATTTGAGTGTCCAGCATGGTACTGAACGATTAGTCGAGTACCGTAAACAAAAATCATCAAAAGCATGTGATCATGGAGAGAAATTAAAACCTGTTCAATAAGGGACATTGCATCCTGAAAAGTAAGAAGACCACGTGAAGTGTAGAATGCATTTGCTGCTAAGGTCATCAGAACATAATTCACCAAATAAATACCATTAAACATGCAGAAGATGGCGACAAAATGGTTCTGACACAAAGTATCCTTAGAAACAGTTTGTTGTTGCTGATGCTGCTGCAGAATTAAAATAAATGAAAGTTGAGAGAAATGACCATCACCAAAATCAGCTATACGTAAACATGTTTAGTTCAAAAAAAAAACAAGAAGTGTGAGGTGGTAACAGAACTTCGTCGTGCAACAGGGATAGTTTGATACTCATGTCTTTTAAGTGTTTATTTTTACACCCAATACCTCTACCAAGATAATCTCATATTCTCTTATAAGTGGAAGTGTGGAACCTTTTCTTTTCTCTAGACAGAAAGGAAGAAGATTTGTGCTTGTGTGGCTCAATTGCCTCTATTGAAGTGCACTGACTATTGAAAATGGAAACATCTGCCTTTCTCAATGAAGTGCACTGAATAAGTCAACTGATATAATTTATGAGGCTTCCAACAAATAGAAGTCATTTTACGGAAATTTATTAAACAGACTTCCCTGAATGAACTCATTTTGCAATGAAAAATTGTGTGAACCAAAAGACGTAAAGACACAGTATGCAACAAGAAAAA
>NC_020496.1:34844201-34844914 GCF_000184155.1 Fragaria vesca subsp. vesca | reverse complement strand
ATAATACTAGCTCCAAGAAGACTCGATCAGTGAAAAAGCACTTTCCCCACTCAATTTTGTTAGCATCCCAGTCATGGAAAGTGGCATTTGCGGTTGACTGATGAATACTCCAAGAACAAAGGAAAGCAGTATGAATCCTGCAACGTATATGCACACACATAGGAATTTCGCCTTGCAAGTGTCCTGCAATAGGAGAGTTAATTATTTTGTAACGAATAATGCAAACAATCGTAATGTAAAACAAGAAAGCAAGTTCTGATACTTACCAGGAGGGTGGAAAAAAGAGGGTATAAAACAGCATTAGCAGCAGTCAAAAACACACAAGTGAACAAGTCCCACCCAAACAGAAGATTAAGTCCATGTGCGATACCGAGGATCTAAAAAACAGAGCAACCATAAAACACGAGTATACAACTTTGTTTCAGCAATGATACTACCGATAATCACTGACGAGGAAAGAGAAATTACCATGGTAAGGTCCAACAAAATCACCGACATCTCTGTTTGTACGCCTAAGAATATGCATGTAGCCTTGTCATACTCTTCACTACAAATCTACAGGCATAATTAAAATTAAGAAGAAAATGAAGTGTTAAAAACTTTGCCAGCTAACAAGGATCGTGTGTAGAAGTGTCTGTCTACAATGTGTGTGTGTGTGTGTGTGTGAGAGAGAGAGAGAGAGAGAGAGAGAGAGAGTGAGTGAGAGAGAGAGA
>NC_020496.1:34839236-34844043 GCF_000184155.1 Fragaria vesca subsp. vesca | reverse complement strand
GAGAGAGAGAGAGCAAGGACTTATATTAAGAAGATGCAATGAGGAGACAGTGTATGCTAGTATGCATTCAAGTAGCACTTCTGCTACTGAGAATGAGAAGAATGACAACTTAACAAAACCCTACATAAGAAAGAATGGTACCTGAGCAAGATCTCTTCCAGTGACTACAGCAATCCGAGCAGACAGATAGTGACACAAAATAGCAGCCAAATTGAATATAAACATCACTGCAGCCAGATCAGTACCATATCGGGAACCTGCTTCAACAGTTGCCGCCCACTTTCCAGGGTCAAGATATCCAACTGCAATCAGAAGCATAGGTCCAACAACAGGAAGCAACTGATGGACAGCACCTGGTCTATTGTTAGCAATACAGCTAGCAGACTCCATATTAGCTATCAGTCTCTAGGACAAGCGAAATTGGCGGTGCAATGATTTTCTTGTGCAGAAATAAGATGGAACTGTTCTGCTTGCAGAGTGACTTCCTGAATAATTGAACCAACTAGAACTGCCAACTGAGCTAGTCGCTCCTTGTGAAGAAAAGGAAAGATGGAAGAAATTCAACGATGAGATAGATGAAGAGTGACAGGAGCACAACAGGGAAGAGGGCCTCGAATTTGGGGACACCAAAGAAGAGGAATGATGAGGGCGTAAGAATTAATATAGGAGGACTAGAAATAAACACTTTCAAGCCACAGGATCACCAATTGACTACAACCCTAGATAAACTGTACAACCGTTAATCCCATTTTGAGGTTCTCAGTGTTCCGACACATGTGACAAGACACTGCTGACATGAACGAGGCTGATGTCTCTGGATAACAAAAATGCCTAAAAGAAAGTACATCCAATAAAGCTTCTGATAAGGTGGCCGGGCAATCTACTCCAATACACCATATCAGATCTAACTTCTTTTGACATGACTACTACATACCCATCTTTAAGCACCAACTGTGATCATCAGATACTAACCTGATGTTCCCGAAATTAGATGTCATTGCAGAGTAGAATGTTAACCCATAAAGTTCTCTTCTATCTTCTCAGTATAGTTAGAGGGTCAATCCAATCCCTATGAAGCTACTGGCAATTAGAAAGCACAACTAACAAAAACTCAACAAACTTTGACTAGTCCAATGACTTGATACCCTGCCTCTGACCTCCAATCCTGATTCAGAAAAACAGCATTAGTCTGATACACCCAAAAAACAGGGCAAAAATCAATATCAATGCATTTTAGCTGCCTATTTCTATGAAAAAATCAAAAATTTAAGACAGCCATAATAGTAGTCAAGCAAGTTCATTTACATTTTGTATTAAGCACATTAACAGCAATGAACTCCATGTAGAAAACTTGCTTATGCTATCTTCCTCAAAATTTTGATCAGCAGAGAAACTGGTAAAGAGAATATTCAAACTTCAGTAACAAGGGCCTAACAGCAACAAATTAAATGCCAAAAACTATTCCCATAAGAACTGCAAAAACCCACCTCATATCTTTGCCCAGCATTCCAAAATGAAAAAACGACTCCAAACCACAAACAAGAGGCAGATAAAGGTTTAAACTTTAATAGAAGGTGAAGTTCAAAGAAAAACCAAAACCCTTCAGAATCTGGGTGCTGAGAAATTTACCAGAATCCATCGCCATGGATCTGAAGCATCCAAAGAAGCAGAAACCCAAAAGACCATTTACACGAATACCAAGGATGATGATGCATATGGGGTTCAATCAAAATGATCAATCAAGTCAAAAGCACATATAAAGGTTACAACTTTATGAGTAGGATTGGTTTTAAGGGTTTTGGAATGCTAAGCTTACCTTCCTCTGAGGTTCTGAGCTTTCCTTTTCTCTTATATTGTTTGTGTTCAGTTCCTCTGCCAATCTTTATCTAAACCAAGTCTTACACAAGCAGTAGATCTCATAGGACCTCAAAACAAAAACCCACAAAGCTTATATATTTTATGCACACAATTATATCGTACTGGAGAGAGAGAGAGAGAGAGAGAGAGAGAGAGAGAGAGAGAGTTATGGGTGGGCTATCAAGGCCATCTTGAAGAGAGAGAAAGGAAGACAGACAGTAGTGAAAGTAAGGGGATGAGGAAAAGGTTCACAAAAATGTGTTCTTTTTATATTGGATTTTAGAGAAAATATAGAAATAAATGTGCATGGAAAGGTCCAAAGGGGCATTTAAACATTTTCCTACTCTTTTATGGAATTCTGTGTCTCCTAATTTGCCAAATTTATTTCCATTTTCTGTACACTTTCTTTTGTTGCCTGTGGTTGAAAACAAGTAAAATATCAGAGTTTGGTAAGAATGACACTGTTGAATAGAGACATTTTGTGTTAAAACTCTTGTAGTTTCGTTTTTTGAAACGGTGTCTTTAAATGAAAATGAAAATTTACGAAGTTGAACAACATCAATGTGATTATTACTTTATTAACCGATGATTATACTTATTGATGTAATCAATTATCTCGAATATGTGGTTTCTTAAAAGAGTCTTGTTTCCATTAATGTTAAAAACCATAATTTGATAATAAGTCATTACGTAATCAAAGTCCGACAAACATGCAAACGTGCATAGATAACTTACGTAAGATTTTGTATGCTTATCAAGTTTCTTTTTCGAGAACTACACGGAACTTAACAATTGTATTGATCAGTAATTATGAATCTCAACATTAGTTTAAATTCCGCTTATTGTAATTTTGTTCAAATATCGATATTCATATTAATTCGATCAATAACACCAAATCACTAAATAATCAATAGTAATAACTCGGCCCAATGACGATTACCTGAATCCGTTGGACCTCTTAAGTAATAATCTATAGTCGATCAAAACCATAAAAAAAAAGATGTGGGTGATTTCGTAAGTGATTAGGCCTATTTTTTTCGAGCAATGTGTCAACCCACAAAATGATTTAGAGTGACATTCCTCTATTCTCTTTTGATCAAATTGCCCCAGGAGGGAGTTTACTGGTTCATGTATTTTTTGTACCTAGTTGGACGTAAGCGAAAGGGTCTTCACTCTCTCCATTGTTAGGAGCACTCTTCATACTGCGAGTCAAGGTGGAAGACGATGCTTAGACGAGACAAATTTAGATGGACCTGGTGTTTCTTCAAAATTATGATGAATAATATTAACTTGATTAATCTTAATGGATATAGATTTGATTATCCAACACCATAATTCGCCCAAATGTATATTCGACTATTGTATTTGTCTCTAGCCAAACTAATTTATTTTCTATTAATTTATCTCGTCCAAGATTCTTAAACTTTCATTATAGAACAGTTTAGTTTGAACTTAACGATCATGTTTAATTCGTTATCTATTTTGTTTCATTTTATTGAGGTCAAGACTCGAGCAAAAAAAAAAGAAGACTTCTTTATGATTTTGATACTATGAGAATGTGAGTGCTACCAAAAGTTTATAATCATTTTGTATCCAAAAAAAGTTTATAATCATTTTACATCCAAAAAAGTGTATAATCATTTTTTTTCCTTACGGGCTGTGGTAGTTTATAACCATTTTGATAAAAAAAAATAATAATAATAAATAAAAAAATCATAACCACATAAGAGATTGTCCCTTCTTTTGGTATGAGATGACCAGAATTTGGGTACATATGGAATCAGAGCAGGGTGGTACGCTACCGTCAGCCTTTTCTAAATTTGGCAGCAATTGAATGTTCTACCATAACGTACTAGATTGCTTTTTCCACATATATTACTGGAGCAAATTATGCAAAAAGGAACAATTTCAACCACAAAATAACAAAATGCTTATGCAAAAATTCACATCCACATTCTTAAAATTCCAACTATGAAAAAATATAAGAGGTCCCAAATCTCAAATTCCAATTCCCAAATGAAGAAAATTGTTATTAATATAGGTAAAACTCAAAAGAAAGAACATTTCCAAGTCATGTAGGGATCTTATACAACCAATGGAAGCTAAAAATAATGTAGCCAAGAAGATAATTCAACTTTTAATTGAGTTTTGGCCAATGGTTAAGTGCCATATTGGTGTCCTCCATCAGAAGGAAACTATCCTAAATAAAGAGACCCAGTTATAAAGGGGTGGGAAAAGCTCGTGATCCTAGACCAACTACTGCTTTGGGGGAGTTTATCATCACCAAAAAATTTAGGACCCCTTATCTCTTTGGGTATAATTAAATCGGTTTCTCATCACACATGATTAGCATTATTATTTCTGGAATTCAATAATTAGTTTTGATTTGTTTTCGGAGGTTCCCATTTAATGGGATGTCTCAGTGACAATATGTGCTGTCTAGTCTCCAAGTCAGACTCTTTGGAGTCTTCAATTTTCTTTGCAACTTCTTGCTCGTCATGCATAAGAAGAAATTGAGTTTATGGTTTTAGACTTTTAGCTAGTGAGGGACACATTTGATTAATTATCATTATGTAGTCGTAATGTATTGGGGAGCTTTTCCTTTCTATTGTATTGACAAACATGTACTTCCATGTAAACTATACTACAACGAACGATCCGTCACAGTTAAATATTTAAACTATGATGAAGTATAAAGTGGTAGAGACAAAGAGATAGCAAGAGAATCATCATCTTATTCATTGATAGGAGCCCTTTGTATAGGGAATTACACAATACCAATATGGTAAGAATATGAATACATAGATCTAGTCTAACTACATATCATATTGGCATAAGGCCAAGGCACACATAGAGAATATCCTAGAACACTCCCCCTTGTGCCGCGCGCTGATATGCCGATGGTGCTGATCTGTTGCCTCGTCAAAAAACCTCGTCAAGTTACAAAAAA
>NC_020496.1:34834516-34839216 GCF_000184155.1 Fragaria vesca subsp. vesca | reverse complement strand
ACACTTAGATATTGAGGAGAAGGTCGCTTGTGAACTCAAAACATAAGTTCGTGCAGGAAATCAGGTTTCCGCGCAGCATGATCTTCAATTACTAGAACAGTCGTAACTTCCTCTAGGAAATACATATGAACGAACCGTAAACGGTTTTGGAAACTAGACTCATTTAGCTTTCCAACCGTATATTACACACATTCTGGTTCATCAAGAGCTGTTCACAAAGTCCCGTCGAAGTTGACTGTTTTGCCAAAATCAGATTCTCGGACAGATTCATCATACTTTACGAAAACGGCCATAACTCACTCAATATGATAGGTATGATCAAATGGTTGGTGTCTCTGGAAAGTAGACACATAGACCCTTCCAATGGTACCAATTTTACCATATTCCAGTGAGTGAGGTTTCCTGTAAGTCCCGTGGAGCTTGACCTACGAAACTTGGCAGATTCTGATTTTGCTATTGATGTGTCTTTCTTATGTAGGGATAGAATAAGCCTCAACCTTTCATACCATTAAGTATTGAAAAAGGAGTTACTGCCATTACATTGGCATTGCGTGGGCGCATAGCTACACTTAGCTTTTACAACTTTTTATAGCGAATGAGATGTCAAGTTTTCGTATTGTGTTGAGTACATTGATGCGTCTTATTGTACTTAGATGGGAAACTCCATCTCTTTAAACACATATTTGTCATCTTGCTTTAGACAAACAACGGATCTCTCTTTAAAGTAAAGACCTTGACTAATCATGGGAGTATATGTAGGCCTCACTAGTTATAGAGCGCCTAAGTCGATTGATGGAAAGTCATCATCAATACAGTCATCGAGTGCCTTATCGAGACCATGTCTTCCCAAGATCTTTTTCTTCGGATGTTGATACATATTGGCATCTCTAGATCCATCAAGAGTCCATGTAAATCCGGAATGAACACGCAAAGGCATAATTCACCATATCCCTTCCAAATCAAGTAGAGTCCATGTGCGTTTCAATACATTTAGCAAACGCATGCTCCTGTAGTTTGGAGCCACTTGATTTCGGATGAATGAAGTCCGTTTAAGATCTTCATGTATATCTCTGATCCCATAGAGATATTATTATGACCACATTCATAGGCTGCATGTTCAGTTATTCGGAAACTACCAAACTGACAAAGTAGTGGAGTTCAATGACATCCATTACGAGAGCATATCTCATCGTAGTTGATCCCAGTGCGTGTTAGTGAAAGACCTTGCGCCATAAGGTGAGTCTAAGCTCTTACTTTCACTACGCTATCTAACAAATGCATAGTTGATAGGGTTTAGCTTGCGGTGTCGGCATCACCTACTCAAGGACCTATCTCTTTGTTAATGCTGGATCGCATCTTTCCATTAGGTCAATCAACTAAGTTGAAATCCATCAACGAAGAGTGGTTTGATAGTAGACTCATTATCTCACGTCCTCATGTACACTAGTGTAATACTTGTAGAGATCTCTATATGGATTGGATTTGACATTGAGGCGTCCTCCAACGATAATCACAATTCAGACTTCATGAGACGGATTTGAGTATCATTGATTAATGGATCAGGTTGTGCCAATCTCGCTTTCTTCCTAGTGCGAGAAAATATCGAACCTAAGGGCCTCCCTCCTTTTAGGGAGCCACACGGCCTTATGACACCAATTTTGCCACTATATGGCGTCACCATATCACCATCCATGGTGATGGGGTTAAGACCAACACCTTTTGGTCGTGCCATGTCTTTTTGTAGGACATCAATCCTTGTAGACATATTGCAGACATATTTGCAGCATGTGATCTCGTCACTTTAACACTTTAAGCATTTGAGATCAAGATGAGACTTAGTGGGGACAAACCAATACAATTCACGTCGTTCCACTTGAACACTTGTGTTCTTATCTCCCCCTAACGGCTGGAATATTGTCTCATCAAAGTGACAATCCGCAATTTAGCGGTGAATGAGATCGCCTGACAAGGTTTCTACATATGCGGATTATAGGTGGAGGTTCATATCCAACCTAAACTTATTCATCTCAAATGACCCATCATTGTACGCAGTGGCAATGCGATTTGGCACCTAGAAATAACATCTAGCTGAGCTTAAGGATTGGAGATCCGTTTCAATCTTGCCGAGCTCAAGGATTGCAATTTCGTGTCAATCCTGGTACACAGTCACGAGCTGTAGTACAACAAAATTCAATGATGGTGGGTCGTAGATGAATAGTAAAGCTGCATGCAAATATTGCATAGCCCCAAGACGCAATAGAAAGATTGGTGCGCATCAATAATGTTCGAGCGACAAGCTAAAGTTGCTTAGTCGTAGCCTCGGTGAGACCGTATTGCGTGTGAACATGGGGTACAGGACACTTCAACTTACATCCCGATAAACTTCTTTAAAGAATGGGTAGTGAGCCCGTAGAAGTATAAGCAGTATAAACAGTAGATAATAGTGTAACACGTGACCAGTGTGTTAACACTTCAACCAACACCATAAAACATAAAAAGGTGTCCGCAAGTTGGTTGTATCTATCTACATAGTTTGATGTAAGAATAGAATGTTCACTTTTGTGTTATTTAGCGTAGGAGGGTCTCACTCCTTATTTAGCTAAAGAATAGGCTTTCAAAACGAGCAATGAGCATTGCAGGGGGCCAATGCAACATCGAGGAAAGACCGGTGCATCTCAATTGCTTGAGAAATTGACCGAACGACCTCTAGGAAGTTGGAGTCGTGTTCAGGTGACGTCAATGTCCCCCGGGTCACCACCATGCTTCATGGTGATGCTAGATCTCGAATGTCTTCGTTTTGAGCGGAAGAATGGATGTCCATGAGAATTTCTCAAAATTTGGACCATTATATCTCTTCCAGGTTTACCAATTTGGTCAAACCAAAGCCTATATGAGTCGGTGTCCCAATTATCATGTTTGGCGACAACATGGGATTCGATATTCGAATCGTAGTGACATACAGTTCACTAAAATGACTCATGAATTTCTCCAAGATGCGCTTCAGTTCGCATTCATGAGAAGGTATACACAAAAGAATTCTTGTTCATTCTCACAATGTGTTTTCAAATGAAAACCATTAGCATGAATGTCTTTAAAGCTCAACATGGTTCCATAGAATGTTGTGGATAGTTCCACTATCTGCGAAGCACTCAATGTCTCTATGAGACATAACTACAAGGAGTAGATAGGCGAGTAAATAGTTCTACTTGAACCATTTAGAAGGATTGAAAGAAGCTACGAAAAGCTGCAATCCTGAGAGTGTAGAAAAATTTTCTCGCAGAATGACCTTTGCGCACTAAAACAGCCATAACTTCTTCGTTAAAATAGATATGGACAAACCGTGAAAAGTTATGAAAACTAGACTCATAGAGCTTTCCAATGATATAAAGCTCACTGTCTGGTTCGTCCGGAGCTGTCCACAAAGCTCAAACGAAGTTGACTGTCCAAAAGGGACAGATTGCTGTTTTTCGCAGATTTGGCATGTGCGAAGCTGTGAAGCTTGCAGGTGGCGTGTAGGCTTTTTCCTTAGCCAAAATTGACGTGTGTATGATCAAAACCAAGTCCTTTCGATCGTTCTAAGGTCGTAAACTCCATGACTAGTCAGCAAAAGCTCCCTGACATGAACATAAACTAACTCAGAGGACCTAGAAGATCCGATTATGATGATAATTTTCCAGCTTTGATAAGTCTTCAACGTCTTTTGCAAGACGGCAATTGGTTTAATAGCGTAAGGGGATCCAAAATCAAAAGCTTTCGGTAACTCCAAGTCAGTATGACCAGGCATGTCCGTGGAGGGTCGGTAGTGCGAGGCACACTTAAAACCACTATCTCCTTAATTTCGGACAATTCTAAGACATCACACTGAGCTTGGATGAGCCTAGTTGAACAATTGATGATGAAAAATCCGCTATAGGGTAGAAGACTTAACCGGAAACACGTGGGCGATCCTCCTTGAGGATGCAGTGCCATGAGTCACCTTCAAAAGAAATGACCAAAATCGGCACAATATGTCATGTTTCTAAGGACGATGTAAGTGTACATCTTGATTGTAAATCAATATGAACCATAAGAGGAGAATAGTTTCACTTCGAAAAATTCTCAAGGAATTCATTATTGCTAATGTGAGTACATCGAGGTCTCAAATAGACAAAGAACGTCGATACAACGCCTTAGTACATATAACTTGGAACGAAAATCAATGTCTAGCCGATGACATCAAAGTCATGGGTAGCTAGAGCAGGATCCAAATCTTTGAAATGCGCGATCATGAGGATGACGTTCTTGTCCTCATATTGATTTTCCATACATTTTTGTATGCATTCACAATTTAAAGGAGCTTGACAATCTTGAACCAGCGATCCGAAGATCCACAACGGTTGCATTAATGTCATGAGCTGACGTGAGTAGTTTTGACAAAATGGTGTCTAGACCGGGAGTGTCGCTATTAGAGCCGGCAACACCTCCCCCTCTTTTCTAGACATCGGCACGACGTTTCTGCCGTTGCCATGACCCATATTGTTGTCCCCACATTAGGGGATAATCTCAAATAAGTTTATCACATTAGCGTATATACAATTCCTGTTTGTATGATCAAAATCAAGTCTCGTTGGTAATTCCACACCAACTTGGAGAACCTAGAGAACTTGATGATGATCGAATCCGCTAAAGATTATGGATCATGATGCCACAAAAGATCATCG
>NC_020496.1:34827042-34834209 GCF_000184155.1 Fragaria vesca subsp. vesca | reverse complement strand
TCCCAAGCATAGAATGGAGATGGAGAAGGGAGGAAAGGATTTTATCCTCCCCGAGTTATTGAACTTGGAAAAGTTTAAGGTTTCAAAAAACATACCTTTCTAGAGGCTGCCGAGAGGAGAAATAACGTTTCGCCTACTTATACTTCGAATTTGGGGCTGAAAATTTGATAGGAGGAGCAGCTCTGGATGGGGAAGCTGCTGTCAAAATTTCAGGTTGATCGGAGCAAGGAAAGGTGGTGAACCGGTGGTCGGTAGCGGCGGCGGTCTGGAATCTTCAGACGGCCGGTTCGGAGACTTTTTGGCCAGTTCTCAGGGTGAGACCGGCGGCGTTGGATCCGGGACGGAGAGAGCTTTCTGGGGATATAAAATTCCGGTGGAGGACAGTCGGAATTTTGGTCGGAAATCGGGAAAAACAAGGCTGCCCGATTTTAGGGTTTTGGTTTTTAGGGTTCAGAAAAAAAATTGTGGGCTATTGGCTCTAGGGTTAGAACAAAGTGCATGATAACGTGATGAAGTATAAAGTGGTAGAGACAAAGAGATAGCAAGAGAATCATCATCTTATTCATTGATATGAGCCCTTTATATAGGGAATTACACAATACCAATATGGTAAGGATATGAATACATAGATCTAGTCTAACTACATATCCTATTGGCATAAGACCAAGGCACACATAGAGAATATCCTAGAACAAACTATACATATTT
The DNA here is from genome assembly GCF_000184155.1 of Fragaria vesca subsp. vesca. NCBI lineage: Eukaryota > Viridiplantae > Streptophyta > Magnoliopsida > Rosales > Rosaceae > Fragaria > Fragaria vesca. The sequence continues at coordinate 34,833,501 of NC_020496.1, read as the reverse complement.
CAAGTATATATAGAAAAGTGAAATTTACACTTCTAATTTTACAATCTACAGTCTCACTTTCCTTTTTTGGTAATTTAAATTTTGTCTTTAGTGACATGTGTTTTGTCTTTTTGTGAAAACTTTACCTAAAAATAAAAAGAAAGCGTGTGAATTGTAAAATATGAAGCGTAAATTTCACTTCCCTATATATATCAAGGCTATTTCTTTTGTAATTTTTTTCTCACAAATTAGATTTCTTTCATATATCATCGCGTCACAAATGTGGATTAGGATTTGCTGATTGATATATACAGCTGAGAGCACACAGAAAATTAAGCTTAAATATGAAATTAACAAAAACAAAAACAAAAAGAGATGGTGGAATGTACATTAATTCTATCGTCCTGGTTTGTTATCTCTCTTTCGCTGGCCATGCAATGCATCAAAACTGCAATATCCTTGTCCCCAACTCTATCATTTGATCTTAATTTATTTAAACATTGAGAAGCAACAAGATAGATCCAACTGAATTTACGAACATGTTCATTGAACTTCAATAATCCAAGTTGTTTATAACTAAATTATGTTCCTTAATTCATAGTATTTAGCTCGAGATTACAGAACTTGACTATAAATATTCCTCTGTCGATCACTTCTGCAGTTAAAGTTAGGGTTGAAGGAGACCAATCTCCCACATAACCAACAAGGCCAAGAATCTAGTTTGTGAATTAAGTCTTGTTTACTAGATTGAGATTTTTGGGGCTGTGTAGCACAGATTTATTATAGGAGGTGTTTGAGTGATGAGCACCTTAGCCTCTGAAGAACTGGTTCACTGTATCTGCAGTTGAGAACATATGATAAATTATACTCATTTTCAGTTATGGTCAGTTTCTAGATTTTAAAATGAGCTCACACAGTTTTAGTTAAACGTGCTTGATTTCATTTGTTAAAGATCTAAAGCGCATTGTTTCCTATATTGCTGGCTTCGGATTCGATAATGTCTCATGAATGTGACAAGATAGATGTTCACTTACCTTTAATGAACTTAGTGATTATGGTTGTAAACTGGTCGAAAATATAGTAAATGATATAAACTCATGATCGAGTTGCGAATTCAATACATACGTACCAAGCTCGATGAGAAATATGAGCCGAGTTTGAGCACCGATAGAATCAACTAGGTGCTTGATTTCATTTGTTGATTGAGTTCATAATAAGCGCATTGTTCCTATATTAATGCTTTTAGTTGAATGGTCTACCAGATCTATATGTTCGACAATAAGATTTCCACACTACATGAACGAGACCAATTAATCATGAGTTTTTCTAATGTGCTTTTGATTTTAGCCTTGATTTTACTAGGAATCGGCTTGCTAGCTTTTCATTTTCTTCTGAAACATGTAATAATCTATCATCAAACTACCACAATATGAAGCAATAATCACACATCTTGTGTGGACAATAGAGGTGTTGCATTTTTCTGTAAGTGTGACAAATAAAGGTATTAGTGAAGAATGAGAGAAAATTGCCACATACATTTTATGAGATTGCATCATCTATATTGCTCATATAAGATGTGTGACTTTTGCTCCATATTGTGATAGTTATAAATTAACATAAGTAAACTAATTAATTTAAACTAGAACATATCCCCTTCACATGCCAATATTATAGAACGAATACTTGTAGCTGGTATGAACTCACGACATCCCAATATTATAGACGAAGTTGGTTGCCGGCCTACAAATAGTGCTTTGGTCTTTGACATGCCTGGTTCTAATCGGTATTGGCCTATATATTTCTTCTTGTTTGGAGTAATGTAAAATTTATTCAAATCCCCAATCCCCATGCATGATATCGTTCCTGACGACGCAGATCGATGTTCCGGTTATTACCTTGAAGATGAGGTACTTCCTTTGCTAGCTAGTTCCCCATGTCCTTTTGGTGTAGACTGGTTTGATTTAGCATCTCGACCATCAGCTTTATTCTTTGGCTGGCCATCAAGTTGAAGCTTACTACATGAACAAAATCTTGTTCTATGCTCCTGAAACTTTTACTCAGGGGCGGACCCAGCCCAGGCCTGATTGGGTTGGAGTCTAAGTGAAGTTGAAGCCCAAAAAAAAAACTCAACTTCTAATAAAAAATAAAAAAATTATATATCCAAATACCCAATATCTATCGATCTGAGACTGAAAGGGCTAAACTCTAGTCTCTCAGTCTCTGTCTCTTACTACCCACAACCACTGTCCACTGAGCCACCACACCTGACGCCTAAAGCCCCAAATCCTTTCATCTTTTGCCCACTGGTTCACTGGCCCTTGGCCGTCGCTCTTGCCTCTCAACGATCTCTCTCGCCGCCGCATTCCTGCCGATTCCCTTCCCAGTCCGGCAGTCCCCGAATCCCCCGATCCCTATTTCTTGACTTCTTGTCTTCCTCAATCCTCAGGTATGGCTATTGGCTAATCACTAATGCTTAATGGTTCTTTGCCTCTTTCCCCGATCCTTACTTCTTGACTTGTTCTTTGCCTAAATTTTAATTGTTGTTTTGCTGAATTAGGGAATAGAATTCAATAGGGAATATAATTCAGTTAACTAGGTGTTGAGTCTTCCTGTTTCTACTGCAACCGCTGAGAGAGCTTTTTCATCCATGAATATCATCAAAAACAAACTTAGAAATAAGATAGAGGATGATTTTCTTGATGATTGCATGGTGCTTCACATTGAAAATAAATTTGCTAAAGCGGTGATTAATGATTTTGAAGCTTTAGGGCCTCGTAGAGTAAAGTTTAGTTAGTTTTTATTTATGTGTTTGAGGGTAAGGCTTATTACGTCCTCCCTATGTATGTGTCATTTATTAATTAATCAAAATTTCTCGCATCGTCGAACAAAATTTTTTTTATGCTATAATTAGCCCAGGTGACATTCTCATCCTGGCTCCGCCACTGCTTTTACTACGTGTGTTTGATGGATCCATTGAGAATCACAATCATCTCTTTGTTGAGTGTCCACTTTCTATGAAAATATGTAGTCTTATATTCAACTGTCCAAGTGTGGTGTATGAATCAAATGATCGTGGTTAAGGGAATTGTAACATTTTCTGCTTAGTTGTATGTAGTTACCTCTTTTTTATTTGACACTCTCTTTTCGGATTGTTCGTGATATTTCAAAAGCTTCTTAAACCCAATGACTAATCCATTGAGGGTCCGTCAGCCAACATGGCATTGCATCCCCTTCCCTAGCCATGTTTATAATTCAACAATAACATTGAGCAACACCAGCGTTCGAACTCATGACGTGGAGGTTCTATATCACGTAGTTACCTCCTTTATCCTGAACTACAATTCTTTTTTTAACAACAAAAACTTGTCCCGTAGATTATGTATGATGGGTCATGTAGTGTTCAATATGCGTGGGTATAACACTATAACTCCATTTCTGTGTTTAACGATCGACTCCAGTCACTCCACCAATATATGACAGTTTAGGGTTTGGGTTAGAATTATCGTAATGCTTTGCTAGCCCCAAAGGTCATTAGTAATTTAGTATTCATCACTACTGTCACATAATCAGGGTTCATGATCGAGCTTTTCTATTAGTGGGAGTTGCACTAGAACTTAAAGTAGCTACTTGCAAGTCTGAAGCGTCAACTTTGTTTTCTGCATATTCTAAGCTTACAGACTTATGATCACGTTGCCATTTTGTTACATTAAAAGCTAAAACCCTGCGTTAAGCTACAAGATAAGTTTTTCTTTTGGAATTAAGCTACAAGATAAGTTAAACAACAATCCCAGTTGCATTAGTTTACACTTTACAAGAGAGAGAAAGAAACCTTTAAAAAGAGCATGGGATTCACATGGAGTACTTTTAAAAATTGAATTCTCCAACAAATTTAGCATAATCATGCTAGGACCTTCAAATTTATTCACCCGACCTCATTATATTCTGAGTTCTTAAATAACATATATATCTTCTTATATAATGACTATAAAAGACAATAATTACACAACAAAAAATATAATATTTATTCTCTTTAAACTTTTCAATTCAATAACAATGAATTGCTTTTTATATTCTNTNNTNTNNTTACTATTTACTCATAATATTCTAGCATTATATATATATATATATATATATTATAACAACTAAAACTATGAGTAATATCCATCATGTGGACAGAAAAATTTATGTTATCTAACATATTATAGTACTGTTGCACGCATATACGTGAAAACAATTTGTTTTTTGTTTTTTTAAATGATCTATAAATTATCAAGTTCATGTAAAAACATACTTTTGATGATCGATAAAGATTAATTTTGAGACACAATACCTTATTTTTATAAGATAAAAGTACTCTTCATGATTCGAATTAACTTTTCTCTGAAATTGATGTCATTGAAATTCTTTCTTACAATTTGATAAAAAAAATGAAGGTCTAGTGACATTTTATGCAAAAATAAAAAAATCAAGAAATGGAGATCGGGAATGGAGGTTTGCGTGAAAAAAAATAAAATTAAAGAATGGATGTTCGCATGCGAAAAAAGAAGAAGGAATGGGAGGTCTAATGAGTGAATAAGTGATGCAATGAGTAATATATTGAAATATATGTGAATTACATAAACAAGGTTATTTTAGAAATTTGAATGGAGGTCTAGTGAGCAAATGTTTGTACTTAAAAGTAAAATGGAGGTGTAGAGAGAATAAGAGGTAGACTGAGCAAATTTGGAGGTCCTAATAGCCGCACTCTTAATAAAATTATGTGGATATGTTTCTCTTTCTGTTGTATTAGTTGTTAAGTAAAGTGAGATGTATATGATACCTAAAAAAATGATTCATCCAACATTACTCATTTCTAAATGTAGGTTGTCCATCAAATCCAATGTTGTTATTTGCAAATCATTGAATGTATTACCCTTGAAGTGTAGAATGCATGACATTAATTATATACAAAGTATGTTTTAGCGCTCAAATAGTTTCCCTAAAGCGTAAATTTTTGGTTGTTACTTCTATATAATCGAGACATTGTTGTTGTTGGAGATGTTCTTAGGCTCACACGTCCGCATGACTTACTGCACGTGTGTTCGTGTTTACCCTTGTCTTGAGGACACAACTACTCCCACAATTAACACACCTTTGTGGCTTGATAAAATACAAACAAAGAATCGGCTCAAAGGTGACGTGAAACTAATCGAATCTCTTTGTTTCCACTTCTCAACAATTTTTTTCAAAAACTCTATGTCGGATATCACACAATGTCTCATCAATCCCGAAAGTTCTTTACATGATTTTTCACGGGGCAAAAATCCACATTCCCGATTGTACAAGTATTTTTGCTACAACCTCAACATCAATTATTCACTAGAGTTGACAATGGATTGTTTGTAGGTATCAAGCTGCTTTACAAGTCTTTTTTCAAGTCCACACTCCCACCACATTAATGAATGAGTGCTTACCTTTTAGAACACAACCTCTTTTAAGCAGCTTCCTTTTCTGGACAACTCCTAAGCTCCCAAAAAAGAAGATCATGTTCCACCCTCTTCAGTCAAAGATCCTACTTGGCCAAATCACACACCGTCCACGTGTACGGATCTACATCATTAAGAGCTCAACTGAACTAAACTGTACTTCCAGATCAAAAGCAAAGCCCCTCTCATTGTCTGACACGTGCGCTGTATAACGAAGCTCTATTTTGGCAGTTTCTGCCTAAGTTGCTCCCCACTCCAACTGCCCCCTTTGCGTTTTCCGATCTTGTTCTAGGTTTTAATTCGTAAATATTGACAAGCGAAAAATGAGACATCTGTATTTCATATTCGAGTTTACTGGATTTCTTATAGGATTTCCAATCGGTCTTCTACTGGGTTTCTTCATATTCATATTCTCATCAAAGCATGTAGATGTGAAGGTGACTCTTAACCCTTTTCTTATTTTTCCATGTTCAATGCCAGTTCTGATTCTTGGTCAGCATTGATTTGTAGGGTCGATTCAATTTTTCTTTTTGTGCTTTATATAATCAATATTGTAATATCTACGATACTGTTGAAATTCTGCACATTTTGAATAGATTAATACCAAACAGCATATACCCAGTCACCCAGATAGTTATTATTTTTATCTGAGATACCCAACACTGGTTAATTTGCTGATATTTGCTTCTTTGGACTCATTTTGGGTAAATAAAACCACAGTTTTTATGGCCATTTCTGATGTAAAATTTGCAGGATCCAGATATAAAATCACTCAGTCAGTGTGATTCAAACTCTCTAGTTGATCTTTTCTCAGAGATTCCTCCGTGGGTGAAGCATCCTGATTTTGAAAGAGTGAGTTCAAAGTACTAACTGAGCCTCATGTTAGTTGTTATATGCATTGCACTGTCACATTTAGTCCAAAATTAGTTTTATGAACAATTATTTGTATTTGTGCAGATTGACTGGTTGAACAAGGCTTTACATGATATGTGGCCTTACCTTGATAAGGTGATCT
>NC_020496.1:34789955-34826656 GCF_000184155.1 Fragaria vesca subsp. vesca | reverse complement strand
TTCTTTTTTTTTAATCGAAAGGCAATATGCAAGATTATCAGAAGCACAGCAGAGCCAATTTTTGCAGAGTACACTGGATGTTTGCAGAGCCAATACTTGCCTACTGAATTCTCAAATATAGGATTTCAGAGCTTGAATCTTGGAACTCTTCCTCCTACAATTTATGGTAAGTTTTGTGTAAAATTCAGCATGTAGGCATTGTCTAGCAAACTCGTGCCTATATACTAGAAATGATTTGGTGTAGGTTACAGCAAGATTTCAATGAGCAGAATCATTCAAGTTGGTTTTTCTATTTTTTTTTTCTCAGTGTGTATTTGTCTGTGAGGTATCTTATTAATTAATTCGTCGTATTGCAGGTATCAGAGTGCACGAAACCAACGAAAATGAACTTGTAATTGAACCTGCTATTAGATGGGCAGGAATTCCACACATAACTGTTGTGGTAAAAATACTGTCAGTTCGATTCATCGTTCAGGTTAGAATTAATTTCAGGGGCAAATGCCTTTTCTTTACAAGAAAAACGTTCATGTCAGCAATGTTCCTTTGCCATGACAGCCTGACTTATGGAGTTATAGTTCACTGAATCTGAATAAAAAAAGAACATATTTAAGCAGAAATAAAAGTCATCTATGGTCTAGATCAACATTTGGGCAACATAACAGTTCCGCCTTAACCACAGTTTGGGAATGTGTTTGATATGCATTTGACAATCAGATTGTTACATTTTGTTCTTATCAGCTAATGGATGTCCAAGTATTTGCAACGCCAAGGATAATCTTAAGGCCTCTCGTACCAACATTCCCATGTTTTGGAAACATAACAGTGACTTTGATAGACAAGGTAAACTGACACAAATTTACGCACAGTAATTTACAACACTTTCGTGTAAGTGCATATTCTTATGGTGGCAGATATGTCATATATGTACATGCAGCCATATGTGGACTTTGGACTCAGATTACTGGGAGGGGATATTATGGCAATCCCCGGATTCTATCAATTTGTTCAGGTTACTCTCTTTCTTTTTAAGCTTAATGTTGATTCTTTAGTGAATGAGAAGTAGAATTGTGGAAAACATCATTCATAGTGGTTCGCGTGCCTTATAAACTATCTTCCAAACTACTTTATCTTCTGTGGAAGTCATAAGAATCAAATCAATTACCATACGTCTAGCGAATTCATAAAGTTACAATGCTTTAATGGGAATTTGAGAATTCAGTAGGCAATGTACTGGATACTCATCCAAGTTTTCGGTTTCTTTTATAGAAAATGAAAATTTTCTTTCTACCATTTCCTTGAGGGAAAATAACAGTTATATTTTTCACCTTTTGAATTATATTATGTATGTTTATTGTCAACAGTTTGATACTAGTTTAATACAATATATACTTATTTGCTTCTGTTTTTGGTGTAAGCAGGAATATATAAGAAATCAAGTTGCTAGCCTTTATTTATGGCCCCAAACTTTGAACATACCCATTCTTCAGGCTTCACTGTAAGTTTAACTGAAATTACAGTAAAGTTCAATAATGATACTAACTAATTCCCAGAATACATATATGTGTGTACTCTTATGACATCTCATTTCCCCAGATCAGGAACTATAAAGAAGCCTGTAGGCATACTGCATGTCAAGATTTTAAAAGCTAAGAAACTCTTGAAGATGGATATCATAGGAACATCTGATCCTTATGTTATAATCCAACTAACTGGGGAGAGTCTTCCACCAAAGAAAACTAGCATTAAGATGAGAAACTTGAACCCTGAATGGAATGAGGACTTCAACCTTACAGTCAAAGATCCAGAGTCCCAATTCATTCAGTTTAATGTTGTCGACTGGGATCAGGTTTGATATACAAGATTAATTCATAATAGTGATCAAACTGCTAATCAGTGATCCAAATCGCCAGTTTTCATTTGAATACATCAAATTATTGTTCTGTTAGACCTTCTACATGTTTTCGGGTGAATATTTTTGCAACCGAGTTCTAAGTCCTTTGTTGTCAATGATGCTCATTTTCTGGTTAACCAAAAAGTCGACTATATATGTAGTAAATAGCCCCACGTATTAAAGGAAACATGACCGTCTTTACCAAATTTTTGGCCCAGAAAGATGATAACCTCAAAATATGTTGTATGTTACTGTATGTTTTTGATATGTTATACCATATTGCATAGTATATTGCACTCGCCCCTAGCAGGTTTATCATGTCTGATATTTGACAGTTTGGGACGCATGACCCTATGGGAATGCAAATTCTTCCACTGAAGTCGCTAACCCCAGATAACACACAAGAATTTACGCTTGATTTGGTGAAGAACACAAACCCTTATGATCCTCAAAACAAGAAAAAAAGAGGCCAACTTGTGGTGCAGTTGACATATAATCCTTTTAAAGAAGAAAGTAGTGGTGGAATACATGACAGTGGACCTTTGGATGGACATCAACTGATAGATGCGAAGAAGCTTGGAATCAAGAGCCGGAATAGGAGCCGAAGGCAATCCATGTCCATAGACATGTCTTCACAATTACATGCAGCTGGTCTGCTTTTGGTTACAGTTCAAGGAGCAGAAGAACTCGAGAGCAAGCTTTATGAGAGCCCTAATCCTTACGTATTGGTTCTGTTTAAAGGAGAAAAGAGGAAAACCAAGGTGAATATATAGTTAATCAGCTTAGAAACACATCATGCACTCCTTTGGGGGACTGCAAATAACAATTGTCATTGAGACAATGTTATTTGCATTCGTAGTGCTTTCCTATATATCTGCACAATCTGAGAAAAACACAATATGATCAATATAGTGTATTATGACACATTCGATTTAGTCATCTCATCAGTTAATCATGACTTTTTTGTGTGTAGATGATAAAGAGATCCCATCGGCCATATTGGAACGAAGAATTTCAGTTTGTGGTAGAAGAGGCGACTTTGAAGGAGAGTATTCGTTTTGCAGTAAAGAGTAAGAAAAGACACCTTTTCGCCTATCGTTTCCGAAAAAAGGTTGGTCTGTATACAATAATCTCATCAGTTTTAGCTCATCTATTTTCATGTTTGAATCAAAACCCTGCATCTGAATATTATTCATCTTTATCTAGGAATTGTTGGGGTATATTGACATCAATTTTAGTGATGTGGTATACAATGGGCGCATCAGAGGCGAGTACAATCTGATTAACTCAAGAAATGGAGTTATACATGTCGAGTTGCACTGGAGCACTACTTGACACATCACAGGTTTTGCTGTAATGTATTCTTTCGTAACCATCAATAGACGTTAGTCGTTTTCATTCTCATATTAGGAGTTCTTCTCAACCACATTAGTGTATGTTTTTTTTTTTTTTGGTGAGAAAAGAATTCATTAAAAAGGCCAAAGCCCAAAACAAAACACAAGCTAGCAAAACTGCAAAGCCCAAAGAGAAAGAAAAAGAAAAACTGAAGCCTTCATCTCAGATTCTAAGAAAAGAGAAAACAGAAGGACATCAGTAACAAAAAAAGGAGGAAACCAGAGATGGCTTCCAACTAAACTGCCACCAACGGTGGACATGGCAAACCGTCGTTCCGGAGTACACTCAAGAGAGATGATGGTGGCCGGTTGACCCATCGGTTAAGACCCATCATCCTTTTTCCAAGCAAAGCTGCAGCATCTGCAACTTGGTTTGCTTCACGGGGAATCCAGTCCCAGGTAATGGAATTGAAAAAAACCTTCTTCCATTTGATATCATCAATAATCTGAGTAATCTTCCAATTTTTGCATGAGCTAGAAGAGTTGAGTTCTGTGATTATACTTAGAGAATCAGACTGAACAATTACATCTTTCAGTCCCATATCCAAAGCAACATTTACTCCCAGCAGTATTGCTGTGGCTTCAGCAGCCTCTACAGAAGACAGAAAGGCTTGCCCATGAGCCCCTCCGATACAAACTCCTTCATGGTTGCGGAGAGCTACTCCCAAACCCCCATTATTCTCATCAGACCAGGCTGCATCACAATTAATAGCAGTCACTCCCTCAGGAGGGTGAGTCCATTTCAAAACTCCATTGCTCTTTGTTTTCACATTTTCTTTAGAGCATGAGTTGATGAATTCAAAAGCTGCCATGATTCCCTTTTGAAGCACACAAATAGGAGAAGGTGATTCATATTGATAAACGAAGCAGCATCTAGCTTTCCAGATTGACCAGCAAATAAAGCTAATCAAGGTACCGCACCAAACCCTGTCACTCTCAATGCTGTGTTTCATAATAGAATCTTGCAGCCATTTGTCCAAAGTAATAACCTTTCTCTTATCTATTCTCAAGCACTGAGGAGACCTATACCAAATTGGGTCAACCCAATGGCATAATAACAGGATGTGCTCAATTGACTCATCAAAAGCACCACAAAGAGGGCAGATTGGGGATTGAGACAGTTTCCTGTGAAAAAGATTGGGAAAAGAGGCGGCTGCACCATTCAAACACTTCCAGAGAAAAAATTTGATTTTTGGTAAGGTTTTCAAACCCCAAAGCATTTTCCAACATTTTGCACTGATGATATGAGAAGTGTTGCTTATGGAAGAACTTGATCCTGTAGTGAGATGACTATGAACCCAATGATAACCACTTGAAACAGAATACTTGCCATTCTTAGATAAGGGCCATATCAACCTGTCAAGCCCTATGCCAGGACCAATTGGAATAGAAAGAATTCTGTTGAGACATCAATTGGGTTGAGTAGGTGTAGAATTGTATCCAAATTCCAAGACCTGCTTTCTCTGACGATTAAATCACTGACCAGTGTTGGGGCATCATCTGGAATAGGAGCAATAGTTTGTATACAGCCTATATTGGGAGGTGGTAACCACTGATCCTTCCATAAATTTATAGATGAACCGTTAATAACATGCCAACACCCCATTTTTGTGACAAAATCTCTGACTTCCAGGAGGCTAGACCATCCCCAAGAAGCTCGATACCCCTTCTTAGCATCTGAAAAACCAACCTTAGGAAAATACCTCGCCTTGAGAATTCTTGCCCACGTTGACTCTGGATTTTCAGTAAGTCTTCAAGCCTGCTTGGCTAGGAGAGCAAGATTAAAGTGATGAAGGTCACGGAAACCCAGTATGTTAGGAACAACAAGTGTAGGTGTTTGTATCTTGACCTCAATGAAAATTGAAAAGAACACATCTTTCCAAATTGATATTTCCTAATACACAGATCTTTATGGGCCAAGCCAGAGGGTTATGGCCCATTGTAATAAGTAATGACAGCAACATGGCCCATCTTCATCCCACAAAAATATCTGACCCCTGCTTTTGTCCAGACGATCATTATCCGTAATTCTCACCCAATCCCAGGGGCATTTCCGCCATCAAGAAATATCTAAAACTTTCTTCTTAAAACCCTTTGGATAGTTTCAGAAGTCTCAAACCCTCGCTCTCTGTTTTTGCCAAAACCTTATCTTGAAAGCAAAGCCATGACTACCTCCACGGCTTCGCTTGTTCTTCCTTCCCTCACCCCCAAAACCCTAGCCCTCTACTCCCCCAAACCCACTTCCGTCTCCCTCTTCTCTCTCTCCTCCTTCTCCTCCCTCAAACCCATTTCGATTTCGGCTTCATTTCTCAGCTCCGGCAAGGCGTCGAGGTCGTTTGTGCGACACGTCGCCGTTTCGGACTTCGAGCAGGATGAGGAGGTTCTCAGCGGCGACGAAGCCGAGCCCAATTTCTCGCCTGACCTTAAGCTCTTCGTCGGGAACTTGCCCTTCACTGTTGACAGTGCTCAGCTGGCTGAGCTGTTTGAGGGTGCTGGAAATGTTGAGATGGTTGAGGTATGGTTTTTCGTGTGAACGTTTGAGTCTTTTTGTGAATTGAATCGAGATAAAATGTGGGTTTGATTTTGTTTTGGGTGTTAATGGAGGGTTTGATGGAATTTTGCAGGTTATATATGACAAGACGACTGGGAGAAGCAGAGGGTTTGGGTTTGTGACCATGTCGAGTGCTCAGGAAGTAGAAGCAGCTGCTCGTCAGTTCAATGGCTATGTAAGTCATGTTATTGTGTCTATTATCTGGTTGTATATGTGTGAAAATGTGAAGCAAATTGTTTGAGATATGATAAAGGTAGATTGGTGTTTGAGAGTTGTTGAAGATTTTTTGTGCAGAAAAGTTTGTGTTGAAGCTTAGTGAGTGCTATCTTAATGTTACTATTGTGACTGCTTTTTGTGCCTATTTATTGGTCTGAGTGTTTGATTTGTTTGGTTATGTTTCATGCGTGAAAACCGTGAACCTACTTATTGTGTGAGCAAGGGTTCATGACATCTTTGCACATGAAGAATTTTTTATTAATGTACTTTCTTGATGCGAATCTTTTGCTATATGCTTAACATCTATGTTGACTGTTATGAACCTGGTTTGTTGTATATAAACAAGACTGCGACTTTTTGCAGGAACTTGATGGACGGGCGTTGAGAGTAAACTATGGACCTCCCCCACCTAGGACTGAGGATTCTTTCAGAGGTGCCAGAGGTGGTTCCCCCAGAGGTGGTGGAGGTTATGGTGACTCTTCCAACCGTCTGTATGTGGGTAACCTTGCATGGGGTGTTGACAATTTGGCACTTGAAAACTTGTTTAATGAGCAAGGAAAGGTTTTGGAGGCCAAGGTGGTATTTGACAGGGACAGTGGCCGGTCGAGGGGTTTTGGTTTTGTGACATATGGATCTGCTGAAGAAATGAACAGTGCCATTGAATCTTTGGATGGCGTTGTACGTATATAATCACCATTTCTTTTCGGTATTTGTATTATCCCAAGTGCAGCACCATTTTGCATTTCTAATGTATTTATCTTTTTAATTTTGAAGGACCTGGGTGGTAGATCTATTCGCGTCACCGCGGCAGAACCAAGGCCGCCAAGGCGTCAATTTTGAGTATTAGATCCTTGAGAGTCATTGGCCAACAGAATATTCGATGTAAAATTTCAACCTAGAATTTTTCTTTCTTCTACTTTGATTATCACATCTTTTTTGAAGCACAAGTTTATTGCAGTTGTATTACCACTAAACTACTCAATAAGTATTCCAAGTGATATGACGATATTTCATTTGTTCATATCTAGACCTAATCTTTAACTCACTCACTTATCCATGTTATTTGCCATTTGGTGACTATACTGGAGACATGTTTTGGCGATTTCAGTATTATTGTTTTGGTTAATCATGTGATTGATTTCTAGTTTTTAAAGTTGCATGTCATTTTATACTATTGGATTTGTGGAGTATTCATAGAAAAGTTTTGCCTGCTTCTCTCTTCTCTTTTTATGTATTTGTTATCTTAACACGTGCTGATTTTTTTGACAGGGAGTTAGGAGCTGAGTAGCTGCATGTCATTGCCTTTTGTCAAGAGTTCCCAGATTATGCTCCCTTGCACCACAGTTGAATTCATGAGTGGTGGTGGTTTTGGCGTCGACCTATAGATGGACAAGAGCGAATGTTTTTCGGAAAGTTTAAATCTGTGTTCTGAGTGCTGGGTTTAGTCAAGGGACTGATTTGTGATCTATTTTTTCTTTTTAACAACAGTTTATAGATTCAAGTACATGGATCATCATCTAATAGTCTGTTTTACCTTGACATGTCACTGAAAGAAATCCTGATTGTGTAACAAATTGTGGGAGAAATGTACAACCAGATCAGATTTTCAATCAAATGATATCCAAGTTAAAAATGAATATTCGGTTCTTGTGCTAGAAGAAATGATTTTATTTCCTGTTCCTCGACAGTTTTTGTTGTGTACACAGATGGGCTATGAAGAAATGTTCTTAGATAGGATACAAACCGCTCACATCAGCCACCAGCATTCCTGACCCAGTCATTGGAAGACTTTGTTTAAGTTTTCTGAAACCAGAGCAGAAATTCTTGCTAGTGAATGATCCTGAATTCCTGATTCTTGTAATGCCAAAAAATTAAGGACTTGACACTGGACGAACTCGTGTGGATTCATGGCACGGAATGGATTGATTTGAAAGGTAACCTTGTAACTCGTAGCTCCTAGGTAATACTCTAATCAGTCTAATGCATTGCCTGACGCCCTAACCTTAGTCTATTGGGGATAGTAGCATTACAAATACTAACATATAGTAGATGTTTGTTTCATGGGACTAAATGAGACTATGTTAAATAAGGAATCCAGTTTAGCTAGTACTATGTTTGGTGTTACTGTGTACTAAAATAAATGAGCTTACGTAACATCTTGTTTTCATTTTGACCTCCTTAAATTGTGTTATTGTGGGTACTCAAATAGGTCATCCTTAAATAACATCATTATTTTAACCATAAACCAAGCAAACTATACCTTCTAAGCTCATGACATCAAACATGGGTTAATATTAATACATCTTAAGACACCCCATATAACTATATGACAATCTTAAAAAATAAAAAGGTCTAATATAGTCCTGAGTACTGAATGTGAACATAGAGCTATAGTCTAGACCAATTAAAAACCATTAAAAACCCATGCAAAAATTGGAACATTGGGCAGCCCGCTGTAGTTCGATACAGGCTTTGGGCCCAAGAAATGCAGACAGGCTTTGAGTTTTTTGGTGTCCAGGATGGGAAGTCGAATCCTATGCAGACAGGCACTAATTTTGGGTGCTTCTCATCCTCTTCAAAATGAAGTTGAAGCAATCATCAATTTAGGTCACATAGAGAATAGTGGGTTCGCATGTGTTTCTTCCCCAATACTGGTTCTAAATAAAATATAAGCATACGTTCATTAAGCTCTGGCTTTTTACTGCAGCTATATGAATTGTAATGAAAGACAAAAGTTTGTGAGCATAATGATTCTACTTGAGCATTGCAGTTCGTAATCTTTGACTTGAAGCGTAAGTGTTCTGCAGAAGCGATATAATTACTCACTTTACAGTTTACACATTTGAATTTTTTATGCGCCCGTTTTAGATCAGATATATCTTATTGATCGAATAGGAAAATATATATAATTTGTCTCTATTGTTTGTGCATCTAGAAGCAAAGCAGAAAAGTATCATGACATAACTTGCAATTATTTCATTGGTCCATAAATGGGTAAAGAAAATTCCATTTTGTTTATAAGACAAGTTGGTTGCAAATCATCGAGGATAATAGGAACAAGTTAATAATGCATCTTCATCATTTTGTTTCTGGAAGACCGAAATCTAGAACCCTAGGTTTCGTGTAGTAACGGCGGCGTCTCCCGGTGGTCTGCCTGGTCTAGGCGTTTCCAACGTCGCTATTCGAGTGGTTGGGATCATGTGCGAGGTGCTCCTTCTCAAGATCTGGTTGGGTACGGGCGATTGTAGCTTAGAGGTGTGACGAGGAGGAGATTGGAGGTGTGGTTCCGGTCTGCGAGGACGCTTTTGAGGACTGAATTCTAGGGTTGCCAAAAGGTTGAGGATCGACTGTTGGGGCTGTGAGGAGGGCCGGCGAGTTTCCTCGATCCAACGCCATGTAACGGTATCGGGTTCTGAGTTCTAGGAGTTTGGTCGCAGTTCACCGAGTTCTTGGTGTGATGTGGTTCGCACGGGGGAGAAAGTGGGACTGATTTAGAATTTTAGAGGCGGTGATTGTCTCGGGTGGTCCGACATGGTTCTAGGGTTCAGGCGGGCTGAGGGGAGAGTTGGCATGTGGGAGTGGGCTGGGTCCTTTTAGGCCTGGTCCATTTCCCTCTTCTCTCTTACTTAGTTTTGTTTTTGGGCTAGAGTTTCCAGGTTCGGTTTACTATGAGCAGGCTTATTTCATAGTCGTAGTTCAAGGCTGTTTACTGTACTGATCGGTGGAGGGAGGTCTCTAGGCCCCCAAGCTCATCTTGACGGATGCCGAGAATTAGGGTTATGTCGAATAAATTAGTTTTTCGATGTCCGCCTTTTTGGACGCATTTTGTTTAGTTTTTGAGTGTCCGCTTTCTAGACTTTATTTTCTTTGTAGAATTGTAGTTTATTATCATCTTTTTGGATAGTAGTCTGGCTATTAGCTTAATCAGTTGAGCAGTGGATGTAAATGAGGGTCACTTGTGACCTTCAAGCTTGATCTTGTAAGATCGTATTAATGAATGAGCTATTTCGCCTACAGAAGAAAATTTCCCTTTCCCTCAAAAAAAAAAAAATCATCGCCAACAGAACTGATGCTCTATTGAAGTAAGTTGTTTATGTTTTCTTAATAAACTTCCCGATCTCAACAAAAAGTCAGTTCTGTTTATGTTACAACCTTGATAAAATGTTGTGAGAAGTTAAAAATACCCTATAATTAAAAGAATGGATTTCTTCTAATAAAAAAGGGATCGACTTTAGAAGAATCCAAATCCAAAGTGCTTCTTGGTTAAAGAAAGCATGAACCCATGAATGCTCACAAGACTTTGGAATCTATTTAGGTGGTATGTACTATCTAGTAAGTGATGTTCTGAAGTGGGACTAGAAACTTCCCGCCAATTGTGATAAAGTTTCACTTCCTGAAACCCCATTGTTGCTCTTTTTTCATCTCGATCATTTTGAACATCTTTCCAGATTTATCAAAGTATCAACTTTCTATTTTTTGGGTGTATTTTGTGTGCAGATCATATTTTTTTTAAAGTTCTTAAACGATGAAGAAACGTCAGGTAACTCGATCGAGTACTCAAGGTTTTTGTTTGGATCTGAACATCGGTCATATGAACTAATATATATGGAGAAGTGGAGAACATATACCTCAAAATAAGCTTGAAAAAGTGCCTTGAGTTCAGCCATGATATGTAATTCCCTATATATTTCATGTGTAAATAGAAAAGAGATGCCAACTCAGGTTCAAATTAGTTTTTCTTTTATCTTACTCTTTAAAGTTAAAGAAGAACATGTATGTTATGTCGCGATATGTAATTATTTGTTATTTGAGGAAGTTGGCACCTAAAAGAATATAGAATCACATTTTTTAAGATGGTAGCTAGATAGGGAAGATAGATTTCTTATGTCAAAATGGATATAATTACCACATCTCGAGTGTTCCCACCTTGTGTGGTAATTTTCTAAAGCTTTGATGATTCTTAAGCATGTGGTTATCTTGTTTTTGTTAAATTTGAGTACTCAAATTGGGACTTATTCCCATCATGCATTTTGGTAAGTAAGAGGGACTATTGAGACAATGAGCTTGTTAATTAGCCTATTTCTCCATACCAACATGTTACATGTGGAGGGGTAGTTTGTCATGATAAATTTGGACAAAGTCCCATTCCCAGATATTCATTCATCTGTTGCCAATTTTTGAAGAAGAGAAAGTAAAAGTGCATGTGAGAAGCCATCACTATTGGTTTTAGGCAATCGAGTATGTGATTGGAATCCCAAACCCAAAAAAGCACCCGAGTTATATCTATGAGTACAATTGACCAACAATGCAACAAGGCCATTCACTTATAACTGTAAAAGCTTAATCAACGGTCAATGCTCACTTTTTCTTATATATATGAATATGAAAAATGGTCAAGTTGAGACGATATCGATACTATGTCAGTCTATAACGGTTATGTGATCTACGTTGATTCATTATTTATCTTTTTAACAAAGAAGGTGTTTATTCTCCTAAATTCTTTCGGTTCATTTTCTCATCCTCCTCAAATTACTTTCCATATATCTTTATAGATATTTTTATAATATATGATCACTAGACTCTACAACTATTTGTTATAGACTCTACAACTATTTGTTATCTTTCGACATCAATAATGGTTCACAATAAAAATCATAATGTATAGTAAATATATATTCTCTTATGAAAACATCTAATGCATCCATTATATATGAGACTCTCAATTTGAGATGCACAGTCAAGAATAATGTACTTGATTTCGTATAGGAATTGAGAAGAGCTTGCTGATCATGTGAGACTGTGAGAGCAGCAAGTGAAAGTGAAATAAACTATGATGGGAAGTGGGTTGGACGATCAATAATGTCATAGAAATAGGAGACATTTGAGCTTTAAGGAAACCAAATCATATGCTCTTCATGTTCCAATACCCCTTCACTAGATCACTATGCCTTCTATTCTGATATCTGTTAAGGCCGGACTGTACTATTAGTCCTTGCCAAATGCCCCAACTATATGATTCCAAATTGTGAGATAAGAACTTAGACGAATAAAAGAAATGTAGGTGGCATTCGGTACGTTTTCATGCCTAAAGCATTCTGAATAAGTTGTTAGATTATACTTTCTCTACAAGTTGACATCCCTGAGTCCTCTATCCACAATCTAGTCATGGCCGCAATCCACCTCTACTTAACATGCATTGTCATCACTTTTGCTTCATATCCAAACATAGTGCATATTCGATCTGCTACTTTGTTAAGTCGATCGACATTGCCATATATATGATATGGGTTTTGTTAATTGGTCACTAATCTAATGACATGTGATTAATTAACAGATTAAAAAGAAAATGATCAGTTTGGACATACATTAACTATATTAACCGTCAGATATATAAAAGTGCATGGGGTCATAGAAATCTCTATAAATTGTTTACACTACTATTCTTTGATAAGAGAAGGTCCATACAAATTGAAAAAGCCATCCAAATTATTCAAAGATTTGTATAAGAAGTTCTCCTTCTCTTTGTTCTTTATTTGCTGTCGGCATGTTACTTATATATATAGATCAGTAAGCAAAAGGAGTCAAAAAGCTAAGCTTGTATATGATTCTAGTCTTCCAAACAGGTTTAGGGTTTTAGACTATTCAGATAAACCCAAAACTAAATATTATCAAGTTCCCCACATGAAAATGAATCTATCTTTTGGTGTCATTCTTGCATAAAAGTCTCTTTGATTTGTCTTTAACAGATTAACAATCCTTTACTTTTCTTTCCCTAAAACACAAGGCACTCTCTATATGATCAACCTCTAACACCGGTACTCATACCAGCAAACAGAACTTGATCCTTTTCTGTTTTGTCTTTTCGTCTGTTTGCTCTCTTTCATTTGCTGGGAAATTTAACAAAGCTTGTTGATTTGAAACTCCAAAAAGAAACCAACCAAACCAAAATATACAGGTAAGATGTCTTTTAAAGTGCGTTTGCCTTCTTATTAGGTCCTATTGCTTTCTTACTTTCTTATTATGTTAGCATATGTTAGTCAAAGACAACACCATGCAATCAGGCTTTTGATATGCCCAAATTAAGATGCAGCAGCACCGTCCTAGCTCGATCCAGTCTCTCAAGTAAGTCACCAACTAACGTGCATGTCACCATTGATGTGCAATTTCAAATGTGAATCCCCTAACATGTCTCAATTAGTTAGGACTTAGGAACGAATGAATGATTCTTGCAGACAAGTGAGACAACAATCTAGCATAGAATATGGTACCGGCACATTAAAGTTTTAATTTAGTTACGAGAAAACTCTAGCTAGTATGTCAAACCAATATATTCTTGTTTGATCTGTCGGCAAATTGATTTTGTGATCACAGAGTGATCATATTGGCTCACCTATAATTTGATATACGTAAATTTTTAATTCCAGATACGAATAACTCGTTACGAAAAACTAATGAGTGATAATTAACTTAGTCTGGAATTTTGAGTCGTGCGCTCTTCGTGTCCAAAGATTAGTAATTTAGTATCAAGCATCTCCAATTTTCAGCTCGGGTTCATGCACGAATCTATATATACATACATGCATGATGTACGTACGAAAACCAGTATGTCTAGGTATTTCTTCAGTCACACACAGGCTGAGAGCAATAGGTACGTGAGATCATGGTAATGTTATACATGGCTGGCTAGCTCAATCTGAGTTTTCTGAGATTGGAGTGGTACGTTTTGTCATTTCCTGAATCTACTTGGAAATGCATCTGTTACTTGCGGAAGAAGACAATGACTTGAGGACAACTGCAACTTGGAAAGTTTGATCCTTATGACCTTATCTTGCTCCATAAATTTTGCAGTCTAGTGAGAATTTTGTGTTTGGGATTCGTGACAGTATATGTGCCATTCTTTTCTTCTGTTCTAGTCATGTCCGATTAGCCATGATCATATGTTTTCTTCATCGCTCTCCACCGTAAAGATAGCAAACTTCTTATCAACACTCGCAATCGATTAGCGTGGTCTACTGCTAATTGGTTTGATCTTAAAAAGCAATCTGATTAGCTTTTGAATACGGTTCAGTTCATTTTCTCTCCGAGAGTTGTTTCCTTTTTGTTTGTCATTGTTTCACCTGTTAACAATAGTATGTGAAAACGATTCACTGAAAATAAATAGGTAATGATGTCTAACATCGACATGTAATTTTACTTGCCTGAAAACAAATTTTTTTCTTTTTAAAGGGAAAATGGGGTCAAACTCCGTTCATTTCAAGCAAGTTCCTAGCACTGCTGCATTAGTACGTCTAATATATGTACATATGGAACAATGTTTATTTGTCCATTTTAAATAAAGGATGATTTGTTACTAAATGAAACCTAGGTTATAAAGTAACAACAATGACATGCCTGATGCATATTTTGCTGACGAAGTATTTTGGTTCTAGTTAAAACTTTTTCAGATACATGCTATTTATTTCAAGATTTTACTGGATGCTCATTTTAATTTAAGATTTAGGCTCATAGTCTCCACATGTACATATTATGTAGTTTCATTATCAGTAAAGGCTTAAGGGCAGCCATATTCGGCCGCCTCTCCAAGAAAAGAAAAACCAAGAGATAAAGAGAAAAGGAACTTAATTATATATGCTAAGAATCTTAGTTGTGCTAATGTACAGAGGATACGTTTTGAATCTTCCATTGAAGATGAGCATGCTTCTTCAAGGCATAAACTCCTTAAAGCAGCAAACAATCTAGTAGGGATTTGTACCAATTATTTGAATTTTGGTTAGATTTCTAAATGCCACTTCTTTCTTTCGGTGCACATAAATTTTAATTTTTAATTTTTTTAGTTTCTTTTTCTATTAGAATAGTACACTGTGCTCTGAAAGTAAAATGAAAACTTGAAAAGAGAGAAAGAGAGTCAAAATGACCCTGAACTAACAGTCTAATCATGATGTTCTTAATCATTTCCTTTGATCCAAAATTTCCCTCCAAGCTATTAGACTAGTTATAAGTTCCAACTGTACGTTACTTAAGCAAAAAAAAAAAAAAACCTGTTGCTTCAGCAGAGAGTCAAAGATCCAAAAGGAGAAGAAATTGCAAAAAAAGGAAAAGATAAAATTGGATTGAGTGCAGTCTAAGTAAGCCATTTAGACTAGCATAGAAGCCTTTTGAACCTCAACAACTTTTGGCCTTTTGTTACAAGTAAAGTTCACAAGGGACACTACCAAAACTTTGGAAAAACTTAATCACTTAATCTTAAGTTCAATTGGTAGTTAGGACTTGAACTTTGTGCTAAATTGATCTGCAGAACAGGTCAAAAAGGACCCAATGACCATGAGAGATTTTAAGCTTTTATTTTTCTGAACAGACAAAGGGAAAAGGGTTCTTTGTTGTGCTTCAACTTTGAGAGACCAAATAAGAAAAGAGATAAACCCTTCCTTTTCCAAATTAAAACTCCAAAGGAAGCTCAAAACTTTGGGTGAATTGGATATGAATCATCTTCATGTTCATGTTCATGTTCATCAGTTCATGACAGATGGCACCTCCAGTTCGAGGCAAGGGCTGCAGGCAAAGTATGCAACTTTTCTGAGATCTTTTTTTTGTTGAGCATATAATTGAAACAAACTTATCCGATCACTAGAGGCCATGTGTCTAACAAGGGGAACTTTGTAATTATAGCAGTGGACAATGGGGTAGTCAGGCCACTTTACCACAAGAGATGAGTGCTTCTGATTATGCATTGCAACAAGGTAAGTTTTTATGCAGAGCATCTTGGCAGCTGCAAAGTTCTGATGCCATTTACCCAAAATTCCAGATTCCATTTCAGACTGTGGGAGTGGGATTTAACTTGTAGGAAACTAGCTAGGAATATATGAATTTTTTATGTATAGGTTAATATGTAATGCAGATGATAGATAGGGACTGATTGATAGATTGAAGCTCTACCAACAACTGCTATAAATCTGTCTCAAATCTATAAGAAACAAGATATGGGGCTTTATTACAACAAATTATATATAAGAGTCATGGCAGCATTGGGAAATGATAGGTATTAAAGGGTAATGTTAGGTGGTGACAGCAGATCAATCCAACCCTAAATGTTTTGGATCAAAACACATCTTCTGCAGTCAAAGAAATTTAAAGCATGAAAGAGGGTTCAGAAATTTTTGCATTTGTTTCTTTAGTTATGCTTGTACTATATCTCACATCTTGCAATTCAAGAACTGTGCTGCTGGCATTTGTTGCACAAAATGGCATGGTATCCCATTCCCATTTTTATGGTTTTGTATTGGCTGTGAAATACTGAAATATTAGAAAGACATCGACAGCTGGTTAATTTATACCTTTGTTTTTGTCCCCTCCCACATTCTTTTACAAGTGCCATTGCCACGACCCTAACTATGGCATACGTACGGAATACTAACGTAATTATGTTCTCCAAGCCGGAAGGCAAAATGATACGATACGCAACACTTTGATCAACAATGTTAAACTCTTTGTTATTTTAGATCCCACTTCAATAATTGTCACCATAAAATGAACAATAAAGCGGACTAAAGATTTATCGGCAACGGATATCTCAAATTATGTGGTTATTTAAATTGCTAGAAGAATATATTTGATGGTAAGAATTAAGAAACTAAGAATGATGAGAACGGTAATTGAAAGATTATGAATCTTCTATTATTTGTATGAATGAATGATTCTTGTAGGAGAACATAAACTATGAACAGTTATAACATTACAAATGTCTCCATTAATAAATTGTGCTTTCTAAGTTTGAACTAGTCGTGATTAACTTTATTAAAGAAAACTTGTTACCGTAATAGGCAAATCGAATCATATTATGGTGGAGTTTTGTTTACCAAATGGGTCTACTTGAAGAATATTCCATAAGACTAAGAGAAGTGGGATCTTCTGATTCTTGTTAGGTACCAATTAGTTTATGTTTGTAGCATATATGGGTATATGTAATATTTTTATGAAATATTCATTACTTTTTTTCTCCATTGAAGGGGGAATTTTTCGATCCATAGAAGAAACCACAGCATAAACACAGCAACTAACAAACACACAAAACCATGCCTTCAACGCGCATGCAAGCATGCACAAGGCCATGTTCATGTATAGTAAGTGTTGTGCTCAATCCTCTATTAAGAATAGTAATCATGAGTTTATGGTCTCCGAAAATGGGGGGACTTAGGGAGTGGGCAAGAAGTACAGACAAAATGGTAAAGGTAAACAGCCAGAAAGGGCCAATTTTGGGGATTGAGGATGCAAAAAATGAATTAATCTGATGCATATTATTTTAAAGGGCATATGGGTTCAGTTCCTGCAATCCAGGCAATGAACAACACTAATATAAGGGCTACTATAATTATTTTACGCAGCTGGAACTGCTGAAGCTAGACCACAACATAATAATAACTAATTACTAAATAGGTAACAATACGGTAAGGTTGATGTTATTACCGCACTCATTTTTGTTATTAACACATTTTATTTATTTTTCTATTCATATATTTTAATTTTATTTACAAATTTGTCATTTAAATTTGTTTCATGATTGACTCTCATCATAAATGAAGTGTGTTAATTATATCACCCTATGATAATTATATATATTTTTTTGGATCGAGAGTGAGATATGAAGCATCTCGGTTGCGTTAGCAAATTAGTAGCACACTCACTCAATTAATATTGGACTGAAGTCTACGAGAGTATATTTTAACAAAACCATATTAATCTTCCGCAACAAGCGGGCGTATCATACACCCCTCAAATCTGCTGGCCACAAATTGGTAAGAGTTGAGACTCAAACTTTTAACATGAGGATTCCATACTAAAAAAGCTAGCTTGACCAACTGTACCACAATAGACATTTAAAAAGATTATTAATTGAGATGAGTCAGATGACATTAAGAACTCAAAGTTGTTGGATTTATCACCATTATATAGTAATCGATGTAGTACGTGAATTTTACCTAATTTGTAAAGGCAGTATATGATTCTCACTCACTATTTTTCTACACATAAGATCACCGGTATTTCACAAGTTTCTTTATGTTTTTTTTAATTATGAATAATTAATATTTTCTGGCAAGATAGATAGATATATATATATATATATATATGTCAATTGTTCAAAAAACTGCCTTGATCGAAGTAGTGACATTTAGGGGGAAAGCAGTACAACAATTTATCTTGAATATGCTCTTAGTTTTTCCATATGTTCGTGAATTTGTCATTAAGTTAACCTTGCGCAAAATGGGTCATGGGATTAGGGAATTAACTAATTAACATGATCCAAAGTTCCAAACCATGATTTTATGGGAATTAACTGATTTAAAATGAATATAAATTGTGAGTGTTTGGAGGAGAGGAAGCTAGGAGATGTTACTGGTGGAGAAGAGGGCAATGGAATTAGCGAGTATATATAGATTAGTTGGGGACAGCATGCTTGGAGAAGTGAAGGAGTGGTGGATATGGGGAAAGGTAATAAGAATGAGATGTTTCCTATGCATACAACAAGTATGTCGAGGGAGGGAAGTGGATGAGGGCACAAGGGAGATAGGTCATAACACACTTATGTTTCTATTCTCGATCAAAAACTCACTCCCATATGCACAATGCTCCATATATATTAGCTCTAGCTCACTCTTCTGGAAATTTACCCATACCTGCTGTCTGTTACTCTCATAATTTATAATTGTCGGACTAGTTATTTGAGTCCGTGATGCCCATCTTGGGATGTTTAAATAAATAAACACTTCTGGGATTGTCCATGTTTGGACTTTTTCGAGGTTGAAAAATGAATGTTTGTCTGGATTTTCAAAGCTGCAAGTAGTAACCAGATAGTGTCTAGCTAGATTAGTGTTTGGTATTAGTTAATCATCAAGTATTTTATGATATAATTAAGACAAGGTTTTTTGTTTTTTTGTTTTTTTTTTTTCAATGACATATTGAAACGAACTTCCATTAAAGAAATAATAACAATATAGTAATTAAGGCAAATATATAATCAATTTATATTCAGAACGAAGTTTCGCTTTGAAATTAAAGTGCGAAAGTCCTTATTTGACTCACTTTTTGGTCATATTTTTTGATCATAACCAGTCATTATCTAGATATATATGACATGACCATCTATACAGATTTTCAGCCAATTTGGTGATCGTTTGAGTTTTCGTAATCGTGATTTACACGAACGGTTCTAATTGGACAAATTTCGCTTGTTTATTGATTTAATGTAGTTTCGACACCTTAACGATCACCAAATCAGCTGAAAAGTGAAAACATGTCGCATATATCTAGATATTGACCGGCTATGATCGAAAAACCAAATAAGAAAGTTGGTTTCTCTACACCTTCTCAAATTTTTAAGTTTCGGTCGCGCCAAATAGCCCTCAAAAAATAAGAATTGTAGGAAAAACATATAGAACAGTAGACAGATGAGAGAACTAACCAATCAGACTGTAGACGAGCTCAACAAAAGGGGAATATGAGTCAATCAAAAGAACTATGAGACACGAGTACAATCTAGTAGTGCATGAGGGGTGACGCCCGCCGGGGGAGGAGGGGGGGGGGGGGTGGGGTGACTTCCTCACAAAATAGACATTAGGTATCTATATCAATACCATGTTCACTCAGTGTACTTCGAGTAGGGAGAATATTAGAGGCAACGTTATATGCACACACCTTGACTTCCCTGATATGGGAGCTATCCAAATCTTGAGCTCGGGTTCGCATGAGTATTCACAACAACTATTAAAAAACCGCACGGAAAATTAATGCTAATATCTTGCAGTACATGAAAAATTTTGGCCTAGAAGTTTTAGCTTGTTGTATGTATGATCTAGTTTGGAACAAGACCAAAACCATTAATATCACGTTGGCAGTCGGTGTAAATTTATCTGATATAGATAAGTAGATAGGTCTGTATAAGCATAGAATTACACATTACGAACAGTAAAACGAAGATGATGTGTTAATCTGGTCCACAACTATTGAGATGTATCACAATAAATGGACAAACAAGATAAGAAAACATTACATCATCATTGAGGGAAGTTCAAAAATAGACAACTTATTTTTTTGATCATAATGGTACTAAAGCAGAAAGGGGAGGGACTTTAAGAAAAAAATAGGAATGAAAGAAAATAATGGGATGGGAAAATAGAAAACAAATAAAATTGAGTGGTCCACGCGTGCCAATGGTTACTTGTGTGGGAGAGTTTTGGTTGTGCCAAGCCCAAGCGTGCTAAGAGTACTCACGTGCGAGGGGGGCTTATAAATTACGTATGTGGAGAACGCAGCAATGAAGGGTAACGAGCAAAAGAGTAAAGAAACAGAGGAGAGGGAAAATATTAAGAGTGACTGAGAGAGAAAGAGAGAATAGTCTTTGAATTTCAAGCAACAAAAACCAGAGAGTGAGTGAGTGAGTGAGAAATGGAGATTAACAACATTGACATGAAGCTCTCAAAGTTCAGGAGGATTTGTGTGTTCTGTGGGAGTAGCCAAGGCAAGAAGACTAGCTACCAAGATGCTGCCACTGAGCTTGGGAAAGAGCTGGTATAGAATGACTCTCATTATTTCACATGCTGTTTTACTATGCTTAGTCTTTGCTACCTTACAGTTGGTATTTGAGAATTCTCAAACTCTTATACTTACTGGTGTGTGTTGTAGATGGCTTCTGGCCTTCATTTTATGTCGGTCTCTTGTTTGTGCCGAATGGACTTTGCTGGGAGTTCGTAGAAGTTGCTCAAATCTTCATCTTGCTCATGTCTTTTAACTTTTTCATGTTAACTTGTTCTGGTTTTTGGGGCAACGCATTATGATATTGCAACTTGTTTGTCATATAATTCATGGGCTGGTTTTTCATTTTCTGAGTTGAGATTGACCCCTTCAAACTCAACCTTTCTTCCTTGTTAAGTTTGTCTCTTGCGTAATGCATGTAAATGTTGATCTTTCTCTCTCTGTCATTATCGAAAAGCTTTTCAAACTTATACAAGTCATTTGGAGATGGAAAAAACGATAGCTTTTATAGAAATGAAATTTATCTCAGTACATCTGGACCAAGTACTACCATGTACTGAGTTTGGTTTTGTTTTCTGGAGGGTTTCTGGGCTGAGTTTGGTTTTGTTTTCTCGTAGGTTTCAAGGAACATTGATCTGGTCTATGGAGGAGGCAGCATAGGCCTAATGGGTTTGGTTTCTCAAGCTGTTCATGATGGTGGTCGGCATGTCATTGGGTACTGTTTTGCTCTTGGATTATGAAATCTCAGAAAACATAGAAGAAATGATATAAACAAACACAAAAGAGATTAAGAAACAATTAAGTGAGTTTTGGGACTGATTTTGTCATGTTATTGTCTTCTCTGTAGAGTTATTCCCAAGACGCTCATGCCTCGAGAGGTATGTTTCCTAATTCCTATTAGCGCCAGATTAAAGTCCTTCAACTTTCTATTTTTAATTATGCACGGTTTATTTTATTTTTTTACTTCTATATATCTCACAGTTCATTGGGATTCAGATTCTTGTTCAAATCTTTTCTGCATCTTTCTTTCTTTTCAATCTTTTGTTGCTTTCTCTCTTTTTTCCCTTTCCTTTTCTTCTTTTTGGTGTGGAATCTGTGGATGATGTGAGCACTTTTACACACCCTTTGGGATTTTAATTTTATTTCGTTCCTCTTTTTTGTTTTCGTCTGGCATGGTTTTTTTGCCTCTCTTTTTGTTCTTTGTTGCTTGCTTTGTTTCTTGTTATTTTCTGTTTGGTTCTCTAGAATCTAGTGATTCTTCAATGGATGCTTGGGGAGGCTTATCCTTACACTCAAGTACTTGGCACTAATACTACACTACTGGTTTCTCTGTATAGTCTATATGCTCATTCAACTGAAAAGTATTTTGCTTCTTGTGCTTTTCTGTCTTGGCTTTTTCCAAGTATGGAACTTTGTTTATTTTGCTCTAAAATGAATGGCTGGGGAGCAGCTGGGTTGAAGTTTGTATTAAGTTCATCATCATTTCTCTGAAAAACCATCATTGCCTCTCTGCACAAAGCTCCAAACTGTTTTTTTTTTAATGGTTTTGTGGGCACCGCTACCATTTTACAGTTAACTGGTGTAACTCCGGGGGAAGTGAAGGCAGTTGCAGGTATGCATCAAAGGAAGGCAGAGATGGCTAAGCATTCAGACGCCTTTATTGCATTGCCTGGTTAGTATAAGCCCTGCACTGCACATCCTGCTAGTTGTTTTGTTTTAAAGCAATCAAAATACATATGGTCCTTCATGGCTTTTATTTTTACCAATTCCAGCATTTAAAGATTGACCCAGAATGGAAGTTTTGGTTCTTGTGAAGATTCCCAATTCCCCTTCTTGTGTTTAGCTATTACTTACCAAACCCCAATGAACTGAAATGGAACTTAAAGGAAGAGTGAGTGAGACAGAACCACAAATCAGAAGAGAAACCTTAAACCCTTAATAAATTGAGTAAATAACTTTTGAGTTTTGACCATAGAAAAAATGCTGAGTTAATAACTAAAAGGGTTTGTGAACAATTTGGCCATAATAGGTCAAAATAAGTTTTGATGATTTACTGTTGAGGGTTCTTGTTTTTTATGGTAAAAGCCTTGAAATCTGGTCATTGTATGTGTCTATTATGATTGTGATTGTGTGAATCTCACATTCCCCAAGAGCCATGATGATTAGAGAGCAACCATTCAAACCAATCCTATGACCCATCAACATCCTTACACTGAAAATTAGAGCTTCTGAGGAACCTTGCCTTGCTTCTGTTGTTAATCTACTCTTGTCCTAAATAGTCTTTGTAGCCAGTCAATGACTACCAATTCTTTCCGAGAAACAGCTCAACATATGCACACTTTCACCAAATAGGCATTGCCAACTTGAACAAGCACCTGATAGGGAATGATGCTAAACACTTGTGAATAACTTCATTCATTTCATCCCAGGGTTTTTTTCAACATCACAGAAAATATGAAGGGGAGAGGAAGGAAATGCAGGGGTTATAATAGTCATTGTACTTTGATGGGTATTCCTGTTATTATTTTTGTCTGAATTCTTCCAACCCTAAAGAAATTGATAGTTCAAGAAGAATATTGAAAATATGAACACCCTCTGCAAGTGAGCGAAGTACATTTGGAACATCAAAAAGTTATGTGGTCAAATTATGCTGCACCAAAGTCAAATGATCAAAGCAGTGAAACTGACAGTATGAACTGCCTTTTTATCCTTTTACTGTTTTACGCCAACAAAATAGTGGTCTTTCTGTAAATTCTCATGATTAATAGCATGATCCTGCCATCCTGGTCTTTGGGTTACAATATTGGATGAATTAATCATTTTAGCTGTAAGACAAATGAAGCTTAAACTGCAAACTCTTAATTACATTTTACATGCAGGTGGTTATGGAACTCTTGAAGAGTTACTGGAAGTGATAGCTTGGGCTCAGCTGGGAATTCATGACAAACCGGTAAGTAGCTTTTCTGGAACTTCTAAACAAAATCATTAATGGTAATTAAGATCTATGAATATTGGGAATTAAACCAACTTTTTCTTGGTTCTTGTTTTCTTTTTCCAGGTTGGATTGTTGAATGTTGATGGATACTACAATTCGTTGCTATCATTCATTGATAGTGCTGTGGAAGAAGGATTCATTAGCCCAGATGCACGCCATATTATTATATCAGCACCAACAGCAATGGAGTTGGTGAAGAAATTAGAGGTAACCCAAAACATTCTTTGATTTTCTTTGTTTGTTTGTCCCTGAGTATTACTTAAATAATCAACAAATTCACATGTAAAATTATTAGTGCTTCTTTTTTAAGTTTCACTAAACACTTAACACTGGAAAGTCAAGACCTTCACCTCTATTGTGGTTTTTCGAACTGATTTCTTGCTTATGGTGATAGGATTATGTTCCCTGCCATGAAAGAGTTGCTTCAAAGTCGAACTGGGAGATGGCACAGCTTGGCAACACTCAAGAATTCGGGATTTCTAGGTGAAAGGGGATTTGTAGCATTGAAGCAAGATGCCTGTGGGAATTTCAGAAGTTGAAGAAGCTAATTTGTAGAACTCTAAATCTCTGATATGGGGAGTTTCTTTGTTGTAAATTAATGCATTCGACCTTAATATGTCAAATCTTCAACATTCCATTTTGTGGAATTTTCTTCCCCTGCTTTAGTTGTAAGTAAGCAAGTAGTAGAGGCTTGTGAACCTTCCCATATTAATGGTTAACTAATTTATGATCTACTCTATATTTTCTAATTAAACCAGATGTTTGCTTGATTTCAACTACTTCAATCTTCTGTCATGTATTTAAGTGTTAAGACTTCAGAGTATAAGACTAGCAAGAGGATGGATTTTTCATTTTGGTTGTAGATACAAGGTTCAAAATAAACAAAGGAAGTAAACAGAAGCCTATGTGCCTATACTGCTATAGACATATGCTTTATTTGTCCTTTGTTGTGTTTTATCACTGTCATGGAATCACACTAACTAGATCCATAGAGAGCATGATAATACATTGAGGTGTAGTTGAAGATATGGTGCAAGTGGTCCAATCACAGTGAGATAAGTGTCAGTGGGCAAGAGAAAAAGAGGGACAATTGTTGTTGCAGGCATACTTGGCCTATCTTTTCAAGTTAAGGTTGGGAGCTATGGCCAACAGTGGAGGTTAAGCTAACCAACTACAAGAAAACACGAAGGAGAGGACAAGTCATGTTGATTGGATATGGAAAAGGAAGGGACCTAGCTAATTAAGAAAAGAGGAGGAATGCCTTTGCCTGCCAAGTTCCAACAGTGGAGACAGTGTTTGACAAGTGATGTGGCCTATGGAGGGTCACACTTGTTATGATTTATAAACATAGAAGAAAGAGTAAGAGGGTAAGGGTTAGGGACAATTAGGACCCAGTTTCTTCATCTGAGTTCTAACATTTTCCTGAGGTTGATTCCACTACTAGTGCTTGTGAAGATCCTGTGAAGATGGGGTTAGACTATTAAGTAACAAGAGGAAAAGGAAACTACACTCCTTGTCTCTCGTGTCAGCTCAAAAGACTTTGGGTCAAGGGGTTGGGGACAAATTAGGACCCAGTTCCTTACATCTGATCGAGTTCTAACATTTTCTTGAGGTTGATTCCACTACTCTTTTTAATACTCTTTTTCCTTTAATCTGTGCAAAAGCTTGTGATAAATGTTGAAAGACAGTCACTTTCAGGGGTATGAGTGATTTCTAACTGTTGGGGTATGTTAATCCCTCAGTGGAATAGATGTACATTTATGGTTATGGTTAGAACTCGCTCACTCACGCGCGAATAGATAAAAAGTTTAAAGCACAATCCAGGTTTTATTTATAAGAAAAAATAATGCTAACTCAAAATGTGTCTCGAAGCGCTAGGGCAGTTACATGAATGGATGGCTCAGCCTCGACCTGGAACATTTGAGCAGGGCTGATACCTAGATTTTGTATAAGAAATTCAACACCAACTGCAATAGAGCCATGACTTCTCTCGTGTATGAGGAAGTTAAATGATGATACCAACTGATGGGCATCCAAAAGAACAACATCTAATAAAAACACAGGAAAAGATACATGATCCCCTCAAGCTTTAGGCTTCAGGTGAATGAGGCACTTCTCCATTCACATTATTTTGTTGCCCACTGAAACATGATGCTGGTGTCATCCTATCAGAGGCCTTTGGTTCTTTCGGACAACAAGGATCAACCTTTTTTCTAAAACGTAACCTTATGGGAAGAATGCTCCAACTTCTCTTGTTTTTCACCAGCGTCTGAAGCTCCTTTTTCATAACTGAACACTCCTTTTGAAGCTCCAAAACACGCTCCCTCACCTCGTAATCAAAACCCACAGCTCGTTCAAGTTGTGCAGAGTCTACTTGATTGGACCCCTCATTTTTACTAGGGAGCCCAAGATTTCCACTAGGAAGTTGTGAGGTCTCAAGATTGTCAACAAACAACCAGCCAGAAATTGATGTTCGCAGTCTAAGTTGTTCGAAGAAGAGGACTTGAACAATTACTCGAAGAGGTAACCTTTCGTTCTGCGCTGCATGTGTGCTGGCTTCCAATGACAGTTTATTGCAGTTCATCAGTCTGCAGAGTAGCTCCCTTTCAGCATCTGTAAGCCAAGGATGTGCCTGAGGTTCTCAAATACACAATGTAGTCACTAGTTAGCAAGCACAATCAGAAACATAATTAAGATTACAGAAAAATATGATCTCAATAGTATCTAGTACTTCAGAAAATTAAAAAGACATAATGGTCTAGTACATAACAAACTTCAGTTAGAAGACATGATATACACTTAAGCTTGCTTTACCTTCAAGAAAACATCAATGGCATGATAAATGCCATCATCTAGCGGCCTGGCATATTCGGGGATGACAGCAGCGAGTGCCTGAAATTTCAGTAACTTCAAATTAACATCTGGTGCTACCTCGGCAAGATATCCATCCACCAGACTGGCCACCATTGTAATAGGTGTCAATGAATCAGTACCACTCATCAATTGCCCCTCTTCGATTATGCATGGAGAAGACGATGGATAAGGCTGGTTTACCAACATGAAATGATCAAGAATCCTCTGAATGCAGTCTATGTCATAAAGAGTTTCCACTGAGTAGCCCATATTGGGGATGAGAAGATCAATAAGAACAGCTTGGTCCAGCTGTGCGCCTACCCTTTTCTCCAAATTCTCTCTGCATGATTGACTTGCATGTAATATCATAGCAGTTCTTAAGAGCCTAAGCAGAAACTTAGAGGATGTTACTCCTTTCTTATTAGGAAGCAACCCTACAATTTCTTCAA
The DNA here is from genome assembly GCF_000184155.1 of Fragaria vesca subsp. vesca. Taxonomy (NCBI): domain Eukaryota; kingdom Viridiplantae; phylum Streptophyta; class Magnoliopsida; order Rosales; family Rosaceae; genus Fragaria; species Fragaria vesca. Next base: position 34,799,784 of record NC_020496.1, on the reverse strand, counting down.
GTAAAGCCCTTTGATCTTCATCAGAAATGTTTGTGCCTGAATTTGCATGATTTGCATCGTTAAAGCTTGATAGCCGATTCATCAAGGGGAGATACTTTCTAGCATAGGCTATGAGAGAAGCCGCGATACACTCAGGACTCATGCCTTTTGATTCAACAGCTTGAATCAAGCGTTTATAGAGAGGTAAGCTCAGGAAGGATGTATCTTCATACCACCAATTTTCTCCAGGAGATTGTGGCTTACTTTCAGCAGCTATTCCATTCCATGACACAGTGCCTGTTGGCTTCGTAATGTCACTTCCTCCCGACATAGGCCTGGTGAACAACTTTGGGTCCGAACAAGCTTTTGTAGCCAGTGAATCAATGCATCTTGACACAATGTGGATCTCTTCGACATATGGTGTCACTTCTTCACATGTTTCCAGAGCTATTATAGAGTTTCTCCAAGTGCCGAAGACTTCATTTAGGAAAATCTCCGTTTGTGCAATAAGGTTTCCTTGTTCATATTCTTCAGTCATCCGGAGGTATTCTGCTGCACATCTAAGAATGACAACGTTCAACGCAGTCAGCTCTATTTTGACACCGTAGCAAAATTTGGTTACAAGCTCAAATGCCTTGGCTCCCCCAGGCACACCATGGAGTTGCAAGGCAGAAGGTGAGCCTTCCTCAACAGAACACTCTTCAATAAGCTGCTCTAATAGCCCGCTTTTAGAAAGCAATGGAAACTGCAGTAGTTCCGAAAATGCTGATTAGAGAATGAGAATGAACTTAACATGAAAGCTGATAACTAGAAGAGTTGAAGTAGTGAGCAAATTAGGAAAACTGCTGACAGTGAGCATGTAGAAATAGACACAGAATTGCGCCTGCGCACACTCGAAATCCACACACACACACACACACACACAAACTAGACAATATACTTAAATCAGCCATATCTCACGAAATGTACCTTGTGGAGGTGGAAAGACATTTCCCCAACTTGAACTATAATATCACTTGGTAATCCAGTTGTGCAAACCCTGTACAAATCAGATCAAGAAAATAAACCCAAAACCATCTTATACACACATGAACATAATTCATGATCCAAGATTTCCTAATTATTTTCTTTTGCTAATGAATTTTCTATCAACAGGGTTTATTTTCTGCCAAACCACACCCACCAACGAAATTCCCATAGCCCTAAGCTCAGTGGAGCATTGTCAACTTCTAGTAGCCTGAACAGGACATTATGGTTACCAAAGCAGTTTCCGACTAGCTTATGCATCTGTCCTATCACTCATTAACATTGGACATGCATACACTGATCACTGATGCACAAAAGGCTCTAGTTTCTTTGTTTTTTTCAAGCCTACTACAGATCAAATTTGCTGAAATTTAAGAAAGCAAACTACCAAACATATATCATCTAGGATATGTAACACATGAATTCTATGTATACATTTGGTCTCAAAATTTAGGTAAAATGGCTCTCCGCCTCTCTCTACAAAAACTCCCAAACCCTAGCAGCCGCCAAGGCCTAGGGCACTATCTATGGCGCCATGCGCCAATACCAAGCAGAGTCTCATCCCCTGCATCTAATCTTCCTCTGGAAGCAAGCCAAGGTCGTTCCCAAACGGCAATCCCATCGAAATCCCTTCTCACGGAGGCAATTTATCAGATCTTCCCTTTCACTACCCATCGAAATTTCGATGTAAGAGGCCTCAAGCCACATCAAGAGGTATGTGCTATCCGCAATCTTTCATGGTGGCCAGGGCACAAGCCTAGAAGTCGAGCTCAACCAAGAAGAGCGCGCCTTAAAGCCACGGAGCAGATCTGGTTTGAGATTGTGTTTCATTGGTGGAGAAGGTGGGTATCTCAAGCTAGATCGTTTTGGAGACGAGATGCAGCTGGAAACGATGGTGAGAAGATCTGGGTTGGGATCACGACGACGGCGCTTGGCAAAGAAGGGGTAGAAATTAGGGTTACATCTATTCTGTGGATGGGTGGCGTGGTGGCTGATTGTAAGCCGGCGGCGGCGGCGATGGTGGGCATCGAAATGGATGAAGTGGATTGGGGGCCCAATTTTATTGGGTGGCCCAACTTCAATGGGCTGCTACAATCAACAAAGAGGCCCATTAGGGGTTCAAAAGGGGTTGGAAGTTGGCATTGGGTTGTTCTGCGGACCCGCCAAAGAAACCCTAATTCTGTAGGGTTTCGAATTTGGGATCCAGGAGATTTCGTTAGTACTATTGAATTATCTGGAGTAGTACCGAAGGATAATTCAAATCATTCTGTGAAGCATGAAATGAAGAAGGAGGGCAACACGGGACATTGCACAGTGGGTACTACCAAAACGTCTTGTTTGTCTATTCATGGTAGCAGACAGGTTCATCGTGTATACTCTAGAGTTATGCAAGCAGATTATTTCTCAAATTTCGAAAACAATCCAAGAATGTTATATGAATTTGTTTCAAACTTTGTAATGAAATTATATTTCGCACCTATGCCTGATTAACATGGGTATCTTAATGAAATGTTCAGCATTTTCCTTCAAAAAAAAAACATGAATTCTATGTATTAATCTGTTGGATGTATCATATAAATAAAGTTTTACCATGTCTGGCCTTCCCGGTGAAACGCTTCAGACTTCACTCCCAGCTTCATGCAAGCCATGTCCTCCGGCGGTCTTCTCAAATGGCCAGACATAATATATAGAACCCTGAAATTATCTAAAACGTGAGAGAGAATGAAGCGAATCTGTGAGAGTGAAAGACTAATTGAAGTGCAGTGTGCAAGTGAAAGTGGCATACTTATCACTGAAGCAAATCGTTCAGAGTTCAAAGAGAGAAGCGAGTCTACAGCAACAAGTGAAGGAGAGAAGGAAGCGGGTGCCTCCAACTGGACTTGTCCTTCACTCTCACTCTGGATATTGACACGTCAACATGGGTTTTCTGCCACGTTACCGGAAAGCCCATACAAACTTGGGCTCTATACGATCGTCTTAATCAACAACCCAAGGGCAAGTGCCCGGGTCATATTTTTGAGCCATTCCCATGCATGTTAGGAGAAGGCGACGATGGATTTCAGAATGAAGAACAAATTGAGCTCCAGTACTGCTAGGAGTACTTATCCCACATACAAGACTTAGGATTTATACGTCATCTTATATTCTTATTATTAAAAAGAGTCCTTCTCAAATAATAAGATAAGAGGCTAGGGTAAACTTGCATTGAGTTATCAAAAACAAAAAATTGCACGGAATATTAATTTTGGTTATTAGGGTTCTAACTTCTAACTCTATCCGCCTCGATCTCAAAGTTAAACACGGCCGAGAAGTAAATTAGTCTGAGGCGATTGCCAAAACAAAATTGGCTCAGATCGATCAGACGTGCAAATTAATATGAGGGAGGAGATGAGAGAGATCTGCTCGCTCATTCCTCGTTACCAAAAGATCTTGCTTCTCATCGGTTTGATTACGGCATTATTCTGTCAACTGATTACGTACTTTGTGGAGGATGAGGTGTTCGTCCTACCAGAGCTCCATATCGACGCGGCCACCCTGACCCAACTAGATGTGACGTCTGCTGCCCTCGGCCCGTCGGAGTTAACCGCCTCGTTGGACTTGACGGTCCTCGCTATCAACCCCAGCGTATCGCACGGTCTCGACTTTTACAGCATCGAGGCCTTGCTGATTTACAAGATGGTGGATGAGACGATGTATGCGGATGGACGGAGGAGACTCTTGCTCGCTGCTAAGCCGGTGACTCCTTCCATTTATATGCCTACGAGGAGAAACACCACTCTCAGTTTCAAACTCAAAACGAGCGACCCTACTTTCGTGGACCAATATAGAGTGGCCGAGCCAATTTCAGAAGCAAAGGCTCGCGGCGGTTCGATTTTCTTGGAGATCAAGATGTTGGCTTGGTGGGATTATAGAAAAAGAAGAAACGTCTGGCCAGACCTTGGAGCAGGTCCGCTATCACTTGGTCACGAAGTCTTCTGCAGTCAGCTCGAATTCGCGTTTGACAACACAGTTACTCAGACTTGGATTTTAACGGTTGATTCCAGCCGGGAATGCGAAGGTGAACAGGATAACATTATTTACTAATCGCCCATGGCACTCTGTGAATTTGTTTTTAGTATATTAGGTTTTAGATAATATCCTTTCCAGTGTAGTTAGAGACTTAAACAGTCCAAAATCTTTGGAGGACATATTTTTTCTGTTATCATGTAGCAAAATTTTGGCTGCTCACATGTTAGATATCTAAGTTTTTTTTTTTTCCCCTATCTTTTTAATTACTGGGTAGAACATTATTGCATACCACATTATCTGGTGTCAAGACCTTTGAGGGTGGAGTGCGGCTATTGGGACGTCTAAATTTGCTTAGTATATCTCTCATTCTTTCTACATCTTCATTTTACTTTAAAATATAAACATTTGCTCATTAGACATTCTTTCAAATTCCTAAAATAACCTTGTTTATGTAATTCACATATATATTAATATATTACGTATACCTCTTATTCACTCACTATACCTCTAATTCTTTTTTTTTCTTTTTGCATTTTCTTTTTGCATGCGAACATCCATTCTTTATTTCTTTTTTCTTTTTCTTTTAAACACAAACCTCCATTCCCGACCTTAATTTCTTGATTTTTTTTTGTATTTTTTATCTTGCATAAAATGTCACTAGACATTCATATTTTGATCAAATTGTAAGAAATAATTTTGGGCCAATGATAAAATAGTACTTTTGAAGATATAAAATGATAAAAAGGTCACTAATTGTTCAATCATGATAAAAAAGTCTCACTAAAACAGTTGTTCCTATACTATCCTTTTAATTAAAAACAAATTACAAATTATGCCCATCACAGCTCAACTCTCTCTCTCTCTCTCTCTCAACTCTCCGACGAGATCTCAGTCAACCTTTTGAGAGCCGACGACCTCCGCCGGCACGGGCGAGCAGCACCTTAGAGATCCGGCTTCCACCACCAGCGTGGGACTACACCGCCAAACCACCACCGCTGCAGGAGTACCGCCTTGCCACCACTTCAAACCCCTCACCCAACAGATAACTAGATCGGAGTCCAAAGCAAGATCCGGTGAAACCCAAGCTTCCTCGGCACACCGGTTATCCAACCCGTCGAACCACCAACTCCGGCTGGACCACCGACCTCCATCGAGGTGTCGCATCAATCTTGTTGCACTCCTACTCCGTTGAACCACCAACTCCGGCTGGACTTGAAGGGAATGCTGCTAGCTGGGTGCGCAGGTTAGAATTGGGTTGAGCGTAGGATAAGTAGTTGGGTACTTTTTCTCGTGGGTTGTTGAACAAGAGCGTTGAAGAGATGAGGAAAAGTTTAGCTACTTAGCCAAACGTAGTTCCTGTGTATTATTGTATTCTTGATACATGAATTAATTGATCTTGTTGAGATGAAGTAATCCAATTTATTGCTCAACGTACAGATATCATCCTCTACTTAGGATTGAAGAAAGCTTTGAAAGTTCTACTAATTAAGATCAGTCATTGTGGTAAGTAGGGTAATTACTATATGCTTTACACTCTCTAGACAGCTGACGTTGGTGGTTAATACAGTAGTCATCGACCTTAGTTTACTTCAGTAGTTTCTGTTAACGTCAGCCAAAATTGTAGTATGTAATTAAGGGCACCACAATAAGTTTCATTAAAACTGTATCCGTTCTGTGACTTGTACGGCTTGTGACTTGTGTTATATGTCATGCATATATAACAATAAGTAAAAGTGAAACACAAGTTTGATACTAATCTAACTTGGTAGAAATCATATATGAGAAACCAATTAAGCTAGCTAGTCTTTTGCATGTTTAGTGTAAGCATAATTATGCCAAGTTAATTAGATTAGTATCAAACACAAGAAGCAAGCAGTATACAAATCTAGCTCCGGGGAGGTCTATTAATTACTTCAGGCCAGTCGTCAGAGGATTGGAATCGTGATTGTTGCTATGAATCAAATTTATCATGTTTGAGTTTTACAATTCCTTCTTCTTCGTTTTTGTTTTGGCATATTCAAGTTGGCAAGAACTAGACATGTAACTAGTGTTGTAATTGATAATAGAAGTGACTGGAATGCAATAAGCTATATAACTGGTAATGTAACTGGTGGTTATATGACAAGTTACATGATCAGTCTCATGGATAGTTACATAGGCAGGTTAATGTAGTTGCACAAGTGTAGCATGTATGTAACTACCCAGGTAACTATTAATATGTAGTTACATGGATAGTTACATAGATAGTTACATGCATAGTTATATAGATAGTTACATGTATAGTTACATGCATAGTTATATAGATAATTACATAGATAGTTACATGCATAGTTACATGGATAGTAACATGGATGGAGAGTTACATGGATAGTTACATAGATAGTTACATGCATAGTTGTATAGATAGTTACATAGATAGTTACATGGATAGTTATATGGATAGTTATATGGATGGAGAGTTACATGGATAGTTACATAGATAGTTACATGCATAGTTGTATAGATAGTTACATAGATAGTTACATGCATAGTTACATGGATAATTACATGCATATTTACATGGATAGTTACATAGATGGATAGTTGCATGGATAGTTACATAGATAGTTACATGCATAGTTACATAGATAGTTAGATGCATAGTTACATGGATAGTTAAATGCATAGTTACATAGATAGATAGTTACATAGATGAATAGTTACATGCATAGTTACATAGATTGATAGTTACATGGATAGTTACATGCATAGTTACATGGATAGTTATATGCATAGTTACATAAATAGTTACATGGATAGTTAGATGCATAGTTACATAGATGGATAGTTATATGCATAGTTACATAGATGGATAGTTACATAGATAGTTACATGCATAGTTACATGGATAGTTACATAGATAGATAGTTATATGGATAGTTACATAGATAGTTACATAAATGAATGGATAGTTACATGCATAGTTACATGGATAGTTAGATGCATAGTTATATAGATAGTTACATAGATGGATAGTTACATGAATAGTTACATAGATGGATAGTTACATGCAGTTACATAGATGGATAGTTACATGCAGTTACATAGATGGATAGTTACATGAATAGTTACATGGATAGTTACATTAATAGTTACCGATCATGAAACTATCTATGTAACGGGCAATGCAACTATCAATGAAATAAATCGGTCTTGTAACTGACTAATTAAGTAACTATTTATGTAACTTGTTTAGTTAGTGGCAACTGAAGTAACTGGCAATGTAACTAAGTAGTCATGTAAATTTTCATATAAATGATCATGTAACTACATGAGTAACTAGTCATATAACTGACCGTGTAACTACTCAAGTAACTAAATATTTGTAGCGTGCCGCTGCACCGCAGCAATAGACTGACTATGTAACTACCTACTTAGGTAAGTAACTATCATATGTACTACTTACGTAATTGGTCATGTGATTTGCTATGTAGCTACTTAAGTAACTTGCCATGTAACTACGATGTTATTACTCAATTAAGAGTGTAATCTGGAAAACGTAATAAAGAAATAAGACATTTTCACCTTCATTCATATGATTTCAATAGATACTTAATACAATAACAGTAGTTTACCAAACCAAAAAGAAAGTACATCCTAGACTAAAGAGATGCCAACCCTACTTTCTCTGCATCATATCAAAACAACTCATAGCTGCAACAACATAGCTGACAAGTACAATGAGATCTGTGAATCAGTTATAACATCATGATGACAAGTTGCTTAAGAAGTTCCATATGCGTGCTTAACTATATAAGCTTCATTGTCAAAACCTTCAGGTTCTTAAGCTTTATGGAGGGAACCCAATTCACATAATACCATAAAAATCAAATCCTTTTGTTCTTCAGTTTTATGGGTTGAACCTAGCTTCATAATGCCATTAGAATCAAAGAGAAGCTGGAAACCATCAAAAAAAGAAACTGATTAGCAAACTTACAAATGCATTGATCATTATCACTCGGCAAGATTATAGAGATAATGCTTCTATAAGCAAGAATTACAAATGCAAATTACTTAAAGCATTAAGAAACTTACAAGCCCATGATGAGTCTTCAAGCCTCGGTCCTCCACTCTACAATTCCAATAGGCGAAAGAAATCAAGAGCATCAATTTGAGAGTGCAGCTTCCTTCCCAGCCAGTGCTTTCATCGTCTGCATAGTTTTATTACTCTGAAAGTAACCATGTATTCAACAACAATATAAGAAGTTCCATTACCCAGCTCGTATGCTAGTTATTAGAAATTTAATGTCCATTCAATGAAAGACATCAAAACGATAATTTTGAGAGGCTTGGGGTATGATTACTTTCTTGTTGCGTTCCAGCTGTTAGATTCAAAAACATTCCTTAAGAAAATCGTTTTAGTTTGCTAAATAAGATAAGCAACCAAAAATAAAGACAAAGCTCTGAAAGATAATGATTGATCATTAAACACGATTTGAGAACTGCATACCTAAATAGCCGAAGTTGTTGAACCATCTGCAGACTCTTGCTCAGACTACAAAACTCATGCAAGAAATATACCTGCACAGTGAAAGAGAAGAGAGAAAAATGTGAGAGTTGGTCAGGTACAGATAGGAAAAGTAACAAAAGAACTACAGCCACAGATCCCTACTAAACTCCATGTCACAATGTTGCAAGAGATACTTAAATTTACAACTAGATCTATAGTCAACACATATACACATTCGTAGGAATAATCTGTTTAGAAAAATTGCAATATAGTTTTTTCATATGTAAATAACAATGGAAATATTAGCTTTAAGAAGAATTAAGACCATGAAACTATCTCAACTGGTTACCAGTCTAGAATTCAGAATTTCAATCTGCTTGGTGACTGCTAGAATTCCTTCACAAGGAACAACACAATACCAAGATTCATACCCAAAAACATACATCATACCCAAAGAAAACATACATTATATGAGTATGAAACACATGATTCTACCATAAAACCAACTCAAGAGCCTAAACAAACCTGATGTACAATGTTATTATGGAAAATTTTTCAGCAAGACAATTCTTTCCAGAACTTGCATTAAGAAAATGCAAACATCAAAAAATGATGATCAGTAACTTGGTGATTTATGCACATCTAAGCCTTTTTTTCTTTGACACCTAAACAAACTAACAACCCATTTCATTACTGATCGCTTCATTTCCTGGAACTTAAAGCCACAATATCATTTGTGGAACCAAAGAAACTCAAATCTAAACTCTAGTATAACATCAACAATTAACCCCATATAGCATCTATCAACCAAAATTAACAAATTATAAGAAACATTAGAACAGATTCACATCACCATAATATAAATCAGCATGCTTCAAAATCTTAATCCAGAACAGAAATTCGCATAAACAACAAAGCACCAGTTCATAATCAAACTCAAAAAAACATAGCAAATTAGACAATAGTTCCTAATCTGAAAACCAAAGGCACAACTCTACGGTCCACTTCCTAGTACCTCTTGGGCTCGCCGCGGCCGTACCTGACCGGAGCAGTCTGCAGTTTAGTGGACTCGAGCCTGACACCGGGAATATCACCCATGCCGAGAGCAGGGAGCATGTCCAGAGTCTCCTTGTTGACGGCGATGACTATCCATGTTGAGCATATGACGATCTTCCTTAAACTCTTGCCGCTCCGATTCAGCCCTACACTGAAAACCCATTATTCTCTGGATCATTAAGTACATATACTTCAATCGCTCTCAAATTCAAACCAGAAACTTCAATCTCTAGCAGAATTACACAACAGAAAATATGCTTAAACAGAAAA
>NC_020496.1:34783368-34789935 GCF_000184155.1 Fragaria vesca subsp. vesca | reverse complement strand
AATGTTAAATACCCAATAATTTTCAATAACATCAATTTTCGATAAAAGTTAATTCGAATCATGAAAAATATATACTATTCTCTTAAAAATTAAAAAAACAAGGATTGTATCTCAAATTTTATTTATCGATCATCAAAAGAATGTTCTTACATGAATTATTCTATATTTTTGTTACTTTTGTATTTCTATTTTACATATACTATTTTTTTTGTAAGTTTATATGTTTTGTTTTTTTACCTCATGATAAATTATTTTAATAATTGATAGATTTTTGTAAAATATTATGATACTTATTTATTATTTTTTAATAATTGATTTTTGTAAAAATATTTTTTCACTTTGTATATGCATGTGACATGTATGATAATATATATATAAAATGTTTTAACAAGTATGTGCTAAAACTAGAAACTAAAACTCAATAAGGAAAATAAAAAAATGTATTAATCCATTATTATTGAATTAGAAATTAATCCATTATTATTGAATTAGAAAGTTTAGAGAGAATAAATGTAATATTACTTTTTTTTAATTAGTGTCCTTAGTAGTCATTGTGTAAGAGAATAAATATGTCATTTAATAATTCATAATAGAGTGAGATCAAGTGAGTAAATTTGGTGGTCCCAATAACCACACTCACGGTGTTTCAAAAAGGTATGCTGACATTTGAGTAAGCCTGGCAACGTACGGGCCGGACTCGTGTGGATTCTTACCATGTTCGGTTCTTAACGGGTTGGCATGGTAAGAACCTGGTAACTTATCGTGCGAGTTGTGTGCGGGTTTGACGAGTTTGCGTGCTTCTATTGGTACCCGTTAAAACCTGCAAACGGTTTGGCAGGGTAAGAGTTATCGTGCGGATCTAACGGGTTTCTTCTTTAAAAAAATAATAATAAAATAAAATTGTAGTTTTTTTGTTAACGGGCTCCAACAGCTTCCAATGGAAAAACACAGCACGACATGGTAATTGGCGTGCTTTTAGTGTGCCGTATTTTTCCCCGCCCGATAAGTTGGCAGGACTCTTCATGTTTCAGACCAAAAAAAAGAGACTCATCATGTTGTAAAGTGGAACCACCCATATCGAGCTCCAGTGCTAGGACTTATTCCACGTGTATATAGAATCCCAAGTTCCCAACTATAAAAGAATATTTATGTTGAAAGAGAAAACACTAAAATATAGAGATAAACAAAATACATCAAAAAACTATATTATTCAACTTATACACACTTTATATGTATGTTAAAGAAAATAGAATCATATTCTAGAGAAAATCTTACGTGTGACAGCCGCACCACGTGTCCTGTGCGACCTAACAGTCGCACAGCGACTACGTTTTTTTTTTTTTTTTTTTCCCGGGCAGCTCTTCTTCTTCCTTCCTCTCTATTCTCCGGTGAAACCGATCCCCTTCGATCAAAGCATAGCAGCTCCCTCTGATCAGCCACCGCCTAAACCCACCCCCCGCCGCCTCCACCATAAGCCTGACAACCTGCCGCCGTCGAGCCGCGCCTCCGCCAACCTGTGCAAATCACGCAGAGAAAAGAAGAAGAAGAAGAGAGAGGAAGGAAGGAAGGAGAAGAAGAAGGAAGAAGAAGAAGAGTTGTGAAAAAGCTTTGTCGGAGAAAGGAGGAAGAAAAAGAAGAAGGCAGGTGTAAGAAAAAAAAAAAAAACACGTTTCGTCAGATGATTGGGTGCGCATGTGCCAGGTGGTGCGGCTGTTGCACCTAAGAATTTCTCTATATTCTATCTTAAAAACCTATTACTGTATGAACATCGAATTCCTACACCCATTAGCATTAGATGAAGACACATGTAAATGGAACAATTTACTATATTTATTATCAATAAGATCAGGGTAAACTTGCAGTTAGGTTATCATTATATATCATAAATTCTAACTCTATCCGCCTCTCAAAGTTAGACAGCCGAGGAGTGTAGTCTTAGCCGATTGCCAAAACAAAAGAAAAAAGTAGTCTCAGATCGATCAGACGTGCAAATATGAGGGAGAAGATGAGAGAGATCTGCTCGCTCATTCCTCGTTACCAAAAGATCTTGCTTCTCATCTGTTTGATTACGGAATTATTCCGTCAACTGATTATGTACTTTGCGGAGGATGAGGTGATCTTCCTCCAACTACCAGAGCTCCGTATCGACACGGCCACCCTGATCCAACTAGATGTGACGTCAGCTGGCCTCGGCCCGGCGGAGTTAACCGCCTCGTTGGACTTGACGGTCCTCGCTATCAACCCCAACGTATTGCACAGTTTCGACATTTACAGCATCGAGGCCTTGCTGTTTTACAAGATGTTGGATTGGACGATGTATGCGGATGGACGGAGGAGACTCTTGCTCGCTGCCAAGCCGGTGATTGCTTCCTCTTTTCTGCCTACGAGGAGAAACACCACTCTCAGTTTCAAACTCAAAACGAGCGACGGTTCCGTCGTGGACCAATACAGAGTGGCCGAGCCAATTTCAGAAACCAAGGCTTGCGGCGGTTCGGTTTTCTTGGAGATCAAGATGTTGGTTTGGTGGGATTATAGAGGAAGAAGAAGCATCTTGCCAGGCCCTGGAGGAGGTTCGCTATCGCTTGGTCACAAAGTCTTCTGCAGTCAGCTCGAATTCGCATTTGACAACGAAGTTACTCAGACTTGGATTTTAACGGTTGATTCCAGCCGCGAAACAGGATAGCATTATTCACTGTATCGATCATGGCACTCTTTGCAATTGTTTTTAGTACGTTATTATTGGGTTTTGTTAGGCCGGAGTCAGAATCGTGGTGTGACATGATTACGGTGTTGTTAGTGCTAGAGGGTTTTAATAAGACCTAAGATTTATGACATTAATCATATATGACATGTTATGTCTAGAGGGTTTTAATAAGGTCTAAGATTTATGACATTAATCCTATATGGCATGTTATGTCACATAGACATATCATTAATTTAATATATAATATCATTTTATTCTTAGGTAAAAATATTATCTTAACCCAAACAATTAATGGATATTATATACTAATATGAAATATTTTCTTACCATCTTAATATGGAGGCGTATATACCAAATTTAATTATTTTATTAATAATGATCAAGTTAATAGTTATTACCAAATTAGGCGTTTATTTAAAATTTCATTCTATCTTTAAGAATCGACTTTTAACTTATCAATTTTAACATTTATTTTTGCAGGTTTTTTTGAACGGTAAAATATTTCATTGATATTTGCAGGTTGAAAGTATAATATCTACATAGAAGTCATAATTTGTGACTATATCTAAAAATAAAATAAAAAATAGAAAAATCTCTATTGAATTTCTTGTGGATGATTACGTATATATAAACTTTATTTTGGACGGAATATATATATATCAGGCCGGTTCAAGGGACATTAATTAGATTTAACACTAATTTTGACACTATTTCTTAACCATTGGATTTTAAAAAATTCAATAGTTTAGATCAATTCTAAGTATGATGTCAACCTACTAAAACTGATGTGGCAAGTGACGTGGAATTACCTAATTAATTTCATAACTCAAAAAACAAGAAAAGAAGGAAAAATTTAAGAGAAATTTTAAATACACACCCCTTACTTAATATACCACCTATCAAGTTTTTCATTTCAAGTATTATAATACACATCCCAAACTGCCTAAAATGCCATTAATTTATGAAATATTTCATTATTTAATATAATTAATATATATTTACTATTTGGTACCTCAATTTACATATTATTTCGTGTAATTTCTGCTTGAAATTTTTGGTTATCATTGTCATATCCCGACCCTTAAATTTTTACCTTATTTACTAGCTTGGTTATAATAAGAATTTTACCCTCTCCGTCATTGAGGTTATAGTTTAATATAGTTTAATTAACTGGTTCCTAGGGGGGGTTTGGGGGACGGTTATTTTTGGAGGATTATTCGTAGGAGAAAAATATGACGACGGTGAAAATGATAATTTTAGCTAGTAAAAGGTAATTTTTATTAGGGTATTTTTTATTTTGGGGTGTAAAGTTTTGGAGTTGGGTTTGTTTTAAGGGGGGGTTTCAAGTTTGGACCGGTTTGGGGTGTGGAGGCCCAAAACCATTTTCTCTCTTCTCTCTTTTCTTCCTGGTTCTCTCTCTCCCCGAGTCCCTCCCGCTGGTAGACCTTCCGGCCGCTCGTCCACCGTCGTCCAGCCGCCTGACACTGCCGCACCGGTCTTGTTCGGTTGGCCTCTGACCCAGCTTCCATTCTAGGCCGGTGAGAGCCACTCTAGCTCCGCAGTGAAAGAGGTCTTCCCCCCGAAAGCGGCAACTGCCGTGGTGGTTCCATCGTCGGAACTCCCTCGTCCGGCCGCCATAGTCGACGATCCTTAGCTTTTTTTGTAGCCCTCCTCCCGTGCAGCAACCCCTCCAAAGGGCTCACTCCCTCTTGAGCTAGGTAAGGAGAACCGGTGAATGGAAGCTCTAGAGCTTTTTGTGTTGTTTTTGCTCGATTGACCTAGTTAGGCTTGGAATTGGTAATTGTGCTAGTTAGGAAAGTTGTAAAGCATGATGAGAGGATTATTCTGTCAAAATTTTATAGGCATTGGAGGTCGCCTGAATCGGCCTCTGGTCGCCGCTGCCCGCGGAGCTGGCGGCGCCGCTGCCGTCGCTATTTGGGAGTTTTGTATAGTTTTAAGTGTGGAATGTTAAGGGGAGTTTATTGATGTAAATTATGGAATTTTTGGATGAGTTTTGGATAGGTTTGTGAATTTCCGAAGTTTAGTATTTTTAGCGGTTAATTAATGTAGAATCCGGCCGTTGGATTAAAGTTGTTTAAACTGTGGGAAGGTGTAGTTACAGCTGCTGGTTCTAGGGTTGAAATGTGGACCATTTCGAAGTTAGGCAATGACGAGCGTGTTTATGGCTCTCGGTTAATTTTTGCCTATTTTGCGTAAATATTAGAATTTCGGCTGGGAAATTAATATTATATCTGGAACAGGTCGTGAGGAGGCTCGAGCAGACGAGGCCCCAAATCGACATCAGGCTTATGCCTAATTTGTGAGTGGACTTTTGTTTTAAATAATATGCATGCGAAATAATTTATGTTGTTAGAGAATAACCGAAATTGAGAATTTCGGTGAGTATGTATTTATATTCATATTTGGATGATTATGAGAATTATATGTATATGAAGAAATGCTAGCTATCTATACGTGCTTTTCCACCATACTGAGGAAAAATTCCATTATGGTGCGACGTGAGCGTTAGACACAATCGTCATAGCCCTATATAAAAATAATAATTTATATAGGGAATATGCGCGTATATATTTATACACCGTCTTTTCCACCATAATGAGGTCAAATGCTATTATGGTGCGACATAAGCGTTAGATGCAAGCGTCGTAACCTTGTGTGAATTTTCTATTTGTCTTTGTTGTTTCAAGAAAATTCATACAAGGGGTATGACGAGTGTAATACATACATATTTTATTTTAGCTTGGAAGGCTCTTATTTTTGAAGTGTTGGTGACTAGCCGGCTAGTCACGTTTCGGTAAATTCGGTAAATTGTTAAAAGCTTTTGAGCATGTTGCATGCCGTTAATTATTTTTCCATAGAAGTTAAATTGGGAAAGCATAAAGATTTATTTTCTTTTAAAATTTATTTTTGTCCACTCACTCTAACGGTTTAAAATGTCTTCCCCTTAGCTCTTTGTTTTAAAATGCCCAGTCTGCAGAGTTCGGGTTGGATCTAGTAGGAGGCGAGGCATAGTCACCCGCATTTCCATCACTTTTCACCAGTAGGTTACCTGTTTAACCTACCTGTGTTTTCTTTTCCTCTAGTGTCTAGTAACTCTGAATACTTGGGTTTAATGTATATTTATTTCGGTTGTGGGCGAAGGCTTGTTGACATTTTAGAATATTTGTCGGAGGATTTATGTTATCATATTTGGATAATTATGTGTTGATTTGGAAGATGTTTTATTGTTATTGGTGGTGATTGTATTTGGGGAGCATGTAGGCTCCATAAGTTAAGGTTGGATTAAAAATTTTGGGAGTGTTTGCATGTTTTCTTTAGGAAGGGTTGTCCATTTTCAAGGGAGGTTATGCCGAATTTTCGGTAATATCTTTCCTTAGGAGTGGTCCCTGCAGGATTTACTCCGGGTTTAGGGTGAAATTTGGGGTGGGTCTTGTCAATCATCGTTCAATTTATAATCAAATGATTATTGTTATGTCCCAACTCCAAATCGTCAATACAAGTTTTCAAATTTCACAAGCTAGTAGAACTGTAGAAGTATAATAACTATTAAACATAGATAGCTAGTTATTCGATAAAACATGTATATCGTGATAAAGATGCAGTACTTGATAATATGATATGCAAAATCAAACTAAAGCTGATACCGATAAAATAAAAAATAAAAAAAACAACCCAAATGAATTGTGGAAAAGAGTTAGGGTTAGGGGAGAAGACGTGCTTTCGACGGTTTTAGGGTAGAAGACGTTGAAAAGAATACATCTTGCGTGTGAAATTTTTTTTTAATAATAGATGTATGTTTTGGTCATTTAGCTTACTTATAAAATCTAAATAAAAACATAAAA
>NC_020496.1:34773915-34783080 GCF_000184155.1 Fragaria vesca subsp. vesca | reverse complement strand
ATTCTTTTCTTTGTAATTTGAGTTGTTATGAAATTAGGTAATTCCACATCACTTGCTATATCAATTTTAATATGTTGACATCATATTTAAAATTGATATAGACCATTATATTTGTTAAAATCCAATGGTTAAGAAATAGTGTTAAAATTATTGTTAAATCTATGTCCCGGGCCTTGAACCAGCCCGTGTATATATATATACAGATTTTCTCAGGTGCGGACGTCTGCACCAAAGTTTTGGTGCGGATTTCCATTTTTGCACCACTTCCTGATCGAATTTCCTCAAACTTCCTTCTAGACATATCTAGATCATCTTGTGTAGATCAATTCTGCAAAATTTCAGCCAATTTAGTGATCGTTAAGGCCCTCAAAATCGAAAAACAAATCTGACGGACTGAATTCTGTCTAGTTCAGGTATATAACAAAAACGCAAGTTTGAGGGTCTTACCTATCACCAAATTGGCTGAAATTTTGCAGAGATGATCTACACAAGATGATCTAGATATGTCTAGAAAGAAGTTTGAGGAAATTCGATCGGGAAGTGTTGCAAAAATGGAAATCTGCAGCGAAACTCAGGTGTGGACGTCCACACCTGAGAAAATCTGTATATATATATATAATTAAATTCAGTTTACCCCCTAGCCTCGTGGTTTGGGGGTGACTTCATACTAGTCCCTACACTTTTATTTTCATCAGTTTACCCCTTGAACTCTTCAATTTCTGTCCGCTGTGCCCAAATTCTCACATTCCGTTTGAATTGACCGTTAATTATCAGTAGTTAAGGTCCGATTTGGACATATAAGGTCCGATTTGCCCAAATTCTAGATACGGGCCTCACAGTTAAAGTTAAAATTATCAGCAGTTAACGTCCGATTTGGACAAAATATAGGACATTAGTCACGCTTAAGAAAAATTCAAAAGTTTGACTTTTGAGTCATTCCCATCCCATGCATGTTGTTATAGAGAAATAGACAATGATTTTAGACTCCTCATGTTGTAAAGTGGAACCACCCATATTGAGCTCCAGTGCTAGAAGTGCTTATCCCACGTTTACAATTAGGATAAAAGATTATTTATGTTGAAAGAGAAAACACTAAAATAGAGAGATAAACAAAATTCATTGAAGAACTATATTATTCAACTTATAGAGAGTATCTTTTAGGTATGTAAAAGAAAATAGAATCATATTCTATCTTAAAAACCTATTACTATATGAAAACAAAATTACAAAATTCCTCCTCCCATCAGGATGAAGGCACCCATAAAGTGAGTTAATAAGATAAGGGTAAACAGTTTACTATTTTTATTATCAATAAGATAAAAGATAAAAGGGTAAACTTGCATTTAGGTTATCATTATCATTAGGTCTAACTCTATCCGCCTCTCAAAGTTAAACGACAGTAGTCTTAGCCGATTGCCAAAACAAAAGAAAAAAGTAGTCTCAGATCGATCAGACGTGCAAATATGAGGGAGAAGATGAGAGAGATCTGCTCGCTCATTCCTCGTTACCAAAAGATCTTGCTTCTCATCTGTTTGATTACGGAATTATTCCGTCAACTGATCATGTACTTTGCGGATGATGAGGTGATCTTCCTCCAACTACCAGAGCTCCGTATCGACACGGCCACCCTGACCCAACTAGATGTGACGTCAGCTGGCCTCGGCCCAGCGGAGTTAACCGCCTCGTTGGACTTGACGGTCCTCGCTATCAACCCCAACGTATTGCACAGTTTCGACATTTACAGCATCGAGGCCTTGCTGATTTACAAGATGTTGGATGAGACGATGTATGTGGATGGACGGAGGAGACTCTTGCTCGCTGCCAAGCCGGTGATTGCTTCATCTTTTCTGCCTACGAGGAGAAACACCACTCTCAGTTTCAAACTCAAAACGAGCGACGGTACCGTCGTGGACCAATATAGAGTGGCCGAGCCAATTTCGGAAGCCAAGGTTCGCGGCGGTTCGGTTTTCTTGGAGATCAAGATGTTGGTTTGGTGGGATTATAGAAGAAGAAGAAGCATCTTGCCAGGCCGTGGAGGAGGTTCGCTATCGCTTGGTTACAAAGTCTTCTGCAGTCAGCTCGAATTCGCGTTTGACAACAAAGTTACTCAGACTTGGATTTTAACGGTTGATTCTAGTCGGGAATGCGAGCACGAACAGGATAGCATTATTTACTAAACGAGTATATATATGGCACTATGTGCATTTGTTTTTAGCACATTATTATTGGGTTTTGGTAAGCTTGTGTCAGGGTCGTGTTGTTGAGTGTATCATTGTTATGGTGTCGTTTCCATAAACTATTTTAACATCAGTTTATTTTTGCTGTTAATGTAATGAGGTTGCATTTGCATATATGCTTGTATTTTTTGCGTATAGTGTTTGAAATAGTTGTTTCTTTTAGAGATTGGCTGTGAGGATGTTTCGAGACTTCTGTTATCGATTTTTCTCCACTGTAATCGCTGGAATTTTTGGGTTGGGGGCGAGTGAGGAATTTAATTTCACCACCTAGATCTCCATGGTTGTAATTTTGGATTATATTATATAAGTTGTATCTTTTGAATTCTTAAAAAATAAAAAATAAAAAAATAAAACAGTCCAAAATCTTTGGAGTGCATATTTTTTGTGTTATCATGTAGCAAAAAAAAAAACTAAAGTCACAATAATACCAAACTAACCCCTTAATTTAGTGTCTAGTTCTTTAGTATATGTGTTTTCGGTTGCTTTTGAATGGGCATTGAGGCAATGAGAAGTATAATATTTTAATTCTACGTAATCGGAGCCCATAAGTGCTCGGAGTTTGGTTTAGTTATTGTTTTCGAGTAATTCATAATTGAAGTGTTTGGTTAGGGATATGAGTGTGACTGCATTGTGTTTTTTTTCAATGTAAGGTTTCCATACAGTATACTTTCCGCATCACAGGCATTGAATTTATCGCAAAGGCGAATAATTCTTAGAGATTCTAAGTACATAAGACTTGAAATTGCATGAATATTTTAAAGGCTGGGAATCCATGCATGGCCGGTGGTTCAGTGTTTTACAATTGAAAGAAAATAAGAGAGTTTGATGGTGATGGTGATGGTGGTTGGTTTGACAGGTTATTGTTTGTGTTGTATTTGTGGAATGATATAGTCGTCGGTGAAGGAGTGAGACTTCTCCGTCGTCATCGGTTTCTGGGCTCCGGGTCTGCGTTGTCAATCGAGAGAGAATGTTTTGGCAGGTTTAAAAAAAATAAATAAAAGGGAAAAAAGAAGCATTATTTTGAGGGTACTTCAGTCATTGTACCCCTCTTATAGGTGATGTGGACCTGCAACATGTGTCACCGTTAGCCACGTCAGCAAGATAACATGCTCATATGACGGAACGAGTAAAACTGTCAAGAAATGAGAGTTTACCGGTTAAATTTGACAACCAACAAAACTATTTTTAGCTGTAAAATATAATGTGTCAGAAGTGTTTAATCAATACAAAAACAAGTACAAAATCTGATCATCACATTATAATTAAGCACATCCGGCTTGGTACCTAACTCAGACATTTCGTCGAATGGCTTGAAGAACCAATATTAATCCCTCAAATTATCACAAGCGTTACGCGCCGCCATGTCCGCAACATGTAACAATCGTCATTACATTGTTGTTTGTGAACAGTGATAAGACTGTTCACGTGAACAACGCCCCTCCCCGACGAACTTTAGTATCTAGTAAATTGTTGGAGAAGAAGTTCTCGTCTAGTGTTCTAACAAGGGTGAGGAAAACAAAGGGCCGGGGAAGAGGAACTTGAGGAGTTGAGGGAAGGGCCGGAATGTTTTTCCCTATACATGGAATTATGGGTGAAGAGGGACAGTGTTTGTAATTATACAACTGTTAGAGCCTAAAAGGGTCTTTGTACCAATGTATGAGGGTAAGTCGTGGAGAAGAAGATTCATGAAGCGGAGGGAAGGAGGAGGAAATAACTTTTTTGCCCTTTCTATACTCTTATTTTACGATTCTTCCTAACCCGTAACCGTAGCAACCGGTGGATGCCATGGACACGTGTAGGTGGAAAAAGATATTTACCATTTGCACAAGCACCAACTGCACAAGTATAGTATAAAAGATGTAGAAGTGTCGCTGCAGAGGCATTTGTTTTTTTCCTTCAATTATAATTTTCTCATGGCGCTTCCGGCTCTCTCTGTGCTCTCCCCGGAGTGAAGGCATCCTTCACATTTCCACAGCCAGAGAGAGAGCGTTGTTTTTGTTTCTTTTCTTTTGTTATTGTTTCCTTTTTCTCAAGGTATAGACTCTGTTTAGCTTTTGAAAATTGTGAAATTCGTTTCTTTTTGTGTTCATCACTAGCTGGAAACTTAGAGACTTCACTTCATGACGCAAAATGACTATGATTTCTACTGCTCAAGGACTTGATTAAGACAAATAAAATCATTTAAAACCGTTTAAGAATTTCAGATGTTAAGAGGTTTATACTTTATAGGGGTGGGTTTAAGGTTTCTGGAATATATATGAAATCTTAATGGGTTTTGTGTATCATTTTTAAGATTTCCGGTTATCATGTCAGATCGTTTCACCTCTGTGCATTTTTTTTCACAGTTCAAGGCTAGCTGTGTTGCTGCATTCCCTTAGTGCCCACTTAGCTTTGGGTAAGTTTTAATGAATGCTTTTCATTGTTTTGCATGAGTTTACATGATTGCTTGAGAAAATGTGAAGAAGAAGAAAATAGGTAGATGCCGTTTGGTCATCAATTACAACGTACTTCTTCGTGATAGCCTGTGCTCTATATTTCTGCTTCTTTGTTTTTTTGTTTTTTTTCCCCAAATTTTTCCTGTTCCTTCTCTCCCAGTGAGGAGAAAAAATCTTCTAATTAAATTGTTGGAACTCAGACTATATGCTCTGCAAAAATTATTTTCCAAATTTCTGCACTCCTGTTATGGAATTGCTGCTGTTATCTACATTATGCTATCCACCTACTGATTTTCATATTCCGCGAGTGGATTAAAGGATTAAACCTGTTTTGCCATTTGCTGATATTTATGCTGCCAACATGGTTTTCACCTCAATCAGTGATTAGCTTTGTTTTCCTTGTGATACATGATAGTGCGATTTAAACCTATTTTGCCATTTGTTGATATTTATGCTTCAACGTGGTTTCCTTTCACTTTGTATAGGCAATGTAGTGAGCTTATGTGTGCTTGGTAGGTTACTGATGCATTCAAATTACAGGGCAGTGCTGATTTGGAGGAAGAATGTAACTCAGTAACTAGGAGCAGTCGACATTGGTCGATTATCATTCAGCATTGCTTAGCACTTAGAATTACACCATAAACTCTGCAGCATAAGTTGTATAATTTGTTTTCTATATTCAAGTTCACTGATACTGTGTGCTTTGCACAAATGCATAGTATTGAGAAACTTGAAGTCTGAAAAGAAGTTTATACTTATGATTTAGAGTTTATTAAGCGAACTGAAGGAAGGAACAAAACTAGATTAAATTAAATTGTTCACCAACACATGATTTACCTAGCTTTCCTGTAGACTTCTTATTTCCCTTCTTCTTCTTTGCTAATCTATACTCTATTTTTCATATGTTGTTTAAAATAAAATTCCTGAATCATGTCTTTTGAGAGTAATCATTAGCGAAACATAGAATACAAAATTAGTTCGACTTAGTGATGTTAATATTCTATTACCCTAAACCCTAATACTCACATACCTATTTATCTTCCGTTTCCTGACTTTCCTCTTACTCAAGTTCGTATTTTCCTTTTACTGTTAATCCTAACCTTTTGCTTTGCTCTCTGCAATTAGGGAAATTGAAACTCCTGGTCACCTACTACTATGGCATTCTAGAAATTGGCTTTTTCCCTATTGAGTTGCAAAAATTCCTATGTGTAAGTTTTTACTTCTCACTCTGCCTACTGTGGAGTGTGGCCTTAGTTTGATTATCTTTAGCTTTACTATGTTTGTTTCATTCATCAGCTTATATGTTTACTTATATGACTTAGTTTTGTTTCAATTTCACCTTAGATCTTACCAGAACATGTTGTGAATTACATTTATTAACAATGAACGGAAGCAAGGCCTTCATAAAAGACATGTTGTGCATTTCAATTTCGATTTTACAGCTAATAGTACCGATCAGGAGTGATTAATGAAATTAACACGACTCTTCTTTTGTCCAGGAACTGACTGTACCAACAATGGAACTCCACCAAACCTTTGCTGAAAAGGTGATTAAAATCTCTCAATATACTTAAGGGTAATTGTAGCTACTTGGCCTTAACAGTGCTCTTGATTCTTCATCGCAACAATGAAGAATTAAGAGCACCATTAAGAAAAGGAGTTGCGAATAATACCGTCCAATTTTTTTTGGTGATAAAAGTTGACACCTATCCATGCATTGCTTTATCCTTAAGATTTCATTTCAATTGGAATTTGGTCATGAGTTTCTAACTACGCAGTAGAAATAGAACATAACTTCACATATTCTTCATTCCATTTGAGTCTATTATTGTCTTAAATGTGTGTAAATGCATGGTGCAAGATATGCTTTTAGTTTAAAGTTCTGATCATGTGGCATGAAAATCCATTTTTCCTGATAACCTTTGGGCCCTAATCATAATTAATTCGTTTCAGATTTCTGTTGATATAGTAGAGGACAAATGTACTAAAAATGATGGAAGGTTAGTTTCCTCTTCCTAAAAGCTCTGTCTTGGGTCTCCTTTTAGGGAATAGAATGTGAACTTTCAGCTCCAAGGTTTCTCAATGTGTTTCTTCACTGCAGTGGTCTGGTCGCTTCAGTGTCTTTGAGTAAAAGAACGGGTATGACTAAGGAGAAGGTGAAAAGTAATTCCATAGCTTGTACACCAAAATCAGGGCTAAGGGGAAAAAGTCACTCGCACTCTTCACAAACTAAACCGTATACTATGAAAAGGAAAAGGTTGGCATACTTCCCTTTAGTCGGCTATGTTTATTCATTATACACCAGCGCTATGTTCTGATTGTATACCTGACTGAAACTTGCAGAGAAGGAGATGTGGAATATGCAACTAAGCGGCAGAAGTTGGATGGAGGGAGATATAGACAGGTTTCTTTTACTTCTGTAATTTGTGTTTGCTTATTCTTTTACTTGTTGACTCTGTTATTTTCTGGCGAACATTATTTCTAGACGTTCCCCTTGACTGGTTTTCCTTGTGTCCCCTCAAAATGCATGTCCTACTATACTGCTTCTAACAAACTACCCATAGGTTTCATCGAAAGAAATTTTGAGTTAAAAGAGGCTGACATAAGGTTGACATATTGATATTGTTGTGATCTTTGAACTTGCTATGACTGTTGCTTTTTGTTTGCTTCGAATGATATTAAGTTGTTTACTTGCACAATTACATATTATTAACCTACAGAATTATCAGGTTATCAGGTTATATAAACCTAACACAGTTGTCTAAATGCACATATTGAGTGGCAAATAATATTCATACTCAAATTATGTAAATGCATTGCATATAGAACACCCTTCTCGTGATAATATTCCTATATTAAAGATTCAATTGGTTATTGCTGCTTGTAACCTGAGCCATGTTCTTCCAGATCTCTATTTTGATTCTGTGGTGCATCTGCTTTACTTGGTGGAATAAGATGTACCTCCCAATATATGATATTCTTATAAAGTTTTGATTCTAGATAGTAATTCTTGTTTATTGTTTCTTGCTGTTTATAATATAGAGTTCATTTCTTGGCTTTTAACTTCCAGGGTTGTTTTCATTTAGGTACCACAGATGACAAGTTCAAATAACCAAAACCATCAGATAGTGAAGATACCGGAGGTGCAGGCCAGTGATGACCAAGTACACAACAACCCAATTAACCAGCATG
Source organism: Fragaria vesca subsp. vesca (assembly GCF_000184155.1). Classification (NCBI taxonomy): domain Eukaryota; kingdom Viridiplantae; phylum Streptophyta; class Magnoliopsida; order Rosales; family Rosaceae; genus Fragaria; species Fragaria vesca. The sequence continues at coordinate 34,775,216 of NC_020496.1, read as the reverse complement.
ATGAGGAAGGCCCTGGAAGAAGAGATGAAGAGCAGGAGAACCAAGTTGGTAGACCAGGTATAGATGTCAGAGATGATGTTAACAAAGAAGAGTTGGCAGGCAAAGGTACCAGATATATTATTGTGAAGCACGACTCCGTGGGACGTTATTGGGCATGGCTTGATGAAGGAGGAGGTCCCAGAGTTCCATTCAACGCCAATATGGAAATTGTGGAGCATAATGGTGACACAATGATGCATTTTCAGGAAGGAGTAGGACAGCCTATGGAGCCTCCTCCAGCAATGCCGGAAATGGGCATCAGGGGCTTTTTCACACTGGCGCAGACAAGTTTAGGTCTCTTGATCTACATGGTTTTTGGGATACTGTTCTACTATTCAATAGTGGGGGAAGATTCTCCTCATCCTCATCTAAAAGGAGCTGCTTCCTTCAACATACGAGATGCAGTATATTTTCTGATGGTGACCATGTCGTCAACTGGTTATGGTGACATTTCTACATTGCCGGATAGTAGTAGAGAGAAAACTCCTACCTCTGCCAAAGTGATTATTATTTTCATGATGCTGATAGGATGTGGTATCCTGGCCGGCCGGTTAAATGCCACATTTAGCTTTCTTGCCAATGCTTTTGGGAACCGGTTCTTTAACTACTTGGGTCAGCATAGGGGTAGTCCAGTCCCAGAGAACTCTCGGGCTAGATGGAGGTTCTGGTTTGCGGTAGTGGTTGTTTTCTTCTGCATTGGTTTGGGGATCATCGGTGGCATGAAGGAGAATTTAGGATGGGTGGATTCTATATATTTTTCGGTGGCCACTGTGTTATCGGTTGGGTATGGAGACTTCAGTTATAGTTCTCCCGGTGGCAGGTGGTTTGCTATTTGGTGGCTTCCAATAAGCACCACTGTTGTTAATGTCGCGTTGGGATATATCTCCCAATGCGGATTTTGAGTTACCGCTGTGTTAGAAAACCTTCTTTTTAGCGTTCAAGCATTGATATGGACATGCCTTTTTAGGCTTCTGTTTGTTTAATATGTTATCAAGGGATATTGTTTTACATGGCTTATGGAACCATTGCTGTTAATGCTATTATTGTTTTAACCAAGTTAATGCAATTATTGTTTTTTACCAAGTTAAAGCTACTAATTGTCAAAAAAAAGAGAAGAGAAAATTACATAGTAACATATGACCAAATTTAAAAGGAAAAATAGCTCATTTGTACAAAAAAAACAAAACAAAACCTACATTCCAATAAAAATACTTATTCTTATGCTCATTCCAATTAATTCATAAAAAAAAAGAACGTTATTA
>NC_020496.1:34769593-34773767 GCF_000184155.1 Fragaria vesca subsp. vesca | reverse complement strand
CTCTCTCTCTCTCTCTCTCTCTCTCTCTCTCTCTCTCTCTCTCTCTCTCTCTCTCTCTCTCTCTCTCTCTCTCTCTCTCTCTCTCTCTCTCTCTCTCTCTCTCTCTCTCTCTCTCTCTCTCTCCTCCTCCTCCTCCTCCTCCTCCTCCTCGACGGCGATGCTCCTAGACTCGACTACTCACTTTCGCTGCCGTCATCGAAGCGGTAGCAGCAGCACAGCTCCGTCGCCTCCTTGAGCCAAAGTAGAAACAACAGCAGTCTCAACCGCCGTCGTCTTCATCGTCGAGTCCATTCCTCCCGCCGGCGTTAAAATGGAAATCCGGTGCGGCAACGCCGAGCCCTGACGTCCGTTACCGATCTCCACCTCTTCAAGATAAAACAGCAGCAGCAATATCTACTGTTGTTAGACTCGACTGCTCACTTTTGCTGCCGTCATTGAAGCGGTAACAGCAGCACAGTCTCCTCCTCCTCGAGCCAAAGTAGAAACAGTAGTAGTCTCAGCCGCCGTCGCTTTGAGTCCATTCCTCTCATCGGCGTTAAATTGGAAATCCGGTGCGGCAACGCACTGACGATCTCCGCCTCTTCAGTGAAACAATAACAACAGCAATATCTACTGCTGTTAGACTCGACCGCTCACTTTTGCTGCCGTTATGGAAGTGGTAACAGCAGCAGCCAAGTAGAAACAACAGCAGTCTCAGCCACTGGGGTGAGTAATAGAGGTCAATAAAAAATTACTGGGGTCAATAATTTTTCTTTTGGTTTTGTTTTGGTTGGGAATTGTCTTCTTCTTCTATCTTCTGTGTTTTTCTATGCTTTGATAGATTATTGGGGGTCAGTATTGAGGTCAATAGAAAATTACTGGGAGTCAGTAATTGATTATTAGGGATCAGTAACTGGTCAGTGGGGGTTAGAAACAGTTTACTAGGTGTCAGTAACTGGTCAGTAACTAGTTACTGACAGTAACTGGTCAGTAACTAGTTACTGACAGTAACTGGTCAGTAACCGGTTAGTGGGGGTCAGTAACTGATTATTGGGGGTCATTAACTGGTCAGTAACTAGTTATTGGGAGTTAGTAACTGGTTACTGGGGAAATTCCGATGATCAGAGTCCGGCGGTCGAAAAAATTCTGATGACTGGAGTCCGGAGGTCGGGGAAATTCCAGTGACCGGTGACCGGAGTCCGGTGTCTGGTGACCAGAGTCCGGCGTCCGGTGATTGGAGTTCGAGGTTCCGGCCAAGTCTTTTCATGTTGAAGAGGTGGGGCAAAATAGTCTTAAAATAATATAGTTTGTTAAGACTTTAGTAAAATTTGGCCATTTGGGCACAAAAAAAGTTTACTTTCATTCAAATGGGCTCATAGAAAAGATTGTCATTGGAATGTGCAATGAAGGGTTACAATTAGTACTAAATGGGCATTTTCCTAATAAACACAAGAAACTCAATCATTAATTTTTATACCTAATAGCATCAGGCCTGATCTGAATTTTACCTATCAAATTACCATAATGCCCTCTCGTCCCCATCTTTCATATTTCTCTCACTTCTTTGTATTTTTCAGATATGCTACTCTCTCTCTCTCTCTCTCTCTCTCACACACACACGCACACACACACACACACCAACACAAGAACAAAAGGCGCTGCTTTGACGACGACGGACGACGATTAATGGCGCTAACGACCACCGATGCTCGACGACGCTCAGGTCACACAGTCGTTGGCCTCCCACACCATGATCCAACCGCCTCTATCCTCCGATGCCCAGTGTCAAGACCCACCCCGAATTTCACCCTGAAACCCGAGGTAAATCCTGCGGGGTCCACCTTCAAGGAAAATTTACAGAAATTTCGACATAACCTTCCTTGAAAATGGACAACCCTTACCTGAAAAATCCAACTTAACACTTCTATAACCAACAATTCATCCTCAACACCTAGAGCCTTCCTGCTCCCCAAGTTCATCACATCTCCCAAAACATCTATTACTCAACTTAAATAATCCCACAACCAACAATAGACAACATTAATTCAGTAACTGGTTATCAGAGCATATCTAATAATGAAAGAATAACAATGAATACAGATTAAGCGGAAACAGCCTCTGAGTATGCCTTGATTTCATGTACGCTCGACCTCAATTAAACTTAACCTGCAAACTGGGCATTTAAAACCAAAGGGCCCAAGGGAAAGTAATCTACAAACGTTAGAGTGAGTGGACAAAAATAAATTAAATAATTTAACAAATAAATAACTTGTATACTTTCCCATGTTTAAACTTTAAAACCTCGATGCACGCAACTTTGATAACCATTGAATTTTAAATTCAAAATCTCTTAAAAATGGACAAACCAGCCCCGCTGGTTAAACAAATACAGAAATCTCGTCAGAATAGATAAACCAGCCCTGCTGGTTAATCAAATACATAACTGAGAAAAATAAAATAAGGGGAATAATTATCACCATGTAAAAGGAGCCTCCCAGGCTCGGGTCGGTGCCTCCTAGGCTATAATAGCGTCCTACGCTAAGCGCTCTACTCACCTATAGTGAGTAGCCGCTAATAATGGCTAGCTAACAAATAAATATAAATACCGATCGGTTGCCTCCCATGCTATAATAAACGCTCTACTCACCTATGGTGAGTAGCCGCTAATAATGGTTAGCTAGCAGTAATCAATATAAGCAACCTTATATTATGGTGACTAAAAACATACGAAAACACTTAAATCCATTAATCTTCCCCAAGATCATACGAATGGTACGGTTCCCAACCGTACTTGAAAATCATCATAAGAAATTATAATAAACTCAATGACGTGTCTCACACGTCAAAATATTCTCAAAACCATAATATAAGCGAGATTTAATTAACAAGTAAAAATCATAATTAATATCTCAATCCAAAATACTCAATAAAACATTCTCAAAGTCAAGATCGATATTCCACCAATAATTTTAAAAATTATAAATAGCAAACTACCGAAAATCCCATTTTCGGAAATCTTTTATAAATCTCAAAGTCCACCATTAAAACCATTTTAATGAAATCCGGAATTTATAAGAGGATTAAATTAAGTTTGCCCCCTCGTGTTTTAGGTCAATAATCAGTTTGGTCCCATATCTTTTTTTTAATAACGTTGGTCCTTAAAGTTCTATTTCACATCAGTTTAGTCCAATTTTTGAATTGTCCTCCTTACCATGACGTCATGCGCTGAGTTGTCCACGACATAAGGGCCTAATTTCTGACTTTGTCCCGAGAGTTTGCATAAAATTACCAAATTAGCCCTCTTACAGTTTATACCCAATTTCTCACCTCCTTATGGGCCGCCCACCCCCTCCACCAGCCCTAGTCTTCGGCTTCCACGTCGGACTACCCCCGGCCCCCGGCACAGGCGCCGGCTTCGGTATCGACTCCGTTCAACCAGGAGACCCTTATGCAGCGACTGCAGGCCTTGATCAAGGGCGCAAGGGAAAGCTGGACCTACGCCATCTTCTGGCAGTCGTCGTACTACATGTCAGGCGCCTCCGTGCTCGGCTGGGGCGAGGGGTTCTACAAGGACGAGAGAGACAAAGTAAAAACGAAACCCAAAGCGACAACATCTCTGGTCGAGCATATGGCAGCGCCACCGACCAGGGCGAGAGCGAACGGCGTCGTCGAGTTGGGCTCGACGGAGCTCATATTCCAAAGCTCGGATCTGATGAACAAGGTCCGGGTTTTATTTGACTTCAACAATCTTGAAGTTGGTTCTTGGGCTATGGGCGGCGCCGCCGATTAGGGCGAGAGCGACCCGTTGTCGCTCTGGATCAACGACAACTCGTCCAGCACAATCAAAGTCGTCAAAGAATCAGTCAGCATAGCTCCGGCGACTTTAGGACCCAGTACCAGTAACCATCACATCTCCAAGAATCCGATTCCGTTCGACAATGACCACCTTAGCTCCAGTGGCTTATCAGAGATTGGTTTTTGGATTGGGTGGAGGCCGGCGAGAGAGAGGCGGAGCTTGAGGCGGAGGATGGGTTGGGAGAGGGAGAAGATCTGAGTTTGGTTTGATCGGATAACTATCTGTCCAATTTCTTTCCGATCTCTTCTTTTTTTCTGTTTTTCAACCATGTCAAGAACACGAGAGAGAGAGAGAGAGAGAGAGAGAGAGAGAGAGAGAGAGAGAGAGAGAGAGAGAGAG
>NC_020496.1:34764534-34769198 GCF_000184155.1 Fragaria vesca subsp. vesca | reverse complement strand
GAGAGAGAGAGGTATAAACTATGAGAGGGCTAATTTGGTCATTTTATGCAAACTCTCAGAACAAAGTCAGAAATTGGGCCCTTGTGTCGTGACAACTTAGCGCATGACGTCATGGTAAGGAGGACAATTCAAAAATTGGACTAAACTGATGTGAAATAGAACTTCAAGGACCAACATTATTAAAAAAAAAAGATATGGGACCAAACTGATTATTGACCTAAAGTACGAGGGGGCAAACTGAATTTAATCCTTTATAAAATATCCAAACTCAAATATCAAATGAATAAGCCGAGCTCAAATCCATAAATCTTGGCCAACAATTAAATCCATGCATCAAACTCAAATAATTTCCAAGATCATTTCATAAGCCAAAGTAATAATATAAGCTCGGAAAATAAAATAATAATTTATAAAATCTTACATGCTTGTTTATTTAAAACCAAAATGTCCACTCACAAATTTGGGCATAAGCCCGACGATAACCGCATCGCCACTTAAGCGAGGTTTCCTTCGTATCCTGGCACAATAAATATGCTTAGAACCACTTTTCGATTTAGGAAATTAAATGATTTAACTTAATCATCGAAATCCTCCAAATTAACCCACTAATAAGCTAATTAGATTTTTACCAAACTTCATCTACAACTTCACGTCATCGATTCTAGCACTTTAGGACCATAACCAAGAAAATCTAATGGTCGGATTTATTCTATCAACCGCCAATACATAACTCATCGGCCACCACAACAAAGATGTAACGACAAAAGTCTGCTTAGTTCACCAAGATGTCACGTTGTTTCCCAATACATACTCATCCGGAAACAACAATAATGTGGGTCATAGAGATACCCGATATAAGCAAATCCTACCAAAACATCACAAATATTTGGTGGAATGAGTAGAAGGCTGCCCAAGAACTCAAAACAACAGTTTGCGTCGAAAATCAGATTCACGCGTGGCATGACTTTCGTGTACTAAATCAGTCATAACTTCTTTCTCAAAATAGATATGGACGAACCGTAAAACTTTCTGGAAACTAGACATCCGTAGCTTTCCAACCATATATTACTCACAATCAGATTCATCTTGAGCTGATCAGAAAGCTTTGTCAAAGTTGACTGATCTATAAAAACAGATTTTATGATTTCGCCTTTAATGCGTTTTTCTTCACGCATGGCTTGCAGCGATGGTTATGTGATGCAATCCATCATGCCATGTACTCTTCTCTTTATAGGGATAGAATAAGCCCAAAAATATCATGAGTATCCGAAGATTATTTTATGTCAATCCATAGGCAATGCGTGGGCGCATAGCTAAATCTAGCTAACAAGCTCATAATATGTATGAGATATCGAGTCTTGTATATTTTGCTCAGTACAATAATGTGCTTATTGTACTTATATTAGGCATTCAGCCTCTAAAACGTGTTCGTTATCATCTCTTGGACGAAACGTATCCCTTTAAGGATCAAGACTACAAACGATCATGGGAATACTTATAGGCCTCACTTTATCATCATTAGAGTGCCTTAATATCCAATAATATAAGCCGATTGAAGGATAATACCATCATTATGGTGCTCGAATTCCAGTTTGAGACAAAACCATGTCTTCCCAAGATCTTTATCTCAAATTCGGATTTCAAATACTCAGCGGTATCTCTTAATTCATTAAGAGTCCAATAAAATTCATGTCATCGACATAAACCGCAATAACTGCAAATACGGAACTTGTCATAATTCATCATATCTATTCCCAATCAAGTAGTCACTTAGTGAACGTTACAACTTTATTGTAAACGTGCTCCGTGGTCTAGAGCCACTTGTATTGGGTAAATGAAGTCCATGTTAGACCTTCATGTATATCTCTTAACTTAGATCCCCATAGAGATATGTTGTGACCACCTTCATAAGCTGCATGTCAAGTTTTTCAGAAACTACCAAACTGACAAGGTAGTGGAGTGCAATGACATTCATAACGAGAGAATATGTCTCCTCGTAGTCGATCCCAGGGCAATATGACAAGCCTTGCGCCATGAGGCGAGTCAATAATCATGTTTTATAACAAAGACTTATTAAATTGATAGGCTTTACACTTGGGCGTGTCAGCATCACCAACCCAAATACCTTTCTTTCAACTTAGCCTGGATCGCTTCTTTCCTTTTAGGCCAATACTAACTACGTTTGCATTTTTACAACGAAGTAAGGTTCGATATCTCAATATATCCCACGTCTGCATGTACAGTAGTATAATATATAGTTGTAGAGATCTTTATATTTCAAGAATTGGTTCTAACATTGAGGCGTCCCCCAATGATAAACATAATTCATAAATATTCACATGAGATGGATTTGAGTATCAATGATCAATAGATCAAGTTGTGCCAAACTCGCTCACTCCCTTGGGCGAGTATACATTGAACCTATAGGGCCTCCCTCTTTCCTTTAGGGAGCCACGACATGTGACACCATTATGCCATGTTATGACGTCACTATGCTACCATCCATGATGGCGGCCTCGACACCAATTTTATTAGGTGGCGCCATGTCCTCTTGAGAGGACATCAATCCTTACAGGCATGTTTGTAGCATTTAGATTATGATCTCGTCACTTTAATATTACAAAACGCATCAGGCATCGAATCTGTTATGTTATGAAGATCAATTATTCTACGCACTTCAATATTGTGCGGTTTTGGTGATTATGATGAGACAAAGTGGGGATAAATCACGACAATTTCTTGTCGTTATCTTTGAACATTCTTGTTCTTATCTCCCCCTAACGACAGGAAGATTGTCTCATCAAAGTGACATTACGTAAATATGGCGGTAAAGAGATCGTCTGTCAAGGTTTCAACAAAACGGACTATAGTTGGAGACTTATATCCAACATACATACTTATTCATGTCTAAAAACCCATCATAGTGTGTTGTGGCTGTGCAATTTTGGCACATAAATGCGTAAGTCACTAGCTTTAACGCATAAAAAGGTTAAGTGGTGATGGTTAGTAGATGAATTAGTATAGCTGCATGCAATCGCATAACCCAAGCGGAAAAATTGGTGCACATTTCCAAAATTCAAGCTACCATTGTAGTCATGTAATATTGAATTTCCGCGAGACCATTCGGGTTGTGCACAAGAATATAATACTCAATATTAATCCCAATAAGGTGCACTAATCATTGAAAATTGTCGATGTGAACTCTCTAGCATTATCAAGTCGAATTGACTAAATGGGATGACATGGGTAGTGAGCCCAATATATAATCTGTGCTAGAAGTTATATTATAAGCAGCATATATAACTAGTAGACAATAGTACGACACATGACCAGTGTGTATGCACGTCAACCAACACCATAAAATATCAAATATATCCGCAAGTTGGTTGAATATGTCTAATCCCCTCGGATTCAATGTAATTAAGATCATAATGAGAATACATGTGTCCTTTGCATAGGATGGTCTCAATCCTAATTTTTCAAAGAAATAGGCTGTACAAAACGAGTGATTAATTGGCTTTCAGAAGAAACCAATAAAGATTTTGGTTTTACCATAAAGTCATAATTGACTTGAGAAGCATAATAAGGAACGATTGCACCAACATGTGCATAAAAAAATGTCCCAAAGCCACCTAGGGGGAGCGGCGGCATTTTTATACAAGTAGTAATATGCCTCTTGAACCATATTCTTTTGGTTCTTGCTTCTTCTCACTCAAAATAACGGATGTCCGTGCGACTTTTTTTTATTTTCAATATACAAATTCATACCATGACCATGACGTCTTAATCTGTCATGTCAAAGCCTATATGTGTCATAATCCCAATGTCATCTCATATGACGTTGTTGGATTCAACAATTATAATAATAGTGGTTACAAATTAACCCACTAATGACACATAATCTTCTCTAATACTCGTGTACATCCGTAGTCATTAGAGGTAATGCAAAGGAACTCATGTCCATTCTCTCTTATGCGTTTCCACATGATAATCGTTGGCAATATATTTTTTAGTGTTGATAAGGATTCGATTAGCTCTTGGAGCATAAAGAGCTTCAATGATAATAATCATAGTGCCATAAAGACAAAAGAATTTGAGCCATCTATCGCTCTTTTTTATCAATTATGATGATTCAATCATCTGAGTCACAAAAGAATTATAAGACATTATTCCATAAATAATTACTTATTTTTAGGTATTGTGTGGGTAATCTCATACTATCAACTTTAAATATTCGATCTCTCTAAGTAACATACTGGCAAATTATAAGAGATCAGTCAACATATGTTCAAGACATATAATATGTGAATGTAAATATACACAAATAAAAAACAAATTTTTTTTTGTTGCTGTTACTGTTCACGGTGAACAGTACTATTTTTTCAGTTGACTTTTTTGTTGTTGTTGTCATTGTTGACTCTTTTTTCAGTTGACTTTTTTCGTCACAATTGACTTTTTCACTTTCTTTTTCTTTCTTTTTTTTTCAATTCTTTGTCAAAAATATTGTCACCCTTTTGACTCATGTTGCCACACCATGTGCATTCATGGTGAAATTATTTCTTTCTTTCGAACCATATACCATAATAAGGTAATATGTCATTGCAGCAATAAAATTTAAATAGAGCTCAAATCTCAGATAAATTACGAAACTCTATTAATATGCC
>NC_020496.1:34762897-34764514 GCF_000184155.1 Fragaria vesca subsp. vesca | reverse complement strand
TTCTTTGCTAGATTTGAAGTATGTAATAGTGAGACTAACATCATTGCCATCTCCGTCTTCTTCTTCAGCTGCATGATGAGCTTTTTGCTTTCTTATATATTTATATACTATATATTGTGCAGCTAATTTAGCACTTGCCTTGCAATGCTCAAAATTGATGCTCATTAGATCTATGTCTATAGCATACCTCGTCTCCAATAATAAGCCATGTCATGGCTGTGAGGTTTTCTTGATGTCAGTCACCCATAGGTGATATATCCAATATCATTGGATTCGAGATTAGTAAATTCCGAGCATTTTTTCTTTTATTTCCTTTGCCCTTTTTTTTCGACATCTTGAGAAACAAGAAGAAGAATTAGTGTCGTAGTCCCAAAGACTTCCTCGACCACTAATATTTCCAAGAAATTTGGATTAGATCAAAACCATGATGTTTAAATGGTCGTTTTGAGGCTCATGAACATTTTCATAGCCATAATTCTCTTTTCGATGCTCATAGCATATGAATCCCCACGATTTAATTATTTTCAAAAGTCTCACGTCATAAGAGGGGTCGGAATGTAGAGGAAGGGAAGTTGGAAAATCCACGATAAAAACACAATTTTTAGAAAGCAGGAACTTTGATTTAAAGCTTACTTGGCAAAATTTAAGTTTGAAATTCTTGATTCACGCACGTGTCGATGTAGACGTGTAAGAGATTGCTACATACTCTCGATCCTAATGTGGGATCATAAGGCTGCTTCGAATCTTCGATCATCTCTAGCAATCACCGTTCGCACCCCACGGCAACTATGCCTCTTTATCATTAGATAGAGTAATTTATTAGCACCTTGTACATAATTGTATGATCAAACATGTATACGTGAAACATAACCACATGAACAATTAACCCATAAGATGAGAGGGACTTCAGAAAACTTAGCTTTTCGGTCCGAGCTATGCCGAGATGCAGAAAGCATTGGGGCTAGTCAGGTGCGCTACTGTACTTGGTCAAGATTCTTGAACATGATCTAGAAGATGAGCGCATGGGCAAAAGATGATCAGTTTGATCAAACTTAGTGATCGATCAAGTTGTCTTCTTCATAAGCCAATCAGTGGCTATCTTCTTCCTTTTCTTACAAAGCCACATATTCCAAGACGTGCAACTGGAACTTTTTCATGCATGTTCCAAGGCCAAGTCAAGCGGTGGCTTTGGTATATGTGAAGATCTATGTATGCAGGCTGAAAAAGAAATAATTATGTGCAGTGAAGATGGAAAAATGATCGATGCTACTGTGCGAGGGTCGGAAAAGTTGGGTATTTTGCCTGCTTCACGGCAAGGATGAGGATGAATGTTTAGGGTTTTTTTTTTCGGGTTGGCTTATCAAACTCAGGGTTAAAGCAAAGTGTCTGATAACGTGTTACGGGAGAAATAAACTGAGAGAGAGATTTAGAGAGAATAATCGTTCTTATTTCATTCATAGAATAAGCCTCTATATATAGAGGATACAATACATAAAGAAAGTACATATATTCCTATTACAACATTGATATCGAATCTTATTATGATTCTACTTTGACTAAGGCACACACGAATAAATCATATTTCTTTAAACATATATATATATATATATATATATA
>NC_020496.1:34757371-34761919 GCF_000184155.1 Fragaria vesca subsp. vesca | reverse complement strand
CTAGGGATAGAGTATTTGATAAACTTTCCGATCACTAAATCACATCTTCACCGTTCAGTTTGTAGGTGTATATGAGTATATCACTTCTGTAAATTTTCAGATATTTTGGTGATTGTTAAGTCATCAAAATGTTTGATTTATTTTTAATGATCTTGAACCGTGTAGGTTTGACATAAATGTTAAATTTTTGTTTTAATCTCAGCCATCAAAGCTCATTAAAAAACAGATCTAATGGTATGGGTCTATCCCTAACCCTAAAAGTGACAAAAACTAGGGATCCCTCATTGGAAGGGCCCTATATATATATATACACAAATTTTCTCAAGTGCGGATGTCCCTATTTATTCTTACGGTGCGGATTTCCACTTTACACTCACTTTTCAATCGAATTTTCACATCTCCACCGTCTAGTATTTAGATACTAATTTATAGATCATCTCTGCAAAATTTCAGCTAATTTGGTTATCATTAAGGTGCTCAAACTTCGTTTTTCTGTGGATGAACATAATTTTGTCGAACTTGAACCGTTCATGTTTATAACAGAAAAACGCAGTTTTGAGTGCCTTAATGATAACCAAATGGGCTGAAATTTTGCATAGATAATCTATACATTAGTATCTAAATACTAGACGGTAAAGATGTGAAAATTCGATTGAAAAGTGAGTGTAAAGTGGAAATCCGCACCATAAGAATAAATACGGACGTCCGCAGCTGAGAAGCGCTGTATATATATATATATACACATGGTTAAATTTTTTTGTCCCAAAAATTGATGTGGGCTGCAGCATATACCACCCCACTTTTAGATCCGTACTTATTTGCAGGTGGTCTATAAGGGGAGTGAAATCCACACTTCATTCTACAATTTACATTCCCGTTAACAAATATATTTCCTTAGGCATGTGAAAGGACCAGAATTAGCCAAGCAAGCCCAACATTTAGCTAACATCAACTGAGCTTGGCCGCTTGGGCTAGGCCACGGACTTAAAAATGGATCGGGTAAAGCCTGCCTTGGTCATCGACCATTTTAGAAGCATGTTGGCAACCTCCCAAGTTCAGAACCCTCTCGTTTCCCAGTCCCGCCGCCATGTCATCTGAAGAAACAATAAATCCGATCGCACTCCGGGATTCGCTATTCACCGTGCTTGTCCGGTGTGTGCGAATTCTCAAAGCAGAGTCTGTATATCTGCTTTATCTCTCGTTTCTCTATCTCTTCCCCAAATCGTTCTACTGTATAGCCTATCCGACCCGTCGTAATTTCTTAAACGCCGAGCATCCCTTTCCGGACAAGTACCAATCCGACACTCTCTTACCTCTTGCTTTCACGTCCCTTACCTTCATCTTCTCCCACTTGGGATTCATCCACTACACTCTGGGTCTCTGGTCAATCACATATACACTACACCGTGGCCGACCAGTTAAACTTATCTCGGCTCTCTTTAACTCTGTATTTGTCTCCTTCTTTCCTATTCTCGGTTGTGTCATAGTCTCTATTCCCAACATGGTTTCGCTGTTTAATCTGGTTTATTCGGGGCAGAACTTATTTAAGGTAATTAGAGGGATTGAGAAGAGCAAGATGGATATGTTAGATGTTATTATCTTGCTGTGTAGTATCCAACTTCACTTGGAGTTGAACCTTACACCCTCAATTGTTGTGATTGAATCGCGCGGGCTGGTAGAGTCTATGAAAAAAAGCAGCTCATTGATGAAGGGAAACAAAATGTTGGGTTTTATGCTGCTTTCGATTTTCGGGACTTGTTCCCTGATTTTAGGATTGTTCAGCGCTTGGATTCTGGAAATGCAGTTGAGTTTAACAGGTGATCTGAGCCGTGGTGGTTGGTGGAGGATGGTGACTTTTCAATATCTGGTGCAAATTGTGATACTTTCAGTTCTTTTCATGCTCGTTTTATTGTTCAATACGGTAAGCAATACTGTTTTGTATCACTATTGTATCAAGGCACAACGGAATGATGGAGAAGAACAGGCTGAATAAGGTTAGTCACCATTTTTTGATAGTTGTGATTATAGATTTTTCTTTTGTTTTGTATATTTTACCTTTCACTTTTTTGAAGAATAGAATCAAAGCTATATAACTGATTCAAATAGTAATAGTGTAGTATGATATCTGTACATATAGGTTATGACATGGATGTCTTTTCTTTCTAACTTCTCTTAATAAGCATTTTTCTGATATCCTCTCTGATATCCTCTGAGAGTCCCGCCCAGCCTCAGCCTAGACGTTGTGGCCAGCCATCTCAATTAGCTTAGATTGTGTCTTAAGTAAGTCGGGTTTAAAAAATATCCCCCGAGGCGTCTCCTTACTGTCACCTATAGCATTATGATTTTTGAAACATTGCTTATAAGAGATTACTTTAACAAAATATATACAAAGCCATTATTTTATGTTATTCCAGTTAAGATTTCAAAAACATGGTAATATATTAGGTGTTTGCTAGTTATATGTTACAAAATTTTGCTCACATTGTCAATTCTTATATAAGTAATGATATTGAATGTAGTGGTGTAACTTAAAATAAATTATAATCATCAAAGTTGTAAAATTGGTTGAATTTGTGATAGATAATGTTTGAAAGTGATACCAAAACCATTACAAGACAATAGGTATTAAGGTTTTGCTTTTTGGCAAGGTACGAGGAATTATATATCACAATTTGTACTCTCATATCAATGTATTTTTATATTGCAGTCTCAACACCAGTATGATGAATGCATGGTCCCGGCAACATGGTAGAGTAAAATCAGATATTTTACTGGAATCGTATGGTTGTAAAATTACATTATTTTTAAGCAGTTATCAAGTATTAGGCATGTAAATTGTGTATTTTTAGTATTGAATAATTAAACTTTAAGTAAACCTTTTTGAGTGTACAAAAAGAGATACACTAGAAAATGTTCGGATGTTTTGGATCATTTTGTCTCTCTCTTTCTTTTTGCTTGTCTCTTCTCTCGCAACTCAGGATTTATTTACTCACAACTATTGAAATAAAATATTTTTGGTGCATATTATGTTTGGATATTTGGGATGATCTTGTTGGTCTATGACTCTATGTTGCCTACATTAAATATCAACGAACATTATTGTCTATTCATTTCTTGTAATACTTCATAACTTAATCAAAGCTCAATGTGATGGGCTTAGACTGCTCTAAGATATATGTTTTTCGTATGTTCTAGCTTGGGAGAAGAAAAACATGAAAAGGTTAAATTGTTGTCAGTTTAAATAATTAAATGTTGAAAATAGTTATTTGTGGATTTCATGTTTTGAGAAAAATGTTGCTAAACAGAAGTAATTCGGTTTTCATTTCATTTATATGCTTAAAATTGTTTTCCTTTCTGTGAAATTACACTTTGTAAATGAGCTGCAAGAAGTATGATGTCTTGAACAATAATAAGAATGCACCAAGGAGTACTGATTTTGTTGTTGATGCAAATGCAATCAATGAGGACTTTAGAATCACCTTCAATCTTAGTAAGATCATGTAAGACATTAGCATGAACACAAGCACGAAGGAAGGGCAAGAGCTTCAGCTAGAATAACATTTGCTAGAGGGCGATCTTGATGATCTCCGATAACCAAACCTGTTGCAGCCTGATCATTAGAAAGAATGAAACCATCAAATCTAATTATACAAAGTTTAAAAGAGGAGGATGCCATTTGATAATCAAATTAGGGTATACTTTATTGTGTTTCCCATGGTTCAAATGGTCAGTACAATAGTCTTTGAATAAGTTTGCTGCAGTAAAGGAGACACGAGGGGATTCATTAATATTTCTACATACCACAGGACTTATGGTATTCAAATGCAGTCACAGGTGATAAAATTTTAGATGACTATTTTTAAGCAAGAAAAAAAAACAGCAAGAGTCGAGCCCAAGAAATGAGCCCAGATCCACACTAACAAAAAGCAAGACAACATTGGCCCGCAAAAAGAGACCAGACCTAGAGTCAGAATAGTTATCCCGTAATTGAGATGGAAACTTATGACACGTTTACTAACTTGGAATGAAAATTATCATAAATCGGTATCAACAATAATCGATATCAACAAGAATCGGTATGAGAATATTTCATATCATTTTATTGTTTACTTACCATAAGAAATCAAAACAAAAATGAAACTAATTACGATTGATGTTGTTTACTTATCATATGGAACCGGAATTAAAACTAGTTTGATTACTTTAAATACCCCTGCAAGAAATAAATTTAAAATACCCCTAAAATACAATATTGTTCTAGGATATTCTCTATGTGTGCCTTGGCCTTATGCCAATAGGATATGTAGTTAGACTAGATCTATGTATTCATATCCTTACCATATTGGTATTGTGTAATTCCTTATATAAAGGGCTCCTATCAATGAATAAGATGATGACTCTCTTGCTATCTCTTTGTCTCTACCATTAATCATTCGTCACGTTATCATGCACTTTGTTCTAACCCTAGAGCCAATAGCCCACCATTTTTTCTAAACCCTAAAACCAAAACCCTAAAATAGGGCAGCCTTGTTTTTCCCGATTTCCGAC
>NC_020496.1:34755392-34756569 GCF_000184155.1 Fragaria vesca subsp. vesca | reverse complement strand
AGATGTTATTTCTAGGTGCCAAATCGCATTGCCACTGCGTACAATGATAGGTCATTTGAGATGAATAAGTTTAGGTTGGATAAGAACCTCCACCTATAATCCGCATATTTAGGAACCTTGTCAGGCGATCTCATTCACCGCTAAATTGCGGATTGTCACTTTGATGAGACAATATTCCCGCCGTTAGGGGGAGATAAGAACACAAGTGTTCAAGTGGAACGACGTGAATTGTCGTGGTTTGTCCCCACTAAGTCTCATCTTGATCTCAAATGCTTATAGTGTTAAAGTGACGAGATCACATGCTGCAAATATGTCTGCAAGGATTGATGTCCTACAAAAGGACATGACGCGACCAAAAAGTGTTGGTCTTGACGCCATCACCATGGATGGTGATATGGTGACGCCATATAGTGGCAAAATTGGTGTCACAAGGCCGTGTGGCTCCCTAAAAGGAGGGAGGCCGTTAGGTTCGATATTGTCTTGCACTAGAAAGAAAGCGAGCTTGGCACAACCTGATCCATTGATCAGTGATACTCAAATCCGTCTCATGAAGTCTGAATTGTGATTATCGTTGGGGGACGCCTCAATGTCAAATCCAATCCATATAGAGATCTCTACAAATATTACACTAGTGTACATGAGGACGTGAGATAATGAGTCTACTATCGAACCACCCTTCGTTGATGGATATCAACTTAGTTGATTGGCCTAATGGAAAGATGCGATCCAGCATTAACAAAGAGATAGGTCCTTGGGCAGGTGATGCCGACACCGCAAGCTAAACCCTATCAACTGTGCCTTTATTAGATAGCGTAGTGAGAACAAGAGCTTAGACTCACCTTATGGCGCAAGGTCTTTCACTAACACGCACTGGGATCAACTACGATGAGATATGCTCTCGTAATGGATGTCATTGAACTCCACTACTTTGTCAGTTTGGTAGTTTCCGAATAACTGAACATGCAGCCTATGAATGTGGTCATAATAACATCTCTATGGGATCAGAGATATACATGAAGATCTTAAACGGACTTCATTCATCCGAATCAAGTGGCTCCAAACCACAGGAGCATGCGTTTGCTAAAATGTATTGAAACGCACATGGACTCTACTTGATTTGGAAGGGATATGGTGAATTATGCCTTTGCGTGTTCATTCCGGATTTACATGGACTCTT
>NC_020496.1:34747635-34751659 GCF_000184155.1 Fragaria vesca subsp. vesca | reverse complement strand
GGATATGTAGTTAGAATAGATCTATGTATTCATATCCTTACCATATTGGTATTGTGTAATTCCCTATATAAAGGGCTCCTATCAATGAATAAGATGATGACTCTCTTGCTATCTCTTTGTCTCTACCATTAATCCTTCATCAAATATATATTTTTAGGGTTGGATAATTTAGAAATATTATAATTATGTGAGGATATTTTGGGGAGAAAAAATTGATTCCATTACCTTGATTATGATACCCATCTCCCCCCTTTAGGTATCGAATAAGGGGTTTCGTCAGGAATCGATTACTGACAAGCAAGTGAGACCCACATCCATTATAATACCTTGACATGTTAATAAACGTCGAAATTCACCCATTCCGGAATCAATTACACCACTCTTAATTCCATTCTCTAGTAAACAGGCCCTTAACTTATTTCAGTTATTTTTTATTTGAGTTGATAGAAGTAATACGTGGTCTAAAAACAGTTTTTGAAGGGTGTTGCTAAATGTACCTAGCAAATTTCTAGATACATCCAGCAACACTATTTTTTGCACAAAATTTCTAATTTTACGCTCTATTTAATAAACACAGCAGACATCATCCAAACCCACCAAATTATGTTCGATTAAACCTAAATGTCATTATCATCACAATTATGAATTGAGATGAAGGAGAAAGAACACTAATCTTGTTATAAGATCTCGTTTTATATGCTTTATGGGCGATTTGTTCTCTTCTGTTATATATGCCC
This sequence comes from Fragaria vesca subsp. vesca, assembly GCF_000184155.1. Lineage (NCBI taxonomy): Eukaryota > Viridiplantae > Streptophyta > Magnoliopsida > Rosales > Rosaceae > Fragaria > Fragaria vesca. Next base: position 34,750,922 of record NC_020496.1, on the reverse strand, counting down.
ATGCCATTTGCTTCCTATCTTCTTATGTTTATGGTTGTCTGATATGATAACCTCAATCTCAAGCATCATTACAAAATGATACGGTGGAAAACATAAATAGGGAGAGCCCAATTCTTTATCCATGTTAAAGTAGTCATACTGTATCTATATTCAATTTTTCCTTCAACAAGAGCAAATCTGATCAATTTGCAAGCGGATCAGTTGATGAATTCAAAAGGCACGAAATCAATTAAATAACTAGTAGCAAGAAATTTATATGTTTGCACCAGTGAAAAAAAACCTTTAAATAAAGGATTCAGTTTCTTCTTACCGAGTCTTTACTCCAACAAAAGTGTCAAAATGGTGGGTGTATCTAGAAATTTACTGGGTGCTTACATTTAGAAGTACCCTTCTTGAATTAGGTATTCAACTCAGGGATGAAGTGAAAAAAAAACTTGACTAGTACTAAGAATGAATAGACTGGGTTCCGAACCCTTTTCTTTTTTTCTTTTTTTTTTTTGGGCTGCTTCTTTCAGAGAAAAAAAAATGAAAATAATTTGTTGTTCATTCAACTTTAATATATTGTTACATTGGATGAAACTAATAGAAAATGATCGAGAAAATCGCCAATTAGACTTGAGGAGGAATGTTGAACACTAGATCAGTAGAAGAAGAAGTAAGTCGGGGAGAAACTGAAGGACAATTTATTTAAAGAACATTAAACAACATGCAGTTAGTGCTCTCAGTATTCAGTGCAACTGTCCTCTTAATAGTTAGCTGCAAGGTTCATCACCTTCTAAGGTACGTAAGTGAATGATGTTAATTACCAATGGCACATTTGTGTGAAAGAGTTGGAGACAAAGATCGATGTGGTAAAAGAACCAGTCGACCAATATACCTCCAAACCATGAAAACAACTGTAAGCTATGTCTGTGTGTGTTCAGAGAGAATGGCCTGGGGACCCAAACAGCCTAGCATAGCTAAGCTCAACCCACCAGGCGGCCATTGATTCAAACTTTTCAACTTGAATCGAATTAATAGTACTGTGTGTAATGATCCAGTTTTATGATCACAGAGATTATTGCTAGCTGCAAACACATCAAGTGGTTCCGCCGGCAACGGCAACATAGGCGGATGTGCACCCGCCTCGGCCAACCTGTTCAACACGTGTGTGATTTTAGTGTTTGTCCCCAACCCCATCCACCATATATAACATTTCCCCAGTCTGATTATATATATATGTATACAGTATTATAGTATATAGCCAAATCTACTGTCGAAGTGCCTCAACACTATGAGCTAAGTTTTTGGTCCAAACCCTAAAAGCGAGCTCTTTTTAGTGAGTGAGTAGTGAGTAGTGACCACTCTATCCCAACTAGATATATTGTTTAGATGCCTGCACGTACCATTATGTTAACCAATCCACTTTCTACTTCTTTATATTACAGATAAGAACATGTATATTAGTTGAATTAGTTATACTAGTTAAGAAATCAATGTTTTGTTAATCTGGATTCTGGGGATCACACAAAATTGGTGATCGATGAGGGTTTCATAGAGCTAATGTTGAGAGACAGAAGACTCGCTTCTATTATTTGTGTCTGCTGCTGTATTCTGTGAACTACTCGATCTATTGGCCAAAAGAAAGATGCTCAAGTTATTGTTTTTTTGTAGCTAAAAGAATAGAAGGTCAACTTTCAACTATTTTGGTGTTGGATCCTGCACTTGGATGATCTTTATATTCCAGAATATGACAATATGCTATAGAAACTCAATCTATACAATCAACACAAATAATTTAGAAAACAGACGTTAGAGAAAGATACGGAGTGGACCTCCATTTCTACATAATTGTTACACTTCCCCACAACTACAGTACATTCCAGTAATTGTAATATTTACTATGGACTTGTAAGCCCTGGTTCAAGGCTTCAACAATGATCTCAGCTGAATCAATCCTCTAACTTTAATCATTCACGTATGTATGTATGTGAAGATATATGTTATGTACTGAAAATGTTTTGAATTATTATTTGTATTTTTTAAAGTGAAAATTCGACATCTTCTAATAATATCAAACAACGAAACACAAGGGCGTAGGGAAGGGGGGTCAAGGGGTTCAGCTGACCTCCCTCACATTTTTTATTTGGTCATATTGTTATCTAATTTGTCAGTTGAAATGTGATGTTAGCACTATTTTGAACCTTCTAACTAATTAAAGAAAAGTTCAGCATATAAAATATTAATTACAACAATCAATTTAGACAGAGGAGTGTTCAACTCCTCACGTGTGTTTGTTACGTGTGGTTTTTTTTTTTTAATATAGGTTTCTAATCCGAATCAATGATTGATTGCATCTCCCTTTAATATTACAATTAAAACATATTCCTAGTCCTTTTTTTTTGTCTTTTCAATTAATATGTTTTCCTAATCAATCAATTATTGTGATTGATTTCTCGTGCACCTCTATATAAACAATTTTAGTCGCTTCTTTACGTATTTTTTTTGTTATCCTTCAATAAATTTTTTCCTGTCGTCGACAACCTTCATAGTTAAAACTTGCAATTATGAATGTTTTAGTTTTATTTGAAAAGTATCGTAAGAGAAAAGCAGCAAAACAATCGACACCATCTGAAGCTCCTCCAAAATTTTAAAATATGAGCAATCGTCGAGGACAATTATAATTGCTTTAGGGAGATTTGTTATTTTATTTAGCTTTTGTTTTCAAAGTATTCTAATGATTTATAAGTTTTTATATTATTCAATAAAAATTATATTTTTATTTTGTGTGGCATCATTATTTAAATTCTTGACCCTTCTATTTGTGGTTTCTGGCTACACCACTGACGAAACAGCAACAGATTAAGGAAAGAGTGTGGCTATTGGGACCTCCAAATTTGCTCAGTATACCTCTCATTCTCTCTACACCTCTATTTTACTTTTAAATACAAGCATTTTCTCATTAGACCTCCTTTCAAATTCCTAAAATAACCTTGTTTATGTAATTCACATATATATTAGTATATTACTCATTACACCTGTTTTTCACTCACTATACCTCCAATTCTTTTTTTTTCTTTTTGCATCCGAATATCCATTCCTGACTTCCATTCTTTAATATTTTTTTTTCTTTTTAACGCAAACCTTCATTCCCGACCTTGATTTCTTCATTTTCTTTATTTTTTGTATTTTGATATTTTGCATAAAATGTCACTAGACATTCATTTTTTGATCAAATTGTAAGAAATAATTTTCAATGACATCAATTTTTGAGAAAAGTTCATTCGAATCATAAATAATACTATTTT
>NC_020496.1:34719275-34747475 GCF_000184155.1 Fragaria vesca subsp. vesca | reverse complement strand
ATACTTATTTATTTATTTTTAATAATTGATAGATCATTAATTTTGTAAAAATATTTTTTCACTTTGTATAAGCATGTGACATGTATGATAATATAAATATATAAATGCTTTAATAAGTATGTGGTAAATTAGAAAATAAAAATCAATAAGAAAAATAATAAAATGCAATCCATTATTATTGAATTAGAAAGTTTAGAGAGAATAAATGTAACATTACTTTTTGTTTAATTAGTGTCCTTAATAGTCATTATATAAGAGGATAAATATGTCATTTAATAATTCATAATAGAGTGAGGTCAAGTGAGCAAACTTGGAGGTCCCAATAGCCACACTCTTAAGGAAATCAACGATAGAAAATCCAGTGATGAACTCGGACTTGGGTTAAATTTTGTCATCACGCATCAGATCAAAGATTATATACTTAATCTAAAATACGAAAACCTTCCAAAAACCTCTCGATCGGAGATGGAGATGGACCAACCTAAACGTAGGGCCTTTTATGCATGGAGTTTCTTTGTTATCTTCTTCCATTCACTTTTTTCATAATTCCATAATCGATCCATTTACTTGTATAAAAATACAAAAAAACATAATGAGGTGGTGGGAGAAGGGTAGGGTTTGGCGGTGTATGTGTGAGTCCATGTTGGGTCTGGTCCAGACTCCAGAGAAAGAGAGGACTGCTACTACTACTACAGTTGCAGAGGGCGTCAAGGACTCATTTAACTTCTCACATGGCGACTGCGTCGACGAACCCAGATCTATCGTCCTCCTACTCGATCTAGCTACCACTCGACCTTGGAAGAAGCCGACGACGTCGTCCCCGACGCGTGTCAGATTCTTGTTCTGGGAACCCCATGGATACTGTTCGAGAGAGTCAACGTCTCCATGCATGCAAATGCAGTAAGAGAGAGTAATGCAGGCCGGGGTGCTGGTTCTGTCGTCGTTGTCTTGTAGCTGTCAAGGTGGAGTGACCCACAAGTGCAAAATCTCACTTGGCTTTCTCTCTCTATCTCTCTTTGGCCTGGCCTCCTCTATCATCATCAATTCTTCGATGGATAAATTCGCCGGCACCGGTAAAATCAGAAATGTTCTCATCAGCTTTGGTGTGTCAGATCATCAGAGTGAATAATGCTATTCATATGTCCCCCCACGCCAGCATTCAAGGGACCGCGCGCGGCTAAAACCAGGCCATTCATATATCCATCCAATCTATCCATCCGTGAATTGCTACCTCATGTGACTATTTCGTACGTAGTACTTGTATTCCAGTATTAGGGTTTACCCCATATATCCACTATTACCATTTACTTACTGACATATTGCTTATCAATTATGACGTTTTATATAGATCTGGTTTCGGTCATCACCTTATCGGTTTATGTTTAACCATTATTGGATGTAAATAATGACGAAAATAATTGTGATTAAATTATATTGTTTAGTTCTCTACGGTTGGATTTCCAATCCAAATGTGATCGAGTATAATTTTCTTGTTCAACAACTAACCACGTAAACACTATTCGTTTATGTAAGTGACAACTCGATCTCTTGAGTCTCTGTTGTCACGGCTCAAGACTCAGTGACTCAGTCTCACAAACAATTTTATAGATGAAGACTATAAATTGCTAAATCAACATCTCCTCCATAATGACTAGTAATGTCAAAATAATTTATAACAACAACAACAAAGGAACATAAAGTTACAAGTTAAAAAACAAAAACAAAAAGGGTGCGTAAACTTCAGTACACCACAAGAATTGAAAATTGATCAATAGCAGGAACATGTTGAGGCAAGTACTCTTTACTTCCACTACTCTTCCCAAGCTCCTGCATTAGCTAGGAATTAACCCCAACTACTGTCAGTTTGAACTAGTTGATCAATTGAGCTAGACAGGTTTGAATTGATTTTGGAACACTTAGCAGCGACTGATTTTCATTTAATTTTCACCCAAGTAGAAGTGAAACAAAGATTCACAGAGATGATTCGATCAAAAGCAGCTAGCCACCAATTTCTCTACATGAGTTAATCGAGTGTATATAGAAGACAACCCACATCTTAAATGTCGCATAATTTGTTGGGGCTCTATCTGATATATGTATATATATAGTGTGGTACATATACTACGCACGCAATAAAACGCAACTACCCTATTTTAAACAAAAAGGGAGATGCCATGCTACTTTGGTTACTGATAATAATTACAAATCATGTGCATTAAAATGAAGAAAATTTAACAAAAACGAAAGCTAACAACCATGGGAGTGACTGTATGTTTTTTGGGTCTAATTAGATAGTAGCTGGCTATGTGTTTAATGTGTCTGCTTGGTCCATTATCATCAAACAATCGAAGGTCGACAAAACACACATAAATTTGATACGTGACCTATACTTGAGTGGTTGTTAGGATCTCACATCTTTTGGCCCTCTCGATCAATACGATCATATACTGATGTAGTCGATAATTTTTAAGGTTTATCTCAAATGCCTTCTGGAAATTTACTTCTCTAAACATAATAGACAAGTAGTGCGAGCTAGACATGCATCACGGTGTTGAGTTTGGCTTATAGACAAGCTTACGAACGAACTCGGTTGATGGAAATGAAGTTAGTTTCTTTGTCTTTCATATGAACATGGGAAAGTAAACTTCTGATGAGAACAGTCTTTTTATGGCAATCAATATTACTTGACGTGATGAGAAGTTGAGAACACAGTGTTTTTATTGATTATTGATGAGAACACAGTGTTTAATCCATAAACTGTGACAGATAGATAGATCCAATCAAGTGTGGCCTAGAGCTCAACTGAGTATTTAAAACCTCAATTGGGATTTGGTTTTGGTGCTCCCCCAACCACTTTGTTTTCATTTTTTCTTGTCCTTGTTGGTAGGTCCTGGTATACGCAGGAGCTAATGTTTTTGGTTAAACGGTCCCTATCTATGTTCGTTTGCAACATTGGTCACAATAGTGGCCCTAGTTTATAACACAATCAGTACCATTAGGAAAGTCATGGATGGATTGAAATGCAAACATGTGTAATGGAGATTGTACGTTTTGTCATGATCAGGTCGGCTTGGGTGTTGTGACTCAAAACGACTAATTCCACTTAAAAAGTGATAGATGGAATAAGATTGATGGAAATTGTATTACGTTTGGGTAACAAAGGAGGATTAAACTGCCGTACCCAACAATCTCGTCTACAATGAAATGCCACTCAACTTTGATATTTGTCTTCTTCATTTTCAAAACCAAAGAAAAAAAAATTAAACAATTTCATTAGTAATGACAACAAACAATCAAAAGTATTTATTTGTTTAATATCATTTGATCTAGTGACATAATAGACTTGCTATAGTATTTAAGTTGTTTAACTGATAAAAATAAAAATAAATGATGAATACAAAAAAAACATTTAACCTAAACTCTTGATTATAATAAGCATTTAAAGCATGTTATGAGAAATATTCTAACTAGCACGGTAGCACCAACTAGCAAATAATATTGTTCTAAGGCAACTCATTTCTTTTGACAGTTTAACACAACTGTGACGTAACATTGTTTAAGAATCAAGTTAAAAGGCAAATCAACCTTATTGTAATTTTAATTTATGTTTCTTCTTTCAAAATCCAATTGACCTTATCACTTTATCAATTGCCCGATGCATATGACCCGGCTTCGTGTTCATTGTGCACTAACAATGAATTGAACCATTACCATAAAAAAAAAATTACAAAAAGAAAAAACAACATTGAATTGAAACATGACCTTCATGCACCAAAGTTATTGAGATGTATAGACTTTCAAGTAGAAAAGGAGTAAAGATTCACTGCCTTTCGTTTGGGAAGAAAATAGTAAAGAAATCTAGAACAGACTGTACTTGCATCCACAGTTTATTCAATATTGCCCCAAAATGGTCATTTCGAAAATTACACATTTATTCACATTAACACAAAGCAGGGGGCACGCTCGCATTGACCTTGGGGCGTGGATTTCACGCGCCGTGACCAGGTTGGTAAAAGGCTGGTTTTGCCTTTTGCCTTGCTTTCAGAAAAGAAAGCGACACGCTCGCGAGAAATTGATTATCTCGTGGGCACGGAAAACAATGCGATTATTCAATGTGGCAATAAGTGGAAATTTAGGGATATTTAAGGCCGTGTTTGTTTGATTGCTCGGAATAGAATTAAAGAAACAATTAATTATTGGGGTACTAAATAGAATAAAGAGCAAATTAAAAAAAGAAAAAAGAAAAAGAGGAGGGGAGGGGATTCCTTAAAGATCTTTGTTGTTTTGCTGGCTTCTGAAGATACACACAGTTCCTCAGATCCGAAGAAAAAGGTAACAAATAAAAAATCAAAGGACTGAGTTTACAATTTTTTAGTACTTAGCAGTCAATGGTTTAGTGCAATGGTCTAGGGTAAAATGCTATTCTCACCGTGATATAGTAACTACCATAAAACGAGTTGAGTGGTCCGGATTTGGGTTCGGGCTCCTTATAATCACCAGGTTGAGAAAATAAATTACTTTTTCGTACTCATAAGGATTGAATTTTCGATATGCTTGTAGAAGCTGATTTTATAGATAGTTGATGCTTTTACAGATATATGTGGATGTAGTGGTTGTTACTTTTTATTTCTTTGTAAGCTAAAAGCATAAATGAACTGCTTAGATTATTATAGACATTAAAATAACCAAAATTACATGATCATTATGGATATTTTTAGAAAAATGTGGACAAATTTTATTGAGAAATACCTTGATAAAGAGGAGAGTTCATCGTATAGACTCTGAATTCTCGGTTGACAGTCACAATTTATTATTGCATAAGTCATTAGTATTTGAAAATTATGAATATAATTTCTAACAATCTTAATTTTTTTTTTTACCACATAACACCTTTTTAACCGTCAAACTTGATCTTGCCAACAAATTTGTAACACACCTCATTCTTATATACAAAAAGACATGGACTCTAATCATAAGTTCATAACAAAAAAGAATATCAGGTAATGATTAACAAAAGACCTCGTTATAAAAAGAGTTACTACAAAACACCAAAATGAGTCTTTATTGAAAAGATTAAAACAAAAATGGTCTGTATTAACCGTAGGTTAAAAAAAAGGTAAAACTCTGATTAAAGCTAGCAGTGGGTAAAAGGACTGCAAGAACAGTGACACTGATGACCTCTGCCTCGCGCATATATATGTAGTAAAAAGTAGTAGTACTCTCCTCTGCGTCTTCTCTCTTTTGTATTTATTTTAATTCATTTTTGGTTTTATTTGGCGAGTGAACCTTTGGACTCTTGCATGATCCAAAAGCTCTCCTCTGCTTTCTCTTCTCTCTTCTCTCTCTGCGCGTCTTCTATGGCCTTTTATCTTCTTCTGTACTTCCCTTGATTGCTTTTGCTTGATTCTTCCGAACCAAACCAAACCCAACTACAAGACGAACCAAGATTCTTACTTTCTAAGCGTCCGAGTCCCCGGAGAATAATCCCTTCTCTTCAACTCGGAGAATTTCTGCCGGATTTTTCGGACGACGGGCCTCCGAGTTCAGGGTGGTCTCGGCCGTAGATCTTGATTCTCGCGGAGAGATTCAGAGGCTTTTCTCAGAGTCGGTGGATTGTGTTTTGTTTTTGGTTTTGTTTTTTTCAATAACAGAGCAGAGTGGTTTTCGGAGCGCTTTTCTAGCTTGGAAGAAAAGTTTGGTGGCCTTTGGACTGGTTCAGTTTCATGGAAGTACGAAACTGAGGGTTTTGAGATTCTGATAGTTTCTTTGCCGGTTAAGGAAGTATGGATATGAAGTCCAAGAGTCGAACAAGTCTCAAGATTTTGGAGTGAAAACGCGGCAGGAAATTTAACTCATGTATGCTGTATAAGGTAAGAAATTGATCGAATGCCACTTCATTGATTTTGAGTTTATGTCTTTGGTTTTGTGTATGTTCCAAAAAAAAAATTACAGAAGAAAACATCTGATTTTGGGTAATTTATGTGTTGTGCAGCATTTAGTGAGAGCAAGAAGAGAAGGGAATTTGCAAATTTTGATTACTTTAAAAAAAAAAAAAGATTTCGAGATGATTACGTTTATGGATGCGAAAGAGAAATTGAAGGAAGGGGAGAAGTGCTTGGATCCTCAGCTATGGCATGCCTGTGCTGGAGGGATGGTTCAAATGCCATTGGTGAATGCCAAGGTGTTCTACTTCCCTCAGGGCCACGCCGAACACGCTTGCGGCCCTGTCGATTTCAGGAACTACCCGAGGGTTCCGCCTTACATACTCTGCAGGGTCTCGGCTATCAAGTTCATGGCTGATCCTGAAACTGATGAGGTTTATGCAAAGATTAGACTGGTTCCTTTGAGCTCTAGTGAGGCTGGTTATGAGGATAATGGAATTGGGGGAATTAATGGGGCTGATTCGCAAGATAAGCCGGCCTCATTTGCAAAGACGCTGACTCAGTCGGATGCTAACAATGGTGGAGGGTTTTCTGTGCCAAGGTACTGTGCTGAAACTATTTTTCCTAGATTGGACTACTCGGCTGATCCTCCTGTGCAGACAATTCTTGCTAAGGATGTTCATGGCGAGACTTGGAAGTTTAGGCACATTTATAGGGGGACGCCAAGGCGGCATCTATTGACCACAGGGTGGAGTACTTTTGTGAACCACAAGAAGCTTGTTGCTGGGGACTCAATTGTGTTTTTGAGGGCGGAGAACGGTGATCTTTGTGTTGGAATTCGGCGAGCCAAGAGGGGAATTGGGGGTGGACCAGAGTCATCTTCTGGGTGGAATCCGGCAGGTGGGAATTGTGCCATGCCATATGGAGGGTTCTCTTCCTATTTGAGGGAGGATGAGGGGAAAGTGATGAGAAACGGCAACGGTAATGCCTCGAATTCGAATGGGAGTCTAATGGGGAAGGGGAAAGTTGGTCCCGAATCAGTTTTGGAAGCTGCAACACTTGCTTCAAATGGACAGCCTTTTGAGGTTGTTTACTACCCTCGAGCAAGTACTCCAGAGTTTTGTGTGAAAGCCTCGTTGGTGAAGGCAGCATTGCAGATCCGTTGGTGTCCGGGAATGAGATTTAAGATGGCCTTTGAAACCGAAGATTCTTCCAGGATAAGTTGGTTCATGGGAACCATATCCTCTGTTCAGGTATCTGACCCTATGCGCTGGCCTGAATCACCTTGGCGGCTTCTCCAGGTACTGTGCTCCAAGCTCATTTAGTCATCTTTAATTTCCTTTCAAGAACCATATTCTTCCTTGGTAGGTCTGGCTTTCGTCTATGTAATGTTTAGAGGACAAAAATTAATGTCTAATGGTTTTTCTGTTAAAGTTTAATCTGTCTATATATGAGCTCCTTACTCCTTTGTTCTGCTATTTGAAGCTTTCAACTATTGTAATTTCTTTGTGTCATATGAATCATTAGGGAAGCTTGCCATTGAGCATATGTGCTTTGCAAAAGTTTGTCATTAGGAAAACCTACTGATGAACGTTACAGAACTACTTGTGTATGGCTGAGTTCTTTTGTTCTCCTTAAAATTTCCTTTTAGTAATCTGAATTAATATGGTACAGGTTAGCTGGGATGAACCTGATTTACTTCAGAATGTTAAACGCGTTAGCCCGTGGTTGGTAGAATTGGTGTCAAACATGCCCGCCATCCATCTGACACCCTTCTCACCACCAAGGAAGAAGATGAGACTGCCTCAACACCCCGATTTCCCATTTGAGGGACAACTTCCAATGCCAACATTTTCCGGCAATCACCACCTCCTTGGAACCAGCAGCCCCTTCGGTTGTCTGCCCGACAAAACTCCTGCTGGCATGCAGGGAGCCAGGCATGCTCATTACGGTCTATCATTATCAGATATCCACCTCAATAAACTGCAATCAGGTCTATTTCCGGCTGGTTTCCCGCCACTTGATCATGTTGCTACGCCCACCAAATTCTCCAATAACACAATGATTCAAAGGCCTACCATGAGCGAGAATGTATCTTGCTTGCTAACTATGTCACATTCTCCACAGTCTACAAAGAAATCCGAAGATGTAAAGCCACCGCAGCTCATGCTCTTTGGTAAACCAATACTTACTGAGCAGCAAATCTCTTTGAGCTCCTCTGGCGATACTGTCTCACCAGTAGTTACTGGAAATAGTTCGTCAGATGGTAGTGGAGATAAAATGGCAAACCATTCTGAAAATTCTGGATCTGCACTTCACCAACAAAGCGTACAGGAGAGATCATCTGGTGAAGGTTTCCATTGGTACAAGGACACTCGGCATGAAGCTGAAGCAAATTTGGAAACTGGTCACTGTAAAGTCTTTATGGAGTCTGAAGATGTAGGCCGCACTCTTGACTTTTCACAGTTCAAGTCTTATGATGAATTGTATACAAAACTGGCAGACATGTTTGGCATAGAAAATTCCGAGACACTGAACCATGTGCTCTATCGAGATGCTACTGGTGCAGTCAAACACATTGGAGATGAACCATTCAGGTATGAATGAATTCCATCCGGAATCTGCAAATTAGTTCCTTTTAATCATTAAATCTTGTTGTATAAGGTAAAATGTTGATCATTTTACTGTTGAAGTTGCAGTGACTTTGTGAAAACGGCAAGGAGATTGACGATTCTAATGGATTCAGGCAGCAACAATGTAGGAATGTAAAGAAAGAATAAAGACCCTCTTGATTCAAATTGTACAGCTGGTTGGTAAATCCTTTGTTTCCGTGTTGACATTTTACTCTTGCTGAAGTTGCGGGAGAAGCCGCACATACACTGATCTGATTTATGAGCTTCCAATCCAAATCATTCCGGTTTCTTGGTCCATCTTCCTTTCTCGAAGAAGGAACACTTAGCTTCCAAGAATCAAAACTCTTAACTACAGTATCATCATTCCCCCAGCAATTTTGTTGCTCTTGTTTTGATTTCGAGGTTTTCTACATTTCTTGGTATTTCGTTCGACAATGTTATAGTCTTCTAAGAAGGCAGTTTAAGTCGAGTGAAGATGTACATTAGACATTTCAGCTGAGTTTGAGTAGAAGGAAAATTTTCCTCTCTGGCTCTCTTGTCTTTTCGTTTCCATATATACTCTGTACTTGAAATGAAGTAAACGCATTTGCTTTTTGGCCTTTTCTAGTAGTCTCTTTTCAAGTTCTTGTTTTTTCTTGTTGGTGGGATCAAGAATCCAAGATGCTTGCTTTTTCTGGTTTCTGGTTCTTTCTTTGCTCCGAATTCTGGTATCTCCTAAAAGGGTCATATTTGCCATTGAGAAAAGGATCAAACTTTCTTCTCAAACAAGTATTTTTTTCGAAGAAAAAAGTGTTGGTTCCGTGCAAGACCTAAAAACAAAAAAAAAACAAAGAGAGAGAGAGAGAGAGAGAGTTGGTTAAGGGTCTATCCAGTTAGCTTCAACATCAGGGTTTATATAACAAAAGGGATTTTCTTTCAAGCCGAGTTGACCTAATCACCCCAATTCTCATCACCAGCATCATCTCCATTTCCATGGTTTTTGTTATATCAGAATCAATATGTGTTACACGACAACAGATTTTCAGGGTTTTATATTATACAAAGCAAAGCAAAGCAAAGCAAAGGAAAATAAACAAGTAATTTAATTGTCCCAATCTTGACGCCACAAAGTGTGGGTTATAGTAAATATAAAAATCACCCAACTATGAGAAAAATAGTGGGTTTTGCATGTATTGATTTTATTGGTTATATATGGGGATTGCAAAAACAAAAAATTTGTCAAACACAAAAGTCAATAATGGGATGAAAGTGAGGAGGAAGAAGAAGAAGAAGAGGAGGAAGGAAACAAAAAACACATTCTGTCTGTCGTGGTTAGTTTTCGTAATCTTGGCCCGCACGTGAGAACTCGTGGGGTCCCACATGGGGTATTAAATTGTGGTAATAAAGGGTGCACGTGTGGGCGACGTCAGATTGGAAAGACAACGTTTGCTTGTGTTGCGCCGTTTCGTTGACCGGGCTGTTTGTTTTCTTTCTTTCTTTTTTGGTTGAAGGCTGTGCGTGAATGAAAGTGAGGAGATGAAAATGTCAAGAGTGAGAATGATTTGGATCGAGATCTCTCCCTCTATTAACCATATTGATGTCGTTCTATGTTGAATGAAGCATATACCACGGTAGATTTAGTAGTTAATTGAAGACCAAAGTTGAATCGAACGAGCAGAGATGCGTTAAACACAAGAGAAAACGAGGAAAACGTAAGTAGTCAATTGAAGACCAAAATTAAATTAGACAATTGGGGAGCATTAACACGAGAGAAAACGAGGAGGAAGTCTTTATTTTAGTCATACATTTTGATTATCATGATGGTTGGGGAGCATTAATACGAGAGAAAACGTGGAGGAAGTCTTTATTTTAGTCATACACTTTGATTATCATGATGGTTGGTTTGATCTTATTATCTTGCAGGGGCACGTTTGAGGGAGATAATCAGATTGTATTATCCTATCAATAAATACTTAAGGCTGAGAATTTTAGTTGCACATGCAGTGTCAAAGCATCTCCAACAACTCATATAATTTCTCTATTATAAAGAAGCAAAACTCTCTAATTTTTCTGCATAAATACTATGAAATTTCCGATGGTCGTGTCTAAAAAGGGTTATTTGTTTAAGTGAGATATTTACTTATTTAGTTCAAAACAAAAGCAACAATAAATATATATATATATATATATATATTTGATTTAGTTGAGAGTCTGCATACATGGTACACACTTCAAAGATGATCGGACGTTTATAGAGTTTACGTATACCAATCTTTTCTCCAGAAGGGTATCGGTGGAAGCAATCAGCTTCTTTAAATCTTTTATTTAGAAATTGGAAAATTTGTATTAGTAGAAGTAGCTAGTCAGCACATAGATTAGTAGTTTCACGGCGTAAGAACAAGATATTTTTGTCAAAACAGTCCAGATTTTAGGTTGTGAGGGTAGAGATGCTTAAAGCCACGCCTTCGAGAAGAGATCGACGTCTTGGATCCTACGCAGCACCTGGACTAGAAAAAGAATACAATATACATCATCTGGCTAAAGCTAGGTTTGATTCAGTTGTTTCAATTTCTCATGATGTCATGTCTTTACGATAATCTTATATATATCAAACATTAGAAACTGGGTGGCTTAGTTTTATTATATAATTGTGACTATATCTCATGATTCTCATCGACTCAGTCGTTTTCCTTCGTATTAATAGACCAGGACCAAACACAGGTAATCCCAGATGGATAAGTCTTTAATTGGTAGACCCAAACCAACAACAGCTCCACTGTGTTTTCTTATTGCTAAAACGTACTGTAGTTTTTAATTTCTTTCTAACTTGCAAGTTTGGTTAAACTAGCTAAATACAATACAAGTGTCCTTTGATCAGATTAAGAAAATACTTCAATTCATTTTGTTTCTGGTATTGTTGAGTAAAAATATGCAGGAAGCATTTGATGATTTCTAATGAAATGGTGCTTCACTTCAATGCCTTGCATTGCCTTGGCACCGACAGAAAACACAGCTCGGGACACAAGCGTCCTTGATGGCCCCGATCCTTAATTGGTTGCATCATGTGATGTGCATGAGTTTCCTTATATATATAGTCTTCCATTTATCAAAAGAAAAAGAAAAATATATAGTAGATTTTGAACTAATTAATTAAGTATACACCAGGTGCTATCTATCTATCTTAATGGGAATTCATTTCCTTTTGTTTAGAGTTGAGCACTTGAGCTCATTCAATTTTTTCAAGTTGGTATTCAATTATTTGCCACCCCCAATGGCCATAGAGAGTACCAAGTTAGGGCAAGAACCCTAATAGTCAAATAACCAGGGGTCAAAGCAGCTAGAGAAAGAGAGAAAAGGGAGACAAAAACCATTCCCAAAGCATTGTTTGTGTCGTCACTTTGTTTTCAGAACCCACTTTCCACTCCACCACACCACCATACATGGCATGGTTTCGACCTAGAACCCCTTAAACAAACACACATTGGATTCATCCGTTCCATTCGCTCACTCACTCACTCACTCACAGATCGACTTATTTATTTCTGTATGGGTTGTCTTTGCTTGCTCGCCATGCATGTCGTAATGGGAAAGTCTTCACTATATCGATCTCTACCTCGCGGACCATGAAGAAGATCGAGTCGATGATCTGCTGAGACAGACGACCATCACCTAGGGATTACTTGACTTCACGACTACGTTAAGCAAGTGTCAGGTTCTGCTGCTGGCTTTGAATCCACCCACTTGGAATCTGCAAGAGTTTTGAGAGATCCAAGTAACGGGAAAGAGGGCATTGTTCAAGGGGGACAAGTGCGTCATCAATGTAACAATGAATGAGAGTATTGGCTGAACTGTCTGTTTCTGATTTCTGAGAGGGTTCCCATGCCTCTATGATATGTCACCCCTCACTTTAGGGTTTGTTACTGCTAGCTACTTGCCAGTTGCCACCACCATGTTCTTGTTTTCTCCTTGAGTTTGTCCACTTCGATCTAACAGATGAGTATGTCCAAGAGACCAAGAGGCTATGGTTTTTTTTTTTTTTTCTTTCTTCTTTTAATCCTCTAAACCCTATTGAACCCTATTGATGAGTCGTGCAAGTGATGACCTTCACGGTACGCAACACCCTAATTAAGGTAAGGTTTAGGATATCGTTTTAGGGTTAGGCTTTAACAAAACAAAACAAAAAATGTGTGTAGGATGGACATTTTAATAAATTGTTGATTAAGCCAGTTCCAGGATTTTCACTCAGTGCTTGATATATTCTAGTAATCAGAAAATAAAGCCTACATATGTATTGGTTGAATTCAACATGATACTTGGCATTATGTAAGTCACATATATAGAAGTACTGAATTCAAGAATCCACAAAAAGATCAACAAATTTTGTTCTCATCAGGACCAATGACGAGTTAGGTTTGAAAACCAGGTGAGTTATTTGGTGCCTTTCGCTTCCCTCCAGCACATTCATAATAAAAAAATGCAAACAGTTTGATGGGTTGCATTGACATCAAATTGTGTTTACGCGTTATGGAGACGATGGAGCATTTGTGTCTTGCTAACTCTAATGTTGGCCATATTCTTTGTTCGGTTATGAACACTAAATCATAGTTTTGATAGTGTTGTTTACTTGTCATTACTATTAGTGGTCAACTTTAAAAGATAAAAACCCCTAGCAACCTGACTGTCTTCTAGAATAATTTGTGTAGTAGTGTGCTCAAGAAAATACGGTTCACTTAACATTATTCATGTCATAATCACACTATTGTTGCACAGTTTGTTGGTTTACCATTGAGTTTGAAATTAAATTTATTAAAGGAAAACCCAAGTGATGATGCTTTCAATCGGATCAGTTTGAAAGGTTTGTTTGATTCTTTGAATAAATGAACATACTATTAATTATTCTTCATACTATTAATTATTCTTTGAATAAATGAACATACTATTAATTATTATTAGTTTATTACTAGTTGGCAATGCAATGAAAAATCACACCACATACAATCTCGAACTCGAGACTTCAACATACATAATATCCATGTCATCACGTCTTATAGATAACTTAATAGTGAGTTATTTCTTAGAGTATAATGTACTATGTACCAATTTTTGAAATTTGATTACTATAGAATATCTAACCTACCTCAAATCATCAATTCATCATTCCAAATGAATAACTACACCAATGATATACGTATAGTTCCGAAACAAAATTAGAAGTCCGCAACATATTGCTAACCTCTTTATCTTAGTATTTTGAATTTAAAACGAGTTATCGACCTACGATCACAAAACATCAAGTTCTTCATCTGAGAATAATTTTTTACGAACAAGCTCATCTGAAATTAATTTATCTAATCAACATCACAACACAAGCCCTAAAAAAAAAAAGAAAAATTAATCAACTGGTTGCGAGAAAGCCAAAATTGAGGGCAAAGGAAGGGGAAAGGCTTAGGGTGGACGTTATGGGCCTACCAAACCAGACTTTATCTCTGTTTTGGAAACTCTGGTTATTATGGTCCCCTTCTCGTGTTGTCGTTCTTGTCCTTTTTACCCCAAAAAAAGTCTCTTCCAAAAACGACACAGATTCTGGTGACGCGCCAAACTATCAGGCCCGTGCTGTGGTCCCCCCGAACCCTTCTCTCTGCGACCGACATCCATTTGCAAATTACAGGTACCGCTTCTTACACCGATAGCGACCCGTCGTTTCATCTTTTAACCGGGTACGACACTCGTGTCAGAAGAAAGCCCAAACTGAATGAATGTTGGGCCACACAGGACATTTGATATTAACTCTCAAGTATCAAGGCCCACAGCACCATTTAACCAGTCCTAGAGAGCATTCTTGTTGTTTCATAGATGTATTGTGTTCAACTTGTTACCTTATGGCTAGTAACAAATACACGAGTTCTAAAAACCTACGAGCAGTTTCAGTACGTTGGGGGAGCCCCATATGGTTCTTCGGAACACCTTGGTGGACATGAAAATGGATGACAGATTTTCAATGAGGTGTTTCCAGAGTGAGAGTGCTCCCTACTGTGAACAATCATCAACAGGTTGGTATAACTGGAGCAGACTATGAACTTCAATCCTTACAAGTTGGAACTTGGAAAGATTTAGAGCTCTGAACCTAGACAGCGTTCTGTTTTACACCAACTTGGAACCTGCGAAAAATAGAGAGGCAATGGAGGCTGCAAAGTTCAGCAGTAGCTCTAATTATTTCCAAATCGCCAAATTTGGACCATTACATGGGCAACTCTCCTTAGAAACCATGTAGCAAGTTTGGCAATCCAATCGAAGTTGCATAGTAAATGGAAAGCTTAAATTCATCTGAATTATGAGGATAATAAAGCTTCCCAGGGTTATACCAAAGAAAAGTAGAACAACATATAACTCAACAACCTCACAAGATAAACACACATAAAAACCAAGCACAGATACCATTATAACACCGAATTCATACTGCTTATGTCACAGAAGATATACTGCTTATGTATTACTACACAGAATTCATTCAACCCAAATGTATCGAGTAGACATTGAAATATAAGTAAACAACGCACTTATGAAGTTGTTTCAGAAAATACACATAATCTGCGCCATTATACGGTTTTGCAGTCCATACAGCACCACCTCTTATAGAGACTAAGCACCAGTCCCACGGCCAGTGCATTGTTACAATGCCTGAAAGCACACAAAATTATGTTAAGATTATGAAACAATTAAAAAAACAAACTAAGAAGAAGAAGAAGAAGAGTCTGGATGCTTGGTGGATATGATGATCAATTCTCCATGAAAGGAACTACTGACACATACACAACAAGAACCTATCTAATCCTTTCCTTTTTTTTGAAAGAACTAAAAGAAAAAGCATAATAGAAAAGCTACAATGTATCACATCGAGACAAAAGCAAGAACCAGAGAGAGAACTTGCTTGGTCAGATGATTGATTGTTTGGTTTAGTTTAGCTGGTCTCAGGAAGCACTCAATCACTCCTTCTAAGGAAAAGCATCAGAATGCTGTTTAACCAGCACTTTAGATAGTGGTCTTGCAGAAGGGATAGTGATATAAACTAATTAGATGATGTGTCATACATACTAGGCCAAAAATGGCTTCAGTCCTATTACAGTATTCGACATCATGATAAGCCACGAGACTGGCATAGGCCAAGTACCATTTTTTTTAATACCGTTTTACAGTATCACAATTTTTATATGATACTCATGCTGGACAGGACAATGAGGACATGGCTTAAGCATTGCAGACAACCACTTACAGGCATATGGCAATAGTAAACAGAGGTCTGTTAATTTTCCAACCTA
Organism: Fragaria vesca subsp. vesca; assembly: GCF_000184155.1. Lineage (NCBI taxonomy): Eukaryota > Viridiplantae > Streptophyta > Magnoliopsida > Rosales > Rosaceae > Fragaria > Fragaria vesca. The sequence continues at coordinate 34,731,665 of NC_020496.1, read as the reverse complement.
CATGGATGAATACCTACTGGAATCACTTGCACTCTAAATTTAGAGACCAGAACAACTTTTAGAATAAAGTGGAGTACACCGCAAACATCAGAACATTACAAAATCCTCAATAATCTACCATAATTGGATCCATTACAAGCTTACAACTAACCAAATACCTGCATAAACAGCACACTATTTGTGCAAGCAATCAACTAAAAGCCTCATAACAATGAGTTCACTTCTTCAATTTAGACAGTGCTGCTACAGCATAAGTATGACAGCCAAGGAGATCAGAAGATTTGTGGGACTCAATTTACCCAAGCTATATTAAAGCAAAGCCCTTCTTAAGAGAATAAGTTAACTAGGTGAAAGTAGTATCCTTTAAACAAGTGTATGTGTATGACTTTGAGGAAGTTCCAAGAAACCCTGGAACCGAAAGTTGTCTAGCTGCTCTAATTCATGTAGTCACAACTGCTCCCTGATTCCAGAATGAACAATACTAGACTTCCGTTAGACAGTTTACAACTACCTCTGATACATCAAACTAGATGTGAAGCTACCAAGTATAGAATTTATCTAGTTTACCAGCTGTGTTCGGAGGTGGTATGGGAGTGAAAATTATGCAGTTTTTAAGTTAGTGTTTATGAGATTAAGCATTGCTTCACTATGTCACATCCATATGCATAACCAAAACTAAGACTAAGAGTAGTAGTTACCAAAATTGACAAGGAAACCAAACAAAGCATGCACAATGCACACCATAAACATATAATAACTACTTGACCATACTTCACTATATCATACCCATACAATCCAATTTCTAAGCGGCGCAGCCGGAATGAAAAACTAATATTGAATTGACAAGGAAATTGAAAAAAAAAATGCAGTATTTAGCAATTTTCTTGATTATATAATAATCGTATAATATAATTCCTTATAATTAATCAGGAACCGATAACTATTAAACTCCCGAGAATTAGGTCATACAAGCAAACCCTAAAAATCCAATCCACCCAAACAAAACCCTAATTACACATGGAATTGCCGAAAATTGAGTATATAAAATAAAATTGAGTAGGAAACTATGTAATTGCAAAGAGTTAGGACCTTGATTTCAGTTGTAGTAGAGCTCGAGGCCCATGCCGTCATGGACTTCGTAGTCGCGGAGAGTGATGTGGTCCTTGTAGACGTTGTACCACTTCTGGATCCGGATCTTATCGGCTCGGGTACCCGTCTGGGCAGCCACCAGCTTCTTCAGGTCGCCGATGGTGTCGTCCTCGTTGCACTTCACCTTCACCTTCTTCCCCAGACGATCGTTCAGCACCACCTCGATCATCTTCGCTCCGCTTCTCTTCTTTCTTTGACCACCGAGAATAAAGAGGGAGAGTTTTGACGCCACAAATAATGGGAGAAGGGGGTTTATATAAGGTGCTACTTCGTGGGGGCTGTCTGGTCTTTTCTCATTGCTTTCCCTTTTCTTGGCGGTTTACCATGTAAAACCCCATTCACATTGGGCCAGTCCAACCCAAACAGAAAAGGGGTAAATGCCCCTATCAAGAGTTGGTTTGACGACTTTGACCCAAAGTTGAGATTTTTCTTTTTTTTTTTGAAAAGAAGTTGAGATTTTTCTTTGAAGCGAAGTTATTAATGTTAATTATTTGAGAGTATCTTCAGTACACAACGTGTATCTTCACGTACATATGTGGATAGTCAGTATTAGAGAAAATAATATAGAAACATGGTGGTCAAACATATAAATTGTTATGAATGATTAAGATTACATCGTGTAAATATACGTCGTGCATACAAGAATTTCTAAAATTATTTTCATATTATGAAACCCCTAAGGTCATCCAAATGAGCAACACTTGTATACTTGTCTATGAGAGATTTCAATGCTCATTTTAGACGTTTTAGTAAGCGGGTCAAAGATGAACATTTCTCACAAACTCTATATCTTAGAAGTCGGTGTGCGAGTAAAGACCAGAAATCTCAATCAGTCAATCGGATGACCGACTGGGAGCGGGGGAATTTTGGCCGATTGATATGCAGGGATGTAGATAGGATTCGAATATGGGGTAGGCTAACTTATTCCATGATCATTCTACCAACCAAACCCCAATAGCTCATAAACCTCGACTACTCTGGTGTCGACGCACTTTAAATTTTGCAAGTTTGCATCATTGAAGACCCAATTTTTCTGGTTGAAGGTTTTGGCTAAAAACATTTCGTTAATTACAAACGAACCGTCCAAGTTAAAAAATAAAAAATGTGTTCACAAGTATGATGACGGAGGACATTAGTGCTCTGCATTTGTACGGTGATTAAATTTAAAAGAGAAGAAGAATCTCTGCCCCACTCCAATTGGTGCTCAGCCAAAAGGCGCCGAGTCACAGTCGATTCCATTCACACTCACAACGGCACGGCACCCCATTCACGACTCAATAAACCATTTCTTCCTTTTCCCATTCCAACTCGATAATCAAACACCCAACAAACCCAGAACTCCAATTCAGCTCAAAGCTCAAAAGGCCGAGTCTTTGATGGGTTCAAGATCGTCAGAGTGAAAGAGAGTCATTCATTTCGCCGCCGAAGATGAGCGTGAGCCGTCCGTCGGTCCACCCGGTGGAGGCTCCACCGATGACTGACGTGGCGGCCCTCAGAGTCAGGATGAAGGACGTTCAGGGCATGCCCGGCACCGCCGGCAGCCTCGCTCTCCGTCTTTGCCAGCTCGCCTTCGCCGGAGTCTCCCTCGCCGTCATGGCCTCCACCAACGATTTCCCGTCTGTTACTGCGTTTTGGTAATGCTCGTTGTTTTTTGGTTTGAAATTTTGAGTCTTTTGATTGTGGTTGTGAACTTGTGGTGCTGTTTGTGTCAGCTACCTTGTTGCTGCTGTGAGCTTGCAATGTGTGTGGAGTTTGTCACTGGCGATTGTTGATGTGTATGCGATTTTGGTGCGGCGGAGTTTGCGAAACTGCAAGGTTGTCTGTTTCTTCACCATTGGAGATGGGGTAAGATAAGAATCAAACTTGTCATTTACATGTTCGTAGACTGCTAGTATTTAATCTGCCATCGGGTTCTTAGCTGGTTAGTGTGAAATGTTGTGATAGCATCATGATGGTCTTTTCATCTATTTGTGAACTAGCTTTTGATAATGTACTATTTTTCTTCGTATACTTTGGTTCTTCAGGGTTGCTTGAAAGTCTATGTCAAATAGAAGTAATTTACAAATGCAATGTACAATACAAACAAATGCATTTACTTCTATTCTTCATCGAGAGTAAGTGCTGGGCTCTTGGTATATCTATGTCTAGCTAGTCAGAGTGCCCTGCTGAACTTAAATTTACTTGGTTGAGTGTTGGTGCATGCTTGCAAATTGTATGGATAGCTTGAGCAGAGTTCTAGAAATAGGTAAACTGAGAAAGAGAGAGAGAAGGCTCAATGATTTGGGTAAGAGAGAGAGATTAATGGCTGTTAATTGAGCTCACCTGCTCTATTCGTCATACTGAGGGTCTAATTAAGTTGTATATTACTATTCTGCACTGGCTAAATGCATTTCTTGCTCATCAGCCTATATGGTCACTCTTTTGTAATCAACCTTATAGTGGTCTTAGTAGCCATATAACTTGTACTGTTTACCTTTCTTGTACAAGGAAACAATGTTTGGTTTCGCCAACAGTAACTCTAAACATATGTACAGAGTTATGCTTCTTGTTTTAGATTTGAGACACTAGTTGTAAGATGTGGTTCAGATTTTCCGTAACAAAGAAATATTATGAATTAAAAGTATTGGTTGGTTGTCACATCTGATTGAGTGATAAAGACCCAAACCACTGCAAATTTCAGTATCCTATTTTTTCCTTTCAACAAAAGTGTCTCAAACCTGTCTCATGTTGCTTGTTGATGAGCATCTTGTTGCTTGTTGATGAACATCTTTCCTTCTGTGGTTGTCTTGATTCAGAACATTCCCTCACCTGCTTTGATCTTTCAGCATCCTCTAGTACTGGATATATGACTCCACACTTATGGAGTCATAAGTCACTTATCATCAGACCTAATCTCATAGAAGTTTCAAACGTACTAGTAGTGTATGTAATCTCATTGAAGTTTCAAATGTACTAGTAGTGTAGTGTAATCTCATAAGGTTCAGCAGGACTCCAGTTTGAATCCTAGATCCGCGAAGTAGGTTTTGGGGATGTCTGGTATTTAAATGAAAAGCGCTGGTGCTAAACACAGAGGAAGACCGTTGTGCAGATGCTCACTTTAGCGTACAGACTTACCTAAACTCAACACCTCAAATTCACTCACACTTGAACAGCTACATTGTAAGATTTTAGTGTTTGAAAGGAGCAGAAGCAAGTCATATGGAGAAGAATGAGGAGACTTCTAGATAAAAATGATATGAGAAGCAGATATGTTGGGTGTGTTGGATGAGGAAATAGGTGGTCACCGTTAATATCCCACTTGATACAGAATTTTATCCTTAGCTTACTGAATTTGGCTTGCGAGGAATACTAGATTAAGTATTAACCAATCGTTTAAGGCATGTGGCATGGATTTGGGTTTTGTTAACTTTGATACGTTGCCATAAAATTCAAATTCTAAAGGGATATATCTTAATATTGGTCTTTAATTCTCTTATTACTGATGCTTTGTTAATATGGTTCTGCAACATTCACTGTTTGGAAGTTTATATGGTTGTGCTTCCGGAGGTGAATGAAAAACCCTTGATCTGGACCTAAATCATTGCATCAGCAGCTCACAGATATAATAATCTTTTCCTTTTATTTCCCTGCAGATCACTTCCACTCTTACATTTGCTGCTGCATGCGCTTCTGCTGGAATTACTGTCCTCATTGCCAATGATCTTAACAAATGTGCTGTGAACCATTGCAAAAGGTTTGAATCTGCGACCGCTATGGCTTTTATCAGTTGGTTTGTTGTGTCACCATCCTTTCTTTTTAACTTTTGGTCGCTGGCTTCACGGTGAAACTTGTCACAAGAGAATTCATCAGAGAGCTGAATCTCCTTATGTTCTCAAATAGAATCCTTAAAAAATGGCTGTGCTTCTACAAGGATTTTTGCTCTTTTTCTGTACATAGAAATATTTTTCCAGGGTTTATTGAGATACAACTACATTGCAGAAGATTACTTGACAACAATTAAGGAGATATGTATATTTCCACAGTCTGTCTTCATTGCAACAGCACTACTGGTGTTAAGAGGTCATGAGAAAACTTACAGGTTCCTCTATGAGGAACAAATGCTTTTTGCGTGAACTGTTAAAGCAGCTTAAGAAATTCATGCAGTCTAAGCTTACACACATGCTATCAGCTGTCTGGTTAACATTAAATTAGTGTTGGAAGTTGGAACCTCTTTGGTAATATTCATGGATTTTTTTTTTGTTTTTTTTTTTTTGAAATAAATATTCATGGAATTTAGGCTTGGAAAATGCCACATCCTTTGAATTATGATCATGATTCATTCACGAATTGCATGTTCTGTTTTGCTGCTGTATGCCTGAAATCATTTTCCGTAGTCAATGTCAGGCACTTCTTAGTTTCTTAGGTCGGTAATGGTGGCAAACCCAGCAAAAAAACCACTAGAAATATAAACAAATAAACGTTTTGTAAATTTGTAACCGAAGGGAAACAACCTTAGAATCAATGGTAAATTTTTAGTATTGCTTGACCAGAGTTCACTGGAAGTTTTTAGTATTACTTGACCAGAATTGATGGTAGTTTTTTCGATAGAATTCATGTGTTTTCTCAGGGTAGGTATATATGTTTAGGATATAGTCAAACTGCTACCATAGAAGTAAAACTCCCTTTTATGGCTAGTGTTTTACTCCTGTAGTTGAATTCTTTCTTTCCTTGACACGAGATTAGTGTCCGAACGCCCAAGGAAGAGGAGATGTAGGCGAAAACAAGCGTGTTTTCATCGCCTTTTTCATTATAGATGTTTAGAAGAATCGATAGGCTTTGCAACGGCCATATCGAATTCAAGGAAAGCATGACCTTGTATGCTCTATAAAAGCCAGCTCCTTCAGCAGCTTGAGTCATCTATATATGTCTCAGTCTTTCTAGTTATATCTTCAACAAATTGTCCCAAATTGAGAAGGGTTTCAGAGCTTTGAGGGCTGAGTATGACCGATAAGGAAGAAGAGGAAAAAAGGCTTTACCGGTGTGCAAGGACTTACAACAAAATCGTAAGACAGGTGGTTGCAATGCCTCAGTCATTTATGCTTGTTGGCCTAGTTTCTCATCATTTGTGCTTTTAGGATTTAAGTTATTATCTCCTATGGTTATTTGATTAAATTTATCATCATTGTCATTAAACAAGTAAACATATGACAACAAAAGGTCAGTTCAGAAGTTTGCAAATTGCTAATCTTTCACTAAATCAAATGTTATTATTCTATTTTTTCTTGGTAAACAATTCGGTTTCATCTATACATGTCTGAATTGATTAAGATATATGTTGTTGAGCTTATAAGTTTGTTCTTTCAGTTTGATGAACTGATGGAGATAATGAACACAAAAACCAAACCTCCTAAGCGCCGCCGGGTATTTTACAACATATTAGAATTTACTTTGAATTCTTGAGAACAAATGTACTATGAATTCTAAATATATGCAAAATGTATCATAACATTTTTTATGTTTTCTGCATCAGAATTCTACAAATGGCGCTACCGTTGCAGCTCATCAACAACACAATGAAGTAATAGTCGAAACAGTTACAAGATTTCTCCATGAATTGAGAACCGACTCTTTAGATGCTAAGAGCTCATCAATCGGTAGATGTTCAAACTAGTACGATCTCAACGAGGTCGACCAACATGCATCAAACTGAGGGGAAACCTCAACAGTAGCCAAGAAGTTGAGTTGATCCGAACAAACACTATAAAGTTGTCATTTTTTCAGCACCGCATGCAGTAGCAAGTACCTTGCAAGTATTAATCATATATAGAAACGAAATTAGAAACCAAGGGAAAGCTTCCAATATATGAGAACTTTATAACAAGGAGAAAGTGATATAATGATTTTTAAATAAATGGCTGGATGAGTGTTCGAAAGTTTAGTTAACATAATTCAAAATGCATGTCATCCAACTGTACTTACTTAGCCCTTATTATATAGCATACACTACTACACTGCAAGAGAGTATTTTACACAAAGATAACACATACATTGTCAAAAGCAGCAAATCCAAGATATTTTACATTACCAGAAACATATTATTCAACATGTCTTCTCAAACAATCGTCGAAGTTCAACTGATGATGTACTCGGAGCACCTTTCCAAGTGGACATTGTAGTTGAGCCAGAAAAAACGTCATCCCACTGCTCAATTTGATAATCTTGTTCAACTTCAAGGCTTTCACAGTTTTCTTGAGCTCCGGTAGGTTTCTCAGATAATTGGATGACCTCTAATTCTGTAGTGACCTCTCTCATTGTGGGGCGTTTTCTTCCATTCAAACCCAAGCATCTCCTTGCAAGATTAGCGACTCGCAATATTCCATCTTTAGAGCCTTCGTTCACTACTCGAGCATCAAGAATGTCAAATAGAGAATCTTCCTGCATTGAGACTATGAAATATGAGGCAAGACTTTTGTACATTTCATCTTCGTCTGACCTTGTTACCGGTTTCTTTCCGGTCAAGAGCTCAACAAGCACCACTCCGAAGCTGTAGACGTCGCTTTTCTCTGTAAACTGGCTTGTCTGGTAGTATTCAGGATCCAAATAACCAAATGTGCCATGTACTCTTGTGGTCAGGTGAGTTTGGTCAATGGCAACTAATCTTGAAGTTCCAAAGTCGGCAATTTTTGCTCTGTACTTGTCATCTAGAAGTATGTTCGTGGACTTGATGTCTCTATGAAAAATCGGAAACAAAGTTGAAGTATGTAAGTAGGCTAGAGCTCCTGCAATTTCTGTAGCAATTCGTAAACGAATCTCCCATGTAAGTGGAAATTCTTCACTCTGCTCATGAATATACTGAGATAAGTTTCCATTGGGTATAAATTCATAAACCAGAAGAGGAACTTCCGTCTCCAAACAACAACCCAACAGTTGAACAATATTTCTGTGGTTGATTTGAGAAAGGATGACAACCTCATTGATGAATTCTGAAAGCTTTGCTTCATCTACCATTTTAGACTTTTTAACTGCCACAATTCTTCCATCCATCAACATGCCTTTATAAACGGTACCTTGCCCTCCTTGACCAATAATTCTTTCAGCGTTAAAATTGTCAGTAGACCTCTGCAACTCCTTGGATTCGAACAATTTAATTCTCTCGATGTTAATGTCACCTGACGATAATTGTTGTTCCAACAATAATCCACCATTTCGTTTGTAAAACATCTGCTTAAGTTTATTGTTGTTCCATTTCTTTGCAAACTTATATATCCACCATGCACCACTAAGCAATAACAATAATCCGATACCAGCGCCAAGACCTGCATAATTACTCGGTTCTTAGATATATTAATCTTCATTAGTAGAGTAATATTTAACGTTCATTTGCATGATGGTTGGTGAGATGACAAGCATTTACAAATTGTCTAATATGATTACTATGTTGTATAATACGGCTATTATGTCCGAGCTTCGTCCATGAATCATCACGGAACTCAGAGTCTTAGACATAATAATACGATAACAAGATATACAGTAGTGCTCACATGGTCTCCTAGTGACCAAGAAAATCATGATCAATCACCGTTAGATGTAAATCCAATGATGTAAAACAAAACAACTTAACATTAAAATAATACAATATTTTGTTTATTGTACGTTGTACGTAATGCAATATTTTGTTTATTTCTTTTATCTATACTATTTTCATGCTATACACATACAATCATAATACATGCAGAATATACACAATTGTACTAAAAGACATGCTTATTTTGTTTCTTAACCGAGTATGTATGCTGTATAGATCTTACCAGAGAGAATTGGCTTGAGCTGAGAATGAGGCCTGTTTTTTGAGTAGCACTTAGCAACCCCAAAGGCAAACAATTCGCAGGTTTCCCCTGTTCTAGTGGAGTAACAAGTATGACCCCCAACAGTATTGTTGCATTTGGCATTACTAATATTCCAAGTAGTAGTAGTATGAAGATCAAGACCCACGCACGGATTATTATCTTTGCATTCATCAATATCTGAAACATAACAGTCATTCTCAAAGAAAAAAAAGAAACATAACAGAACAAAGATAGCATCATAACAAAATGATTTCTTATTCTCAAAAAAAAAAATGTCGGTAGCAATACCTCGACAAGGTTGGAGAAGGTAGGGATTTCCTTCAAAGCCTTCTGGACATGTACATGAATACCATGTTCGATTGAAAAGCGGATCAGGATCAACTCTCTCGCATAAGGGTCTCGAGTCAGTTAGGTTCCTCCAGTCAGTCATGTTGAATGCCTCAAATGATTTGATCAATGACTTATTCTTTTCCAAGCTTAAGCTCCAGTCTAACTCAACAGGAACGAATTCCATATCCTTCACATAGCTAACGTTTGGTATATGAGTATCATACCACTTCTGGTCAACCAGGAATGCATAGTCCTTGCAATCCATCGCATTTCTTCTTGTTTCATCTTGTTCTTGCATGACACTGAAACTAGTGACGTATTGAGATAGGGTAGTCCGGCAACAGTTGATACCGTATCCACAGGATTCATTAGTGAGGGGTGTGGTTGAAGAACAGGTTGATGCGCACCCAGCAACAGTATGGTTTGGAGGTCCGGCTGTGCGCATTGAAGCAAATAAGCCACAACTGACTGCAAAGAAAGTGTTGTGATCATCAGTGGCGTATGAGAAAGGGCTTGCCGTCAGATTTGGTGCGGGCGGAGATTTCTTCCTCTTGCAACTAAAGAAAGTAACAGGGCTCAGAACCTGAAGCGTTGCGTTTACGATGGAAATACTCAGCACCTCCAGTTGTAGACGCCTCAAGAACGGCGTCTCTGGAACAGAACTGTTGAAAAACTGGAAATCTATGGAGTTCCTGCATTCTATTTCAAACCACCCGTCAAAGTAACAATGGTTGTTAGGTCCAATCCCAAAAGGGTATGGGATCTGAACACCTCCGCAGAGCGATGTACAATTCTTCTGTGCTATCTCCGGTGATGATGATGATGCTGTACTGGTGCGCCATTTATATAGCAGTAGAATGAAAATCGTGTGCTGAACTAGCCGTTGCATTGTCACTGCTAGGTGGGCTTCTACTTCTTCTGCAATACTTCCTGGTTGGTTTTTGAAAAAGAAAAGTTGCATCCAGCATTCTAGCAGCTAGAGAGTCTCAGAGAAATTATAATCGAAAGGTATACATGTATCTTCGCAAGAACCAGTGCTTTCAATCGAATAGTAAGATAGAAAAATGGAATGCATCATTCAATTAGTGTTTCATATCAAATCAACTTTTGGTCAAGGTCCACCATTGTTGTCCACTACTATTGGTTCGGCACTATGATCTTCTTTCTGCTGGGTAAAGGTTCATTTCCAACTACAGGAAGACAAAAGACAACGATTGAAATGAACATAGATGTTCTTAAAGTAAATCAACTTGAGGCCGTGTAACACATGTGATCGTAATCCTTCACACAAACACACACACAAAGCTCGATAATTAGAGAAATTCGTCATTTGATATGATGCTTCATTATGTATGGAGAGAGGTTAACGTTACATATGCCTTTACTTTCTTTTGTTGACATAGCCAGAAAGAAATCGGAAAAAAGTGTGAATTCATATTCGTTATCTTATAAAAAATAATAAATTACATATTAGTTACTAACCAAATTTCAGTTTACAAATACATCCATTACATAATATCTTACACATCTAAAGACAAAAATTAACAAATAAGGACAAGTTGTTATATTGTTGCCATGTGGCAATAACACATTTACAATTGTAACCTTCAAACTTAAAAAAGTCAATTATAACAAAAAAATAAATCGGTCAGAATTTATAGACACGGGTTCAGTCTCGTGCGCTGCTACTGCCTAATAGAAAGGTGCTCCTGCCGGCCAGAGCGTTGCTACTGTCGATTAAAAAGCTGCTACTATGGAGTAAAAAACTAGACTATAAAGGGAGTAACAATTTACAAACAAGCTGAATAATCTACTACTGTCGATCAAGGTAATGTCGACTGCTACTGTCGACTTCTACTACCAATGCATCTGCTACTGCCGACTTATACTACCAATCTGTCTGCTACTGACGACTTCTATTACCAATTTGCCTGCTACTGCCTACGTTTGCTACACATCCCACTCTGATACTGCCTGCTTCTGCTACTCAACCTACTGCTACTGCCTCAACCAGTCTCCTCCATTTTCAATGCATTACCTCAACCTAATCATATAGCTCCATTTTCAATTCATTGTCTCTGTCTGACCTCAACCTCCCATTGCTACTCAAACGCTCAACCCAATCATATACCCAATCCTAAACCCCAAAAATTCAGTGACAATTGAATTGAAATGCTTTGAACAAGAATCAACTCAACTTCCTTCTCGATTGTGTCAACTGCTCATGTCGTTGGCCTCGGATCAGGTGGCTTTAGTAGCAGATTGGATTTTGACTACGGTGGAGGACTGAGGAATATGTACAGTGAGAGGATCGGTGGAGCCATCGTAGTCGAGGCAGAGTTGTTGTCGTTAAGGCGGAGCTGTCGTCATCATCGAGGTAGATCCACCGTCATCATCAAGGTAGATCCACAGTCAACGTTGAGGAGCCAGGCGTCGTCCGTCATATATGGCCGTCGTCGTCGAGTGTCTTCCACCGCTGTTGGTATTAGAGAGAGCGTAACAGAGAGAGAGCTTCTGAAAAAATAAATACAGAGAGAAAGGAAGAGATATGTGGCAATGTGGAGAGAGAAGAAGATAAAGGATGAGGTTTGTAATTTTTGATTTAGAGTTGGGCATTTTAGTCATTTTAATTTACAACTCGGGTCAGGCCTGCTGTTATTATTGTTGGGCTTGGGTTGATGTCCTAATCTGTATAAGAAATATTGAATGTGAGTTTTTTGTGTTTTTAAATTTGGTAAGTTCCTTGTATGTAATTTTCTCTATAAAAAAAGATCGAATTTCAAACTAATCATGTAGTACTTTGGGTGAAGGTCCACGTAAAATGCTCATTGAATTATTATACCACACAGATTAGGTTCTATTGTTCTATTGATTATCTTTTCAAATAAGCTATGTTACACGAACACTTCACACCCCTTAATGTTACACGGACACTTCACACCCCTGGAGTGTCAGAGTGTCCGATATGCCCAACACGGCCCGACACGTTGACCGACACGTCACCTCAGCTTCAGACACGCCACATTATCAATTATTAATATATATATATATATATATATATATATATATATTTCTTTTTCTTTTT